>NC_057718.1:78269683-78361571 GCF_004010195.1 Chiloscyllium plagiosum | reverse complement strand
AGTTAGGTGAATTGACCATGCTAAATTTCCCCTAGTGTTAGGAAAGGGATAAATGTAGGGGTATGGGGGAGTTGAAATGCTGTGCTACAGGTTGGTTGGGTTGGTTCTTCCGGGTGGCCCAGAGGTGCTCTCTGGATCGCTCCGCAAGTAGGCGGCCTGTCTTCCCAATATAGAGGAGGCCACACCGGCTGCATTGGATGCAGTAGATGATGTGGGTGGAGGTGCAGGTGAATCTGTGGTGGATATGGAAGTTTCCTTTGGGGCCTTGGAGAGAAGTGAGGGGGGAGGTGTGGGCGCAAGTGTTGCACCTCCTGCGGTTGCAGGGGAAGGTACCGGGAGTGGAGGTTGGGTTGGTAGGGGGCGTGGATCTGACGAGGGATTCACGGAGGGAGTGGTCTTTACGGAATGCTGATAGGGGAGGGGAGGGAAATATATCCTTGGTGCTGGGGTCTGTTTGGAGGTGGCGGAAGTGACGGCGGATGATGCGCTGTACATGGAGATTGGTGGGGTGGTAGGTGAGGACCAGTGGGGTTCTGTCCTGGTGGCGGTTGGAGGGGCGGGGCTCAAGGGCGGAGGAGCGGGAAGTGGAGGAGATGCGGTGGAGGGCACCGTCGACCATGTGGGGGGGGAAATTGCGGGTCGACCACGTCGGGGGGGAAATTGCGGGTCGACCACCTTTGCAATGAGGGAATTTACAAATGGATGTGTGTAGGTCAGCTGAATAGGCCAAAATTTGGATGATCGGAGTTTAACGTGAAGTGTGATGCTGTACATTTTGGACATAAAAATAGAAAGGCAACTTACCAGATGAGAGAAAATTCAGTACAAATCAGTGCAGACAATCTGTGTACTCACGCATGAATTGGAGAAAATTGTGCAGGTGCTGGTAATAAAGGCAGGCAAATAGAATTTTGGCATTATAAATGAAGAGAATGTACAAGTAGGGAAATGTTTCTGCTCCTATACAAGGTATTAGAGAGACCGCACCTGGAATACTGCACAGAGTTTTGGCCCCCTTGAGAGGGGTATAGTTGCATCATCAGCAACCGATGAGTTCAGTAGACTGTTTCCAGAGAGGAGGACATCTTTGGAAAAGAGATTGAGCAGTTTAGGCCTGTACTCGAGTTTAGAAGACTGGACAGAAAGCCTAATTGAGGTATGCAAGATGTTGAAGTGTTTGACAAAAGTAGACAGGGCAGATGTTTGTTCTGTCGGGTAACCTAGAATGAGATCATAGTTTTAAACAAATTTAAAACAAATGAGAAGAAATGATTTCTCTTAAAAGATTGAGAATGTGTGGAATTCAACACCTGGTGGATGCCTGGACACTGAATAACTTAGATGAGATAGACAGATTTTTAATTAGCAACGGGTTGAAGGGTTTATGGAGAAAAGTGGAGTTGAGGTTGAGAGGAGATCAGCCGTGATCATATTGAATGACAGGACAGGCTAAAGGGGCTGAACTGGCTATTCCTGCTCCTAGCTCTTATGTTCTTCTGAGACTGGAGACAGGAATTTATGAAGACAGCCTGCAGTAAACAAAAGTGTAGATTCTGGAACGTTCCTAAAGCAGCTTAGAAGATGACAGCAGGACAACTGTCTTTTATACGCTCTAGATGGAAGCCATTTAGCTCAGTTGCAGGATGTTACCAGGACTGGAGGGTTGAGAGATTAGAAAATTGTAAAGGCTGGGACCTTTTCCACTAGGAGAGGATGACTGCGAAGGGCGACCTTACTGAGGTTTATAAAATCATGTGGGGCATAGATAAGGTGAATAACAAGAATTTTTTCCCTAGGATGAGTGAGTTCAGAATAATGGGCAGATTTAAGGTGAGAGGAGCAAGATTTAAGGATATGGTGCAACTTTTTATTTAAAAGAGAAAACAAAGTGGTTCATCTATGGATTTAACTGTCAGAAAAAGTGGTGGAATGCAAGTAGTTACAATGTTTAAAAGACAGATAGCGAAGTTCATGAACAGGAAAGGTTTGGAGGGATATGGGCCAACAGCAGGCAGGTGGGACTACTTTCGTTTGAGAACATGGTCAATATGGACTGGTGGGACCAAAGGGTCTATTTCCATGCTGTATGACTATGATAGTTGGTGTCCGAGGCAGTGCAACAGAAATAGTGTGGATTCAACTCCAACATTTGCTGAAGTTACCATGAAAGGCCTCTCCCTTGCAATCTCTCCCCTCACTTGGTGACCCTCAGCATAAACCACCACCAGTTGTTTCTCTCAAGTGAAAACAGTAGCCATTGCAAGACTATTGCAATTTTAAAGCCAAATCTGGTCTTGAATCGCTGGAGCAGTTATCCACTATCCTGTCAAGTCTGTGCTCCTTGTTTTAAGGCAATTGACAGATGGCCATATCAGAGGGAATCACATGATGAGAGCAAATAGAGACCATGATAGTAAGGGTGCTGTTGAGCAAATCGGTCACTGCAGAAATGTTACAGCAAATGGGGGGGGGGGGTAAGAGGCTAGACAGTTTGAAAAATTCCAAGTGCAGTTGTAGATGATAGATTTTTCCAGGGAGACAAATGAGGTATAATTGGGATGTGGATGGAAGCATACACAAGGAAATTGACTTGGATAAAATGGGAGCGAGATAAGAGATGATAAATCAAGGAGATGGCTGTGAATTTGGATTGGGGAGTTTCTGTGGACAAAGATTGAGGAAGGACAAAACAACACTGGGGAAAGAGGTGTTAGGATAAAGTTAAAACCATAGAAATCATTTGGCACAGTTAAAAGGGGAACTGTGAAAATAAAAGTCTCAATGTACTTGAAAAGGCAACAGAGAAAGCTGAATTTTATAAAATGAGTGTGAAGGCAAAACAAGTAAAGATTCTCAAGCAAGTCGTGCCAGAGGAATAGGGGGCCAGGCCAAGGTATGTTCTAGTGATAAACCCACACTGATCATATCAGTCTTGATGGGGCAGCAGATGGAAGATATGAGGCTTCATGAGGGAATGAGTCATCATCCAGTCAGGTTTTTGTTAATGCCACTCATAACATGAATGATTTGGAGACGCTGGTGTTGGACTGGGGTGTACAAAGTTAGAAGTCTCAACACCAGGTTATAGCCCAACAGGTTTATTTGAAAGCACTAGCTTTCGGAGCACTGTTCCTTCATCAGGTGGTTGTGGAGAGTAAGATTGTAAGATACAAATTTATATCAAAAGTTTCCAGTGTGATATAACTGAAATTATATATTGATAAAAGACCAAATTGTTTGTTAAGTCTCTCATCTCTTAGAATGACTATGTTGGTATCAGTTCTTTCATATGTAAATCACAAAACTTTTTTAAGAAGTTACATTTTCAAGGGCACTTTAACAATTGGTGTCAAGTCAGTCCAGATAAGGTATTCAAGGTGTTAACTCCGTGAGGCTGTCTGTGCCAATGGTCAGATTGAACCTAATCTTAAAAACGGATTTTCAAAATCTTACATGAGCTCATGCAGTTTTTGAGCAAAGTAAAATTCTGCAAGTACAAATTCACCCCACAAATGTGTGCACATGGATTATGAGTGCGTATGAGAGGGAGTGTGTGTAAAGGGATTGAAGTCTGTGGGGGGTGGGGTGCAGGGTCAGTCTGTCCATTTGTGTGTATAGTGCAATGGGGTCACCTGTAGTGTGACATGAACCATAGCTCCCGGTTGAGGCCATCCGAATGGGTACCGAACTTGGCTATCAGCTTCTGCTCGGCCACTTTTTATTGTTGCCTGTCCCGAAGTCAGTCTCGGAGGTCATCTGAAGGTCAGAGGTCGAATGTCCTGGACCACTGAAGTGTTGTCCGATTCAGAACACTCCTGCCTGTTGATTGTTCTGCGGTGCCCATTCATCCGTTGCCATAGTCTATTTGGTCTCACCAATTCGGGTCTTTTTCGCTGTATAATTTCAGTTACATCACACTGGAAACTTTTGCTATAAATTGTGTCTAACAATCTTATTCTTCACAATCACCTGATGAAGGAGCAGCATTCCGAAAGCTAGTGCTTTCAAATAAACCTGTTGGACTATAACCTGGTGTTCTGTGATTTCTAACTTCATTACTTGTTCTCTGTTAGAAAAGACCTTGCCCCTAAGTGAACAGACATTCTGGAGAAAGATGCATGAAGGGATGGTGGCAGAGTCAAAGTTCAGTCATGGGAGGAATGTGTTAGAACCTTAGCAATCTCCTGTGTCTACGTAAATACACCATCCACTTAGTTACAAACCTAGAACACAAACTCAGTTCCTTATTTAAGTAAGACAGTAAAATAGATGGTGGTGTTAAATGGGTTGAGTTGGGTGCATGGTAGGAGTAGCAAATAATTAACCTTAGCTTCTGTACTGCAGGAAAATGGTGAACCCCAGAAAAACCATTTTCTAGGTTGCTATGCCCATCTTCTCAAGGCCAAATAACCAACATACAGGCATAATTCAATATCAAATGCCTAAAGCAATTTTGTTTTATAAACATTAAAAAGGGATCTATGCTTTGAATTTCATTTTCTGGCACTCTTCCAACCTCCCAAAGCCACTTTAAAACCGGTGTTTTATTTCCAGTATTAACAGAACCTAACATAATGCCCCACTTATACAAGTCTACCCATATTTCATCTGTTTATTGTTTAAATCAGAATATCAAAGATTGGTAAGACTGGATTGAATGCTGACGAGAAAGATCAAAGAATAGCCAGCACTGACATTGACCTCTTGATACTCTGAACTCTCAAGATTATCTTTGGAGTTGATTCATGATGGACAAGCAATTCAAAAACTCTAAATTTTTGCCATATGCTTTTCATGACTAAACTATATTATCAAATTTTACCTTCAGTTCTGCGAATTGGACAAGCAGCTGGAGTTCTCCACACAAAAAGAAATTCACACTCATCCATTTCCTGAAATATTGGAGAACCCTATGGGGAAAAACAATACAATTATTATCCTAAATTTCACATACTCTCTCAGATGTACTTGATGCAATGGTTACAGATAAGAGGAAAGGAAGAAGAATCAATACAAAAAAGAATCCTGAACAGACTTGAAAAAGGAACGTTTTGCAAAGTTAGAGAAATAGCTAGCATGCAGGATTGATTGGATACCACTTCAAGCAGTGGGGATTGATATAACAGGCCCAGATACTACTTCTGTCCTGTGTGATTTTATGAAGTTGATGAGGGTAGCTGAATTTTCCTTCCTCAAAACAGAAACGCAACAGGGGGCGATCTAAAAGGTAATCTTTATATGCAGAGTAACAAACTAACTTCGATGTGATGGCTCTCAAAAACAAAAGTTTGGATCATTTAGTTGAAAATAAAGAGTGACAAATATTTCAGTTTTTTAATTAGGTTTCTGCTACTTAGTAGTAAAATCCAATTAGCAAAACAGGGAAGATATGTCCTGTCAGATGAACAAAATGCCTGTGCTTCCATTTGCCTGGCTACAGTTGAGCACACAACAGCATTGAAAGGGCTGTTAGAGATATTAACAAGAAATACATGTTTAGACAAATTAACTGCATTGACAATCTGAAAAAGTTTTAACCAATTTAGCTTTAGTCTTATAATTGTAAGCAATTACTGAAACCAAGCTATTACTAATCCATACCCCCCCAGGTTCCTTTGTGCATATGCAAATTAAGCACTATGACCAGCAAGCACACATTAATACAGGTCTGAGTAGCTTGATTCAAAGGCTCCAGCAGACTCATGGGCTTCTGAATGAGAGACATCCACATCACAAACATTAATGCTTCAAACGACTGCAATAAAATTAGGTCTGTATAGATATCTACCTCTTAATATTAAATGGCAGTTCCAAGTTGGACTATTCACTAAATGTAATAATTATGTATTTTTTGTAAAGATCAAAAGCAGAGCTTTCCAAACTATGAGCTGAGATTTTGTAAGACAAAACTCCTGGGCAACAATGACTGAATATTAACAACTGCAAGGCCCCATTAAACACTTGTCATTTTCTCTTTGCGGTGACGGCCCAACAGATAGATCCCTTTGAGATCAGAATTCTGCTACAAAGGGCTCGAAAGGCAAGCTTTTCAGTAAAATTAGTTTTTTACATCTGCGGGTAACACGCTGAGGCTAAATTTCAAATAACGAGTTGCAGAGTTTTAGTGACTGCATACTGGATCATTGTTCTTAATTAGCGCTAAAATATGACCAAAAACACCACAATCTAAAAACACTGGCAGCTGCACCCTTAAATTCCAAAAGTCAGGATTTTCGATTGGATTGTATATAAAGCATATTCCTTTGTGCATGAAGGAAAATAATGCTGTAAAGGCAACAACTCTACTCTAGACAGCTAAAGCCTATCCTGCCCCTCCTCACAACTAAAAGCAACCCAATTCCTACACGTGTATGCCAAAATTTCACATGGGATGTGATATCTGGGGCAATAAATTGGGGTCAACATCGAGAAAAAGTTTGGCAAGGATTAAAATGTGTTAGTGATAAGTTTGTGTATGTTTTAAAAAAAATACAAACTTACTGAGATTGTGTCACACTGGAAGAGGATTCGTGTAGAATATTTCTGATGGTCGTTGCAATTATCCCCATTCAAATAGACAATACTGAGTGAACCAGTCTCAGCCCTTGGACTCATCTGAATATAGCCCAGACTCTGGCTTTTATCAGCATACTTGACACAAGATCCAATAGCACCACCTGTGCAACATAATTTAATTTGAAGAAAATCTTTTGCTTACATACTTATTTTCACACAAGTTTGAGATCTTTCATCAAAATACTGGTTCATATAAACTGGAAGAAACTGCAGATCCCAGCCAACCAATTTATTGGTAATGAACCATCTTTGCTGCTGATAACAGACAAACATAGGCATTATATATAACACGGATTCTGTTCTCTCCACAGTTAAGCCAACATGCTGCAATGATGGCAAGGGTTTCAGAAATGACCAAGACATTGATTCCATTTTAGGTATACTCCCCCCTCGTGTCAATACTTCTCAAAAACTTGCATCCCTTTGGATGCTCAGTCAGAAAAATGAGCCATGTTTACAATGAAAAGTAATATCCAAACCCAATAAAACAAAGCAACTAATTGATTAATGTGAACGGCAGTAAAGATATGAATGGAACATAATCCAAGAATGCAGACGTTAAAAATTTGAAATATACATCTCAGACAGATGCCACAGTAGGTAAAACTGATGTCAGTGCTTGGACCACAGTAATTCAGGCAAGTAAACAAAGGAGTGAATTTTTCCATCATGCAAAGAACTTCGAACAATTGCAGCAAAAAGATCAGGCAATAAATAGTTCGCAGAGACAGGGTCATATTTTAAGATTTAGGTGCAGAACTGTCAACAACCACAATACAGAGCAGTCTGCACAAAGCTACTGCCTTTAAATGCACTACAAATTATGCAAAATCTGATGGCAAGTAACAAAACAAATGCAAAGCTCACATAGCAGTGATAAGATACCAAGAAACATTAACAGTTAAACACCAGGAGGTTACCCTGAGAGAACTTACAATTTTGAAATTAAAAGGAAAAATAGCCAAATTTGTACATTGCGGATCTAAGAAAGCATAATGAATCTTTTCTATTTGAATGCAATTGCTAAGCATCTGCAAGTCACCAAACTAAACTTCAGTTGTGGTTTGCTCTTGCATGCGGTTTTATTCCTTGGTTGGTTACTTGGTGTCTCATACGTATATTATGGTTGAGATGTTAAACCAGTTTAAAACATTTAGTCACAATGTTGAAGATTTTCTGGAGACTTCACCTCAGTTATTAAATTATGATCGCATCTAAACAAATAGAAGTAAAAATCAAAACAATTGTAGTTTCTTTTTTCCTACAAATGCTGTACCATTCTGTTTTATATTTAAGGGGAACGGTTTTAATCAAATGGCTAACTTCAGAATTTTTCAAATTGAATTGTTACATTTGGAATTTCATTTTCTAGTCAGGGTGAACTTTCAAATTCTATCTTAGCATCCTGGTGAACCTCTAACTTTGGATAAGTTGTTCACTTACATCAAATGATTATTGGTACAAATTGATGGTTGAGAAAGAGAGACTGGAATTTTGAAACATTGGAAGAGTAATTTTCTCTGACCAAGCACTAAAATTAGTGAAAGCTGATAAAGGAGTTTGAAGAGTAGAAACAAATTCCCCACAGCAGGTGCATGCTCTTCCCTGGTTGAGGAAAACTATAACATACAGCATTTTTGTCCAGAAGTAGAAAGGGGTAGGGACGACTTGCATCAAAAAACATTTGCCAATTAAATCGGCAGAGAATGAATTATTTCAGCTGGCACCTTAACTGAACTGCACACCTCAGTTTTCTTAATAAAATGTCCACCATATTATAACATGTTAAGGTGCTGAATTGTCAGCAATGTTTGGATGAATTCACCTATTCTGCCTGAGGCAGCTTTTAAGGTAATTATAAACAAATTTTCCAGCAGCTTCAAGAATTTAAGAATATCTGCATACTTTCAAATTGTGGTTAATAATACATGTTGCAATTGAAACTCTTGAGGTAGTCTCCTGGTTTACTGGGAGAGATTGCCTTTCCATTGATGTAAAATAAGGGCTGTTTAATGTTCAAAGAAAACATCCTGTATTGAGTGTTGGTTTAAAATATTGCACGACATCAGGGACAGCACAGAGGAGAAACTACGGTCGCAATGACAAGTTCCTTGTCGGATTAACAAGAGGCCATTGTTTATGCTCTGGCTTTGACTGGACTGGAAAGAACTGAACCAGGTCAATATACTACTACCACCCAGATAGAGTGGAGGGGCAGATGTCAATAGAGTCAAAAGCAGTAATTCAGTAGAGAATGATAGGGATAGTCTACTTTTTTCAGCCAACTGGGATGCATTCATGAATTAATTAGAACTATGACCGCAGCAGAAACTTGACTGAAGGAATTCAAACATGTTTAAGGATGCTAATGCGTGCAAGGTTTGAGGGGAAAGGGAGGTTGAAGTTGGGGCAAGGGTTGGTTTTTAAGAGGAAAGAGGAAGGCAGATCTGAAAGAGACGACAGCACCTGAGGAGGGGAAACTGTCAAGCTCAAGTGAAATGACAGCCAGCAAGGCAAGTTGGGTGGTTGGAATCCAGAGAACAAGATGGGTCTCATTGACAAAAGATGGGTTGAGCTCAGTGGAAACTGAACTAACAGTCTCAATCTTTGTTACAAAGATGTTCGTGAACTTACAGAAGATGAGGCTAGTCGAGGTAGACAAGCCGTACAGCAAATAATAGTAGTGACTGGTACTGTTGCCTTCCTAGGTAATCTTGAAATTGTCAATAATTTTAACGGACAGAGAATGAAAATGCTCATTACAGACTCAGATGTGGTGATGAATGGTTATACTAGATGTCTGTCAAAGACTTTCAAATTTACGATCAATGGTTTGAGAAAAAGATGGAGGGGGGAGGGGTGTGAGAAGCATATCTCAGGACCAACCCAGGAGAGAAAGTCTAATTGTTTGAGTATAACAGTGACAGCAAGCTATTCAGAAGGTGCAGAAATGTCACTCACCAGAAATGGCTAAAATAATTTGCATTTGAAAGTGTAAATGACCTAATAGAGCTACTTCAGGATAATAGAAAAAGAGTAGAAATTACGGACAGGATTTGATGCAAGAAAGTTATTGGAGATTTTCTCCAGTAGCACTGAATAGTATAGCTGCATGAAATAAGGTCAGGTGACCATCAAGGATTGAGAAGGAGACAGATTTAGGGTGGAAAGGTAGGCAGTAAACTCAAAATAGAACAAGTGCTGCAATCAACGCTATGAATATGAAAGATGAGAGGTTGTTTGGTGAAAAAGGGAGAAGAAAAAAGGTGTTTCTGCAACATTCTTGTAGCAACATTGGATGTGAGACAGAACATTGATTTTAGAAGGCAGGTACAAGGGGAGGAACCAGCAAGATGCTCGAAGGAGAAGCTGCCAGATCAGGATGCTATGATTTAAAAGGGTTGCATCACCACCACAGTGGCAAGGCAAGTAGCAGCAAGTGCAGCCAGACAGGGAAAGGTGGCATTCCTTCTCAAATATGACAATGATACGATCTACTGGAAGCGTATTAATGGCATGGCCCTCATTGACATGTAAGCATTCATTTTGAATGATGTGGAGGGGAAGGTGACTGCCTATTGTCAGAGTCCAGAGAATCAGATCTGAAAATAAAGATTATGATGGGGTGGGCAAGATACTTGCTGTATTGTTCTATGTTCTATGTGGAGGGGAAGGTGACTGCCTATTGTCAGAGTCCAGAGAATCAGATCTGAAAATAAAGATTATGATGGGGTGGGCAAGATACTTCACTGATTACACTCCAGCCTGAAAAGACCCATTAACATCAAATAAAAACCGAAAGAACAGCAGATGCTGCAAGTCAGACAAAAATATAAATTGCGGAAAAGCTCAGGTGGATAAAAAGCACTGTTAACATTCAGGTCATATGACCCTTCCTCATAACATTAATCCCAATTGTTTTCAGTGTTAACCAGATATAAAAAGTAGCGAAATAGATGGTGACACCTTGCAAAATATCCATATTACAGAGGAGGGAGTGCTGGATGTCCTGAAAGCATAAAGGTGGATAAATCCCCAGGATTTGATCAGGTGTACCAGAGAACTCTGTGGGAAGCTAGAGAAGTGATTGCTGGGCCTCTTACTGAGATATTTGTATCAATAGTCACAGTTGAGGTGCCAGAAGACTGGAGGTTGGCTAACGTGGTGCCACTCTTCAAGGGTAGTAAGGACAAGCCAGGGAACAATAGACCAGTGAGCCTGACATCAGCGGTGGGCAAGTTATTGGAGAGATTCCTGAGGGACAGGATGTACATATATTTGGAAAGACAAGGACAGATTAGGGATAATCAACATTTTTTTGTCCATGGGAGATCATGTCTCAAACTTGATTGAGTTTTTTTGAAGTAACAAAGAGGACTGATGAGGGCAGAGTGGTACATGTGATCTATATGAACTTCAGTAAGGCGTTCAACAAGGTTCCCCATGGGAGACTGGTTGACAAGGTTAGATCTCACAGAATAAAGGGAGAACTAGCCATTTGGATACAGAATTGTCTCAAAAGGTAGAAGACAGAGGGTGGTGATGGAAGGCTGTTTTTCCAGACTGGAAGTCTGCGACCAGTGGAGTGCCACAAGGATCAGTGCTGGGTCATCTACATTTTGTCATTTACATAAACGATTTGAATGTGAGCATAGAGGTATAGTTAGTAGGTTTGCAGATGACACCAAAATTGGAGGTGTAGTGGTCAGTGAAGAAGGTAACCTCAGATTACAATGGGATCTTGATCAAATAGGCCAATAGGCTGAGAAGTGGCAGATGGAGTTTAATTCAGATAAATGCAAGGTGCAGCATTTTGGGAAAGCAAACCTTAGTAAGACTTATACACTTAATGGTAAGGTCCGAGGGAGTGTTGCTGAACAAAGACACCTTGGAGTGCAGGTTGAAAGTGGAGTTGCAGGTAGATAGGATAGTGAAGGTGGTGTTTGGTATGCTTTCTTTTATTGGTCAGAGTATTGAGTACAGGAGTTGGGAGGTCATGTTGCAGCTGTACAGGACAATGGTTAGGCCACTGTTGGAATATTGCGCGCAATTCTGGTCTCCTTCCTATCAGAAAGATGTTGTGAAACTTGAAAGAGTTCAGAAAAGATTTGCAAGGATGTTGCCAGGGTTGGAGGATTTGAGCTATGGGGAGAGGCTGAACAGGCTGGGGCTGTTTTCCCTGGAGCATCGGAGGCTGAGGGGCAATCTTAAAGTAGTTTACAAAATTGAGGGGCGTGGATAGGATAAATAGACAAAAGTCTGGGGTGGGGGGAGTCCAGAACTAGAGGGCATAGGCTTAAGGTGAGAGGGGAAAGATATAAAAGAGACTTAAGGGGCAACTTTTTTCCACAAAGGGTGGTATGTATATGGAATGAGCTGCCAGAGGAAGTGGTGAAGACTGGTACAATTGCAACATGTAAAAGGCATCTGGATGGGTAAATGAATAGGAAGGGCTTGGAGGGATATGGGCCGGGGTGCTGGCAAGTGGGACTAGATTGGGTTGGAATATCTGGTTGGCATGGACAGGTTGGATTGAAGAGTCTGTTTCCATGCTGTACATCTCTATGACAGACTCTATCCTCAATCTGTGCTATTACCCAATACAATGAGCTCCTGTTGTGCGCGATAATATTTTGAGACAATAGATTTACAGAAAGCATTTAATATAAACAAACATTAACTGGTTCACTTATATCCTCCTGCCACCTCCCTCCACAGATCCTTCCTGAGGCTCTTTAATGCTCGTTCAGCTCCCCTGCTTCTTCTCAATGACCTCAGCACTGTCTCACTCTCCTTCTCCCCCCCCATTGCGATTCCAGTTTTCCCCACAGCTCCCTTCACGTGAGGGGGAGATGATGGTGGAAGGCAGTAGGAAATGAGGTAGTTATGACTATGTAAGCAGAAGCCATGGTTGAGGATACAACGCAACCTATGGTGACAGTAACTCGAGAAACTGCACACTTCATTGACCAGGGTGAAAGCTGACTTCCTCGAAGTAGGAGCCAACTTTCTTTTCCTGTTTCACGATGGAAGGAATTAGTGACTTGCATTGAGTTATTGCCTGATTGACATTCTTAAACTTGTATCACATCATTTAATGGTCTTTTAAGCTAAAACCGTTACTCTTTAAGAGCTACTGCCAAGCATACAGATTAGGTCTAAACAATGTTTATTATGCTCATAAAAACAAATCCTTCCAAAACGTTTTCTGATCGCCATCTAATTTTCTTACTGCACAGTTGGTGTGCTATGCTGCATCAACAAACAAAAGTTATTCATCAACAAAAACAATGATCTGTATATGTTTACACTCACCTGGACAGCCCTGAACTGAAGGCAAAGGCTTACAAACATTTAGATAAAATGTACGTTTACTTCTATCTTCCGTCGTGTCTACTGCAACCCAAGGTTCTTTGTCCCTGGCAAGGTCACTCAGATCATATTCATTACCAGCTATATCTGAAACAAAAAAATAAAACCAGCCAATAATACCGTATCCATTTACTGACTATTTATTTGACCCAAATAGTACTGTTTTGTCTAATGCTAAATATATTATCTAATAATTTATATTGTGAAGCATACTGCCAGAACACAGGCCCCTGCTCGAAAGTATAAAGGTGTTTCTTCAAGGCACGATCCCTGCCATTACTGAAGCACAAATGCAGCAGCATAGACCACCTCCAACATGCACACTTCAACACACCCAGGCTCTTTTCACAACACTTCCCAAGCAATGACCACTACCACCAAGGGCAAGGTCAGCAGATGCATAGGAATAGCACCACCTCCAAATTCCCATGTAAATCTCATTCCATCCTGACTTTAAACCATTGCTGCATCAGTCACTGGATCAAAATCTTGAAACTCCATTTAACCCCACACCCTAATGACTCCAGTGGTTTACGAGTCAGCTCGCATCCACAATTTTAAGAATATTTAGGCATGGGCAATAAATTCTGAACTAGTCAGTGATGCTTATAACCTATGATTGAAAGAAGAGTGTCATCACAAGACTTAGTGTATCCCCCCACTCCAAGTAGATAGAGTATAAAAATAAATCTCACAGTAAACTTTACTCATTAGATTATATTGTGACGCAACTCTTGGCGTAACTTAAAATGTGTTAACTGATTACAATAAATTGTTGTTTATTATGAAATGCAAAAAGTTTAGTCTTTATGATCTCATAATTCATAATATTTAAGCAGCATGATACAAATTAGAATGCAGATTTGTCCAGTTTCATGTAATGAGAAAACCTCAATAAATCAAATGCATTTCTGATTTTGTGGGTGGTTCAAAGAATATTTACCATCTTCTAGTTAATGAATCATCAAATCACTTGCTTACCACTGACAAGGCAGTTCACAGGAGCTGGAAAACAGGCCAATGCCGTATAAAATTCAAAGTAGGTGTCATGAACAGCTGTTGTAGTGCTAATTTCTTCTCGCAGAAACTTGAGCTTTCCAGGATACGAAGTAGTGTCACAGACAAAATAGATGATAAATGTATCTCGGAGGCCTGCATATTACAACAGCAAGAACTTCTCACATTACAAGAACATTCACACAGTGAAATATTAAAGCTTTCAACTATTTATCTTGTACAAGACTAATAATTGCTCAAATGGAAAAAATAAAAAGAAAAAAATAAGCACATTTAATTGGTAGAGATGAAAGGTTAAAATTATCCGTAAAGTCATATTTGACCTTACAATAATTGAAGTCTAATGGCTAAATGCTCAATAATTGGCCTGTTAATAGTCTATTCAAAATATGGTGGGGACCAGGGTATCTGGTGATCAGAGTGAACAAAGTGTTTAAGTATGAACACTAGACACGTTAGGAGGTTAGCTAATTAGAAAATCAACTTGGGGAGATGGAAAATTATGTATTGGAGCAAATGTGAGATAATTTATAACAAAATCAGTCTTATTCGAAAGACATTACTGATCAGTCACAAGTAGGCCAATGTGGACACCATTTTAGCCACATCCACTAATACTTACACAAAGGGGAAGAGTTATGCTGAGACTTATATAGTGATGGGTGGAACAAAGCTCAGACAGAGCATAAACAAATTAATACATCATTTAAGTCAAATGGCCAGTTCCAAGACATTCTACACAATGCTCTGCAACTATGTCCAAGCATGCCCTACCTGATTCTGCTTCCAATGCACCTTTGTACATAAGAGTTATAAGACCATCAGTGGAAACTTGGAGTGATGTTTCCAATCCAACCGGATGTTTTGGTTTCTGTCCATCTATCTCACATCCAGTTGCTGTCTTGGTGCCTATCTTCCCACATTCATTTAAACCACGGCAGATGTTCAGCTTCAAAAATAAATGAGATAACTTGGATTATTAAACTAGAACATTCACAAAGTGCACGGTTTTAGAACAGTAGCAGGATCAATTGCTGACCAGCTTTTTGATGTGACAGTTCAGCCCTATCTGCCCCCTATTCAACCAACACAAGGAATAAACAAGCAAAGACAATAGGTTGGAAGTATGCTCTATGAAACACAACAGTAGTGGTGACCTAAAAGCAGAAACTTCTGCAAGTACACAAATCTGATCGTATGTATGAGAAGCCAACAGTTCATTAGGTCAAGTCAATGACCTTTTGCTGAAGCAGAGGACACTTCAGGGTAGCAGCTTTTCATTAAGGCTGGAGAACGTGACATCTGTTCTAAGTCCATTGTGGTGCTGCTATCAAGCACCTTTTTCCGTCCTCTCCCAGACTTTGGATGTAACCATTTACATTGTGACACATTTGCTAACCCCTCCCTACAACATCATCAAGCACCAAGAGATGGAACAACCTGGCATTTCTCCTCCTGCACGCTCACCACCCAAAAGCCCAAACACACTTTTCAGGTGAAAAGCTATTTACTGAATTTAAATAAACTGTAGGTGAAGATCTGAAACAAAGCAAGATCACGACTCAATGTTAAATGTTTTCTCGCCACATATATTGCCAAACCTGATGTACTGAACTGTGTTCTATATCACTATGCAGTGCCCAATTTAATTGCCAGTCTTTTGGGCAAAAACATGGATTGGGTGGATGCTTTGTGTAACAATCTTTACCAGCAAATGCAACCCTGATCCTCTGTCATTTGAATTCTCCACTTTGGCCCCTCTGACCTCTACAGTGTTTTCATGGAAGCAACATCTCAAACTAGAGTGTGAAAGTACCAAAAATGGTATAAACTTTCTGTACTTTGCTGAACAGTTTAGTGTGCATTATCTGTTAATACTAAGATATGACAATTAGGCACATGAGCAGGTGAGGTCTCTTGAACCTACTCCACTATCCTTGATCATGGTCATCTAAAACATAATATTCTCACACTATCCCTAGATAGTAACTAGAAAGTTTTGACTGTAAACTTTAAGTTTCTATAGCCCCCTGGGGTTGAGAAATCGAAGAACTTCATCCTCACTTCAGTGCTAAATATCTTTTATTCCGAGACTCCATACCTTGGTTCTAGACCCCACAGCTAAAGGAAACATCCTTTCTGCATCTATTAATCCTTAAAAGAATTCACATTTCTACGAGATAGCCTCTCATTCTTCCGAACCCCAGAGAACACAGGGCCAGTTTTCCCAAACCTGAAGAGCAGTTTCATCATCTCAGGAATCAAATTAGTGAGTTCGCACTGTGCTCCCTCTATCAAATATATCCTTGCTATAATTCAGTTGTGCTTTCAGTGATCTATACAATTGAAATAAGACATCTTTGTTTCTGCACTCAAATCCTCTTACAATAATGGACAACACACTACTTGCCTTCCAAAGTGCTTTCTTATGAACAAGGAGACCTAGGTCCCTTTGGGCATCAACACTTTCCAGTCTGATAATTTAAGAAATGCACTGCACCTTTATTCTCCCGACTAGAATGGTTACCCTTGCACTTACATTATATTCCATCTACCATGCTCTTACCCACTCAGCCCATCAAAATTCCCTTCAAGGCTCTTTGCATCCTCCTCAATGCTCAATTTCCCCAAATCACTTGACAAACTTTGAAATATTCTAATTGACTAGTGCATCTAATCATTGACAGAACGAACAGCATGGCCCAAGGACCGATATTTTTAGTACCCCACTGGTCACAGCTCAATGACCCATTTCTACTGTTTTCTTCCCATTAAACAATCCTCAACCCCTGTATGTTATTTCCAATCCCAATGGGATTTAATTGTTTACACTAACCTCATGAGAGTTTCAGCTAAAACCTTCTGAAAATCCAAATAAATCATATCCATTGATTTATCTTAAATTGTGTTTGTAACATCCTTAAATGTTCCATCAGGTTTTTGAAATGTGATTTCACCTTCGTAAATCCTTATTGACATTGTCCAACTGGCTAGTTGCTTTCTAAACATCTACTAACCACATCTTACTAATAGATGCTGATATTTTCTTGATTACTGACATGAGGTCAACAGATTAGATGATAAGATTACTTAGTGTGGAAACAGGCCCTTCGGCCCAACAATCCCACACTGACCAGCCAGGCCCACCCAGACCCATTCCCCTACATTTACCCCATGCACCTAACACTACAAGTAATTTAGCATGGCCAATTCACCTAATCTGCACATCTTTGGAATGTGGGAGGAAACCGGAGCAGGCGGGGAGAATGCGCAAACTCCACACAGTCAGTCGCCTGAGGCGGGAATTGAACCGGAGCCTCTGGCGCTGTGAGGCAGCAGTGCTAACCACTGCCACTGTGCTGCCTCTGTAGCTCTCTTTTCACACACACCTTCCTTAAACAATGGGGCTACATTCAAGCTCAAATTCAGGCAGCATGAACAATTGCTAAAAGTTTAAAAGATGAAACACTTATGCATCACTATTGCATCCATTGTCAGTAATCAGCTTTTTCAACACAAGTATGAGGGTAAACAGGTCCTGGGGTCTTCAACTTAGTTCTGTTAAGTTGTCTTAAACTGCTTTGTTTTTGCTAATACTAATTTATTGCAGTTCAACACACCTGACCCTTGAACCTTAATATTTCAGAGAGATTTATTTAGCTTCTTTGCCAATTCTCTTAACATAAATTCTCCTGTCTCTGCCTATAAAGGATTAGTCTCTGCCTAATCCTTTCCCACATTTCTATAGAAGCTTTTACAATCACTGTTTTTAAATAACTATCTTAATCACAGCCAAACCCCTCTTCTGGCACTGAAAATTAGCTTAAATTCAAAGTTTATTTCTTCAGATTTTAATTATTGCTCAAAATTACAATTTTAAAAATGTTAGTTTTACCTATTTTGTTACTCCTTAACCAGTCATTATCCTTCTTTGGGCATGGAATGAAATATTCTAACCAGTATTACTTAGCTTAGATTCTGTTTATTATTCGTTCTTTGATTTGATGGGTGAGAAAATGTACTATTGCTCTTTCCTTCCCATAGGCCTCAAATACATCATACTGACTGATGCAAGTTTTCCCCTCATAGTTGGCCTAAAGAAACGTCCAATTCAAAAGCACAAAGTAAAATTCAAGTATAATAAATAGCTCTCAAAATTCATACAATTGTTTTATTCATCTGAAAGAAACACAAAACGAGACCTCAAATCAAACCGAAGGAAATAAGTCTTATTAGCTAGAAGTGTTCCATCATTCTTTACTCCAACTCAAAGAACACATTTTGCAGATTAATTTTTAAAATTTAAAATATAACAAAGCAGTCAGTCAATCTCCAGGGTTCTAACCTTAAATACCATGTTGTTTCCAGTAACTGAGTAACCGGTGTCTGAAGCCAGAGGCAGAAAGTTAAAGACAAAACCAGAGTTGGGATCTTCCACTGAACAGTTCTAGAAAGAAAATCATAGGTATTTTAGTCGAGCAACTTGATCTACCATAACACAAGTGTTTTATAAAGACACATTTATTACACAAAAAGTATCAATCAGTTCCATTGAGGTTGTCATTGGCCCTGCAATCACTAACAATGATATGTTAACAGAAAATTCCAGAGATATTGAAATCTATCAAATTTAGGCTAAACATCTGAATTGTCTGATCATTGAGTTGTGTTGCTGGAGAAGATTCACTTATTGTTACTTTCAAAGAGCAGCAGCAAATCTGGTGTTTAATTTTCCAAAGTCAGATATCAGAACAACATGGGAAGTAACTTTAATGAAATCTCAATACACTCGAGAACAAAAGCAACTGTAACAATTCACGTCAATGCCCGAAACCAGAATAATTAGTCAATTTTGTAGCTATGTGGATGCAACAATAAAATAAAATTTGTATGCCTTTGGTAAACTAAAATGGCATAGTAACAAGAACACAAAATTAGAAACAGGACTAGGCCCCTTGGGCCAATTCCATAAGATCTCGGTTAATCTGACTGTGGCCTAACTCCATTTACCTGTCCATTTATCATAATGCTGGACTCAGTTGTCAATCAAAAATCTGTCCCTCAGATCAACAATTGAGGGGAAAAAAATTCTTGTCTCCATATGAAATGGGAGAGGTCGAATTTTTAAAACTCTGACCCTTAGTTCCGGACACTTCAAAAAGGTGAAACAAGTAAAACAGGACTGAAAATTGACAATTTTCAGTCATATATTTGAGGTAGTGTCCTTTTTTGACTATCTTCAACTGTTTCATCATTTATTTTCAATTAATCAGAAGAGCAGATACTTGATGATCGCACGGCACCACTTAAGATCCCTCAGATACTGAAGTAGTTCATATCAAAATGCTAAGATGTGGATAACATCAAGTAATATTACTGTGCAATGGTCATTTCCAACAAGACAGCTTCTAACCAGTGTTGTTCATCAATAGCTTTACCAGCAAGTCAGAGGCTAAGAATTCTGCCATGAATAACTGATTCCTGACTTCCCAGAGACTGTCCATCATCCAAAAATTGAAGTATGATGGTATACCCTCCACTTGCCTGGTTGGGCATTGTTCAAACAAACTTTAAACCATTCAGCACATCCTACTTGATGCGCATCCCATCCATCAACTTTAATAATTATGATGTACCATGGCTGTATTGTGTACCATTTACAAAATGTGCTTCGATGACTCACCATGGCTCCCTCAACAACAGCACCTTCCAAACAGATTTCTACCCATAGACAAGGGTAGCAAGTGCGTGGAATCACCACCTGCAAGTTCCTCTCAAAGCCATAGATTACCCTAACTAGGAGTTCTCTCCAAATCTTCACTATCACTGGATCTAAATTTGGGAACTCCTTTCAAACAGTGGGGTGCCTACACCCTGTGGATCACGTGATACAAGGGTAGCTCATCTCCAACTGGAGGGCAAGTAGGAATGAGTAAATAATTTCAGCCTAGCCAGAAACAAACACATCCCTTCTGTTATGGCAGATGGTAAACTCTCCTGGCATATGTAGCAGCACAAAAGATTTACTCTGTGCAATAATCTGTAAAAATCCAAGTGGCCAAGAACCAAGTAAAAATCGACAACTTTATGTCTTAAAGTATAACAGAATAATTAACTAACCACTATTTACAATTTCCTTCTCTAACCTTTTACCTTCCATCCTATAATACTAGTCCGATAAAACTACCAATTAAGACTTACAAAATAACACTTTAAATCTCAAAACCAGGCAGCTGTAGGCTGTTTTTGGATCTTCTTGTGTCATTTTTTTCTCCTTCTTAGGAATTTCTGCATCACAGGTTACTGATCAAAAAGATACTCAGAGGTTTTTTTTTCTTCAAGCAGTCTGTTGACTGGTTGGAATGCTAGAACTTAGTTTTCCTCTCAACCTTTCAACATTCCCAGTCTTATACCCCTGAGCATCGGACTGTGTCATTGGCTTTTAAGATTGTCAATACACTCAATTCAAACTAGATTGGAAATTGGTGGGGCTTTTTAAGGGTATAATTTGAACTGATTGGCCAAATTTAAATTTGCTGGTCTCCAGGCAACAAACTAATCAAATGTTACATTGTTGCCTTACTGAGAACATTTTGTGCTGTGTCCAGTAGTTCTGCTGCATAAACTCTCAAAGGTACACCCACATCTACACACCACTTCAAATGATTAAAAAAAATCACTGACAAGTCTAAAATACAAATATTCAAAAACTGGTTGTGCCACCACCTGAATATGGCAAAGCACTGGAAGGTGCTTTCTGAAGGCATGGTCTTATCAAACAAGCTTTTTCCAGAATCTCTAAAAAGACAGGTTGTGGATAGCTTCAGGATGGGAACTGCAGGCCTTATGGGACCTAAACAGCTGAAGGAACAACCACTGCGATAAAGAAAATCTGGAATATTCAAGAAGCCAGAAGTTAAAACTTGGACAAATGCGCACTTTTAAGTGGTTTTACGCTGAATTACAGCCAGGAGAGAGATTTCAAGGCAAACACATTAAATTCATAGAAAAATTATAAGTTCCAAAAAGAATATTTCAATAATAGGATTGACATTCAAATCCACGACTAAATTTAGCATTCTTGGTTAACACAACCATTGTCTTTACCTCATTTGAAGCTTCAGCTGTTGTTATAGGACAGGCTGCTCCAGTTTCCCACAGGAATGTGACCACACAATCTTTATGATCAATGAACCTTGGACCAGAGGACTAGAGAAAGTACACAATTAAAACCATTAGCATGGTCATCCCACAAGGAAATGCAAAGCTATACTGTCAAAGCAATACATAATACTATCAATCAAGTCAAGCCTGACATTAATTCTACACGTGATTTCTGTTTATCCCAACAGAATACTAAAATCAAAGGGGTAATTTGCAGGGCTGCCAAGTCAGCAAGTTCTTTCCCAAACATATGAGCATGTATTGTATGCAATTTCCAAACATTAGAAACAAAGATCAGAACTCATGCTGCGTACCCTAAGTTTATGCTGAAAATGTGTTGCTGGAAAAGCACAGCAGGTCAGGCAGCATCCAAGGAACAGGAGAATCGATGTTTCAGGCATAAGCCCTTCTTCAGGAATGAGCGAAGTGTGTCCAGCAGGCTAAGATAAAAGGTAGGGAGGAGGGACTAGGGGAGGGGCTTTGGAAATGCAATAGAAAATACCTATCGTATTTCCAAAGCCCCTCCCCCTAGTCCCTCCTCCCTACCTTTTATCTTAGCCTGCTGGACACACTTTCCTCATTCCTGAAGGGCTTATGCCCGAAACGTCGATTCTCCTGTTCCTTGGATGCTGCCTGACCTGCTGTGCTTTTCCAGCAACACATTTTCAGCTCTGATCTCCAGCATCTGCAGCCCTCACTTTCACCCTAAGTTTACTGACTGCATTTCTATCTCTAACCTGACAATTAGCACAAGCAAAAAAAAAACTCCAAGAAGCATGTTAAATATAAACAAACATTGTTAAAAGGAAACAAAGTTGAATATTACACCTTGCATTCAGAATTGGGGGAACAGAAACAGTTGAGCAAAGGGATACCATTTTATATAGCAAAAGAGGAACATGCTGATTGGCCATGTGGTCTGAGAATTGATACAATTGGTCTTGCTTTATTTCCAGTTGAGAATGTGGTACTGGGAAAGCATAGCAGGTCAGGCAGCATCCAAGGAGCAGGAAAAAAAAATGTTTCAGGCAAAAGCCCTTCTTCAGTAATGAGGCTGGAGCCTTGGGGGTGGTGAGATAAAAGGGATGAAGGCAGGGCTGGGGGCAGAAGGTAGCTGAGGGTACAACTGGTGAATAGAGGTGGGGGTAATAGTGACAGGTTAGAGGGAGGGTGGAGCAGATCAGTGGGAAGGAAAATGGACAGGTGAGACAGGCCATGAGGGCGGTGCTGAGCTGGAAGGTTGGAACTGGGATAAGGTGGGAGGACAAGAAATGAGGAAACTGGTGAAACAGACTCACTACCACAGCCACATCTCTTTTCTCAGTGCATGCCTATGGAACCAACTCTTCCCACGTGTACTCCAAACCACATTCAGACCAACACAATTTGGATCTGAACAGTTCACCAGTTTCCTCATTTCCCCTTCCCACATCATCTCAGTTTCAACTTTTCAGCTCAGCACCGCTATCGTGACCTGTCTCACCTGTCCACCTTCCTTCCTACCTATCTATACCACCATCCCCTCCAACCTATCACCATTATCCCCCTCCATCCACCTATTGCACTCAGCTACCCTTCTCCCGCCACCGCCTCCCCAGCGCCCCCCTCACATTTCTCTCCACCTCAGACTCCCAGCCTCAATCCTGAAAAGCTTTTGCACAAAACATCAATTTTCCTGCTCCTCAGATACTGCCTGACCTGTGCGTTTCTAGCACATTTTGACTCTAATCTGCAGTCCTCACTTTCGCCTTGCTTTATTTCCATGCCAATTATGACCCAACGAATTAACATCCTCTTCTCATGCTTTATACACATCCCTTTGCTCAACTGTTTCCAGTGTCTCAAATCTAATGACTGCAAAACAAAAAGCTTTCAACTCCACAATGTTTAAGTGTGTTAAACTCTTACTAATTACTATTACTAATATTTAAATGAAGCACTATACCCAAACAAAATATGGAGTATACTTGGACTTGCAAATTGTGGCGAGTTAAGAGACGTGGACTTGTTATCTTCAAATTCCAACACATGTTGTTGGCATGGCCTAATTACATGATTTACAAGTTTACTTGGAAAATTAAAACAATGAATATTACTTATTCCTACATTGACGCGAAGTGCAAGACCACAGTTGAAAGTTTGCCATCAGGTTTCCCCACTGATAAAACTATATTGAGTAAAAGTTAGAATTTAACTGAGCCAATCTACCTCAAATCAAAAGGTTTTTGCAGAACAACCTCAATGCGAACTTGCAGTAATGGGAGATTAAAACACTGGCCAAAGCGACATCTAGCAGAAGGATGTTAAAATGAGACTCCATTGGTCCTGCTCATGTGAATGGAATAAAAGAAACCATGGCACTACCTAGATTTTTCCTCTAGGCATTATCTGCAGTCATCTGTCCTATTTGTGGAACTTCAATGTGTACCAATGAACTGCTGCATTTATTTGCTTAATCTCCCATAAAGTAGCTTTTTGACTGTCAAGTGCTCTAGGACATGCCAAGGGGTAAGACAGCACACTGAAAAACTGCAAGTCATCTTTGCACAGCCTTACATTCCAATAAGGTTTTCCTTAGGATTTGTCATATCCTGGAAAGCAATGATAGGGTCACATCACAAGTGCTGAGTTTATGGAGTCTCTCATAAGCTTATTCTAAAGTACTTCTCCCTCTGTATGGTACATGATGCTACTTCATTGCTTATCCAATTATAGGATGACCCCAAGTTACTGGTAAATATGCGAAAGGTTAGGAAAAAGACGTTTAAAAATTGACACTGAAGCAACCTTTAGAAATTTGATTGATATAAAATTGTTAAGTCAGTAACTAGCAAATATCTGATTAGAAAGGCAAAACAGTACAAGATGATGACGACAGCAATCTGATATTAGAAAGAAAACCAGGACAAGTTTGCTGACAAGCATTAAAGCAACAAATTCCAGAGATCACAGCAGGTCAGGCAGCATCCTGCTGATCAGTTGTGAAGAGTCATCTGGACTCAAAATGTTAGCTGTTCTCTCTCCATGGATGCTGCCTGACCCTGTGATCTCCAGAATTTGTTGTTTTCTACAGATTCCAACATCTGCAGTAATGTGTTCCTACATGCCATGAAATATTCCGCTGCTTTGGAAACTAGGCATTGTTAAATAGTTGTAAAGTAAAGAGGTGGTAAAAGGGAAATTTCCTTACCAGTTCTTTTGAACAACTCAGGTGAATACGGGTGATGTAAGAGATTTTATTACCATCGGAATTCACACATGCCGAACCATTTACGTATTCCAAAATAATCCGTCCATCTGTGTCTAGCTTGGGGCCATTTTTGGCAATACCCAGATTGCTAATGGATACTTTTTCATAAAGTGCATCCTAAACATAAAACAAATTTTATATAACCAATTGTATCTTCCTAACACTAGTTTAAGTTTTCTACCATGTTAAAATCTATAACCAAGAGTTGACAAGTTTGCCAAGTTATAAAGGCAAATGAAATTGTCAGAACAGCAGTTTCAGAGAACGTAGTTTCAAATAATGGTATATTGCTTAACTATTTTAAACATGAAAATGAAGGGACCACATTTGGTTAATTTTGTTACAATATGCTAAACAAGCTCAGGTTAATCTTAAATTCACACTTGACTAACAAGCCAACAGTTTACATTAGAAATGCAACTTGAATTAATATTTATGTGCACCCTTACAAAATCTCTTTCATACTCCATCAGGCAGACTCCCGCATTGCGATCACATCCTGGAATTGGATTCAGAGGTCTACAGACGTTGATATAATACTTCTTGTGGTTACTTGATGTTGTGTCCATTGCAAACCAGTTACTTTCATCACTGTCTTCGGACTTTGATAATCTAAGTGGAAGAGATTTTTCAAAAGGTGCAAAAGATTCAAAGATTTGGAACATGTGTCTTGTGATTACTCACCACCTCCCTCACCCTCCCAAAAGCCCCATAGTGCTGCAAACTTTACGTAAAGCAGTGTTTCGGACTTCATCCTGCAATCTAAGTTGCTGTCCTTCAGATGACACACCATAGCTCTTTGTGCCAAATTTCCAGGTTAAAGGCAGCAATATCAATACTTGAGTTTGTCTACTGAAGATTAGAGGATGTGCAGGATTGGCTTCCAACTTGATGAGCTTTAGTTGGTCACAACAGAAGTTTGATTACAGACCAGGCCAACTAAGCAATAAAATGGAAAAACAGATCAGCCTGCATGGTGCCAAATCAATACAGATTTTAAAATTATAATGAAGAAATCTGCAAGGCTGTCAAATTGAGTTTTTTGGGAAAATTACATGAAAAGCCCACATAAACATGTCATCTAGAGATAACAGTTTACATGGCTAAACTGCAGTTGAATGCTGAACACAAACTTCAGAATTGATATTTACCAAAAGACTTATCTAAGTGAAGATTCTCAGTCTTCAGTTCAGAGGGAGAACATTAAAAGGACAATAGCCCCAAGGAATTATTTGGGTAAAGACCTGTTCAGTTATCAGAATTTAACTAAAAGCACGTGGAGTGGTAAACAAGCCCTAAATCTTTCTAGGTTTTTGACTTTTACCCCCAATACCTCTTACTCCACATCAAGTAGAATAAGATACCCTAGTTTTATTTTTCGTTACTTGTATGCAGGTGTTACTGACCGAGCACCAATTTACTGCCCATTGAGTAGCGTGCTAGAGGGACTTCATAGGGCAGATAAGAGTCAATCCTATGGCTGCAGAACTGGAGTCACGTGTAGGCCAACCAGATAAGGATGCCAGATTTTCTTCTCTAAAAAGGACATTCGTGAACCATATGGGATCTTACGACAATTGATAGTAGCTTTTTATTGAACTCAAATTTCACCATCTGCTATTTACTAACATTGGCTAGCTTTGAAACCATTGCCCCAGGATATCAACATGAAGCTCTACATTACTAATTCAGTGACATTACCACTGGTCCACAGCGAGTAGATAAACCCACTAAATCCAAAACTTTCAGCATTATAGTAGCTTACAATATTCTGCACAAATTCATGCACTCAAGTTACCTACAGTACATTTTCCAACTCTATCATAGTTTAGATGACTTTAGCAGTGTTGGAAAATTCCAACCTATTAAATGGTACAATTTCAGCTAAAAGAGAAGGAAGCAATCTCCAAATGATAATTTAAGACATAAAATGTGAGCAAAGTGAAGGTTAAAGGCAAACTTTATTTAAATCCTGCAACTGCAGATTACAACACCTTGCTAGGATCAATTTTTTAAAGATGGAAAATTGAAGTGTAGTTTATGAACTTAAGATATACCGACATTAAATGCATCAATGTTGCATTCTTACCTTGACAGATCATACTGTTGCTTTGTAACCTCATTTGTCACGATACAGTCTATTGGCACTTCAGGGCAAACATATTGTGTATACCACTTGAAATTGTAAGTGTACTCATCTTCCTCCTAATGATAAAAGGCAACTAATTGCAGCATTAACTTTCTACTTTTTATTAAATACAAAAGAACATAAGATATAGGAACAGAATTAGGTCTTTTGACCCACCAAGCTTGATCCACCATTTGATCATGCCTGATAGGCTTCTCAATCTCATTTTCCTGCCTTCTTCATGCATCCTTTGATGTCCGTACTGATCAAGATCTGTTCTGACGACACACAAATGACTTGGCTAAGAGGCTGCGGCAATTACCCACCCTCAACTGAAGAAATTCCTCCTCACTTGAACAAACAGACTTTGGGGTACAAGTTCACAGTTCCCTGAAGGTAGAGTCACAGGTAGACAGGGTAGCGAATGTGACATTTGGTACACTTGCCATCGGGTATAGGAGCTGAGGGGTCATGTGGCAGCTGTACTGGACATTGGTTTGGCCACTTTTGGAATACTGCATTCAATTCTGGTCTCCCTGATATAGGAAGGATGTTATCAAACTTTTAGAGTTCACAAAAGGGTGCTTTCAGGATTGGAGGGTTTGAGCTTAACCGAGAGGCTGAATAGGCTGGGGCTATTTTCTCTGGAGGGGTGACTTTATAGAGATTCAAGATCATGAAGGGTTTCCATGCTATATAAGTCCATGATTCTATGAGCAGCATGGATAGGGTGAATAGCCAAGGTCTTTTTCCCCAGAGGGGAAAGAAACCTAGATGGCATAGGTTTAATCAGAGAGGGGAAAGACTTGAAAGGGACCTGAAGGGCAACATTTTCAGTGTGTGGAATGAGCTGCCAGAGGAAGTGGAGGAGGCTGGTACAATGGGGCAGCATAATGGCTCAGTGGTTAGCACTGCTGCCTCACAGCACCAGGACCCCAGGTTTGATTCCAGCCTCGGGAGACTGTGGAGTTTGCACTCTCGTATCTGCGCGGGTTTCCTCCGGATGCTCCAGTTTCCTCCAACAGTCCAAAGATGGGCAGGTCAGATAAAATGGCCATGTTAAATTGCCCATAGTGTTAGGTACATTAGTCAGAGGGAAATGGGTCAGGGTGGGTTACTCTTCAGAGGATCGGTGTGGACTGGTTGGTCTGTAGGGCCTGTTTCCACACCGTAGGGAATCTAATCTAATTAGAAGATTTAAAAGGAGTGTCTGAATGGGTACATGGATAGGAAGGGTCTACAGAGCCATACGCTGACAAAGTGGGGCTTCATTAAGATATCGAATCCAGATGGACGAGTTGGACCAAAGGATCTGTTTCTGTGCTGCACAATTATGACAGTTCTAAAAGATTGTCCCTTCACTGAGGCGGTGCTCTTGGGTCATAGTTTTCCCGTTAGTGGAAAGATTTTCTCCATGTCCACTCTATCCAGGCCTCAATATTTTGAGTATTTCAATGAGACCCTCGCTCATCTTTCTAAACTCCATTGAGTACACACCCAGTACACATTCATATGACAAGGCCTTCATCCCAGAGATCATTCTGGTAAATCTTGCCTGGAATCCCTCCAAAGCCAACACATTCATCCTTTAGGGGGAGGCATGGCCTTGTTAGTGAAAGATAGTATAACAGTGGCCGAGAGAACTTTTGATGAGGACTCGTCTACTAAGGTAGTGTGGGCTGAGGTTAGAAACAGGAGGAGGGGTCACACTTCTTGGATTTTTTTTTAAAAAATAGGTCTCCGCAGAGTTCCAGGGAGGTGGGAGAGAGGATTAGCTACATTATTCTGGGGAGGAGTGAAAGGAACAGGGTGGTCATTATGGGGGACTTTAACTTCCCCAACATCGATTGGGAATGTTATAGCTCTAGTACGTCAGATGGATCAGGAGGGTTTCCTGACACAGCATGTCAAAGAGCTGACAAGAGGGAAGGCCACACTGGATCTGGTGCTTGGTAATGAGGAGAAAGTGAGGTCTGCAGATGCTGGAGATCAGAGATGGAAATGTGTTGCTGGAAAAGCGCAGCAGGTCAGGCAGCATCTAGGGAACAGGAGAATCGACGTTTCGGGCATTAGCCCTTCTTCAGGAATGGTAATGAACCAGGTAATGAACCAGGCCAGGTGTTCGATGTAGTTCAGGTGAGCACTTGAGAGAGTGACCACAATTCAGTTACGTTTAGTTTAGCAGTGGAAAGGGATAGGTACATGCCACAGGTCAAGAGTTATCGATGGGGCAAAGGCAATTATTATGCGATTAGGCAAGAATTAGATGCATAGAATGGGGTAGCAAAATGCAGGGGATGCAGACAATCTAAACGTGGAGCTGATTTAAGGAACAGATATTGCATGTCCTTGATAGGTATGTCTGTCAGGCAGGGAGGAAGTGATAAGGTAAGGAAACCGTGGTTTACGACAGAACTTGCATCTCTTGTTAAGAAGAAAGAGGCTTGTGTGTTGATGAGGCAAGATGGTACAGATGAGGCAATGGAGAGTTACAGATCAGCTAGGAAGGATTTAAAGAGAAAGTTAAGAAGAGCAAAGAGAGGACACAAGCAGTCTTTAGCAAATAAAATAAAGGAGAACCCTAAAGCTTTCTATAGGTATGTGAGGAATAAAAGGATGATTAGGGTAGCAATAGGGCCAAAGACAGAAGTGGGAAGTTGAGTGTGGACCCTGTAGAGATCGGAAAGGTGCTAAATGGACATTTCTCATTGGTGTTCACTCAGGAAAAGGAAAATATTGTAGAGAAGAAAGACGTACAAGATACTAGACGAGAAAGGATCAAGGTTAGTTACACACAGGTGTTATTAATTCTAGAAGGAGCAAAAATAGACAAGTCCCCAGGGCCAGATAGGATTTATCCAAAGATTCTCTGGGAAGCTAGAGAGGAGATAGCAGAGCCTTTGGCTTTGATATTTGAGTCGTCATTGTCTATGGGTTTAGTACCTGAGGACTGGAGGATTGCAAATGTTGTACCCTTGTTCAAGGACAGCAGAGATGACCCAGGTAATTATAGACCGGTGAGCCTTACTTCTGTTGTAGGAAAGGTTTTGGAAAGAATTATAAGAGATAAGATTTATCTAGCAAGCAACAATTTGATTTCAGATAGTCAACATGGTTTCGTCAAGGGCAGGTCGTGTCTCACAAACCTCAGTTTTTTGAGAAGGTGACCAAGCATGTAGATGACGTTAGGGCAGTTGACGTGTTATACTTGGACTGCAGTAAAGCCTTTAATAAGATTCCACATGGTAGGCTGATGGAGAAAATGCAGAGCCATGGAATGGAGGGTGATTTAGCAGTTTGGATTACAAACTGGCTTTCTGGAAGGCGGCAGCAAATGGTGGTTGATGGAAACCAGTCTGGAGTACAGTTACTAGTGGTCTGCCACAGGGATCTGTTTTGGGACCACTGCTGTTGGTCATTTTTATAAATGACAAAGACGCAGGCATAGGTGGATGGATTAGTAAATTTGCAGACGACACTAAAGTCGGTGGAGTAGTGGACAGTTTGGAAGAATGTTGCGGGGGACTTGGATAAACTGCAGAATTCGGCTGAGAGGTGGCAAATGGAGTTCAATGCAACTAAATGTGAGGTGATGCACTTTGGGAAGAATAACAGGATGGCAGAGTACTTGTCAATGGAAAGAATCTTGGTAGTGTGGATGTGCAGAGGGATCTTGGAGTCCATATGCATGGATCCCTAAAAGTTGCCACTCAGGTGGATAGTGCTGTTAAGGCGGCACATGGTGCATTAGGTTTCATTGGTAGAGGGATTGAGTTCTGGAACCAGCATACAAACACTGGTGCAACCACAGTTGGAATATTGTGTACAGTTCTGGTCACCCCATTACAGAAAGGATGTGGAAGCATTGGAAAAGGTGCAGAGGAAATTTACCAGGATGTTGCCTGGTCTGGAGGGAAGGTCTTATGAGGAAAGGCTGAGAGACTTGGGTCTGTTCTCATAGGAGAGAAGGCGGCTAAGAGGGGGGATTTGATAAAGACATACAAGATGATCAGGGGATTAGATAGGGTAGACAAAGACTTTTTCGTAGGATGATGATGTCAGCTTGTACGAGAGCACACAACTACAAATTGAGGGGTGATAGATTTAAGACAGATGTCAGAGGCAAATTCTTTAAGCAGAGTGTGGTAAGGGCGTGGAATGCCCTACCTGTGAAGGTGGTCAACTCAGCCATATTAGGGAGATTTAAACAATTCTTAGATAAGCACATGGATGATTTTGGAATAGTGTAGGGTGACTAGCTGAGAATAGTTCACGGGTCGCCGCAACATCAAGAGCCGAAGGGCCTGTTCTGTGCTGTATTGATCTACGTTCTTATTCGAGATACAGGGCCCAAAACTGCCCTCAATATTCCAAATGTGGTCTCACTCGAGTATTATACAGCCTCAGCAGTATCTCTGCGCTTGTATTCTAGCCCTCATGAATTTGCTAACACTGCATTTGCTTTCCTTTTCATCACAATTTGAGAATTTGAAAAACTTTGGAACTTGGAAGGAAGCTATTAAGGAGCCAAGAAACATGACATGAATTTTTTTTAAAGCAAATCCTATTCAAAAATGACCAACTTCAATAGTAAGTGAATGCACAATTTTGAAAATGCTTTCATTCCCTCAGACTTATTGCAATGGCTCACCAGTCAGGTTAATAGGTTCTAACAAGTTGAGAAATTAATTTCATCAGCTCACAAATGAAGCAAAGATCCTAAAATAGGGTTTCGTCTAACTGCTTACTAAAACTCTAAACTGGAAATTATCAGGCAACAGTACTAAACAAACAAAGTCAGTGAAAGGACTGGTGTTTTTTAGTATCAACTTGCCCATACAGAAGTCTAATAACTGACCTCAAATTCTGGATGTCCTTCACCTGCATCTCGATCACACAGGAATGTTATGTGTGTGGATCGTCTGACGTGCTGCCCATTGTTGTATGCTGTCCCATTTGTATAAACCAGATGAATGATCCCATCATAGTATGACAATCTCGAATTGGACTCCCCTAGGTTCCAAAAGGTTTGATCACTAAGGATTAAACGCATAATTAGAACACAAAAACAGGAGATGATCAGCGTCACATCAGATATGCAGGGCAGGTACGAACTGGACAACAAGTAGTAATTTCAACATTCCGATCTTTGTAAGTGAGTGGAGTAGCTTTCTTCAACAGCAGAAATAGAACAACTTTTATTTACTGAACATAAAACTCCATGGAGAACAAAATGGTACTAAGTTACATATGGAGCAGAAGAAACTGGAAAATGTTAGGAGGAGGAAATGAGCGGTCTGAGCAATCATGCAGAAAACTCATTTTCCGATCAAATGTAATTCCAAAATGGTGGCTGGAGTGTTACCAGGTCGGGTGTTGAATCGCAGTGAGGGAGCACGGATTTATAATAAGGCTGCCATCTTCTAAGAATTGAATTGAAGGCAATGTTTGCTCACCCAAAGCTGCCTGTCTGACAGTAGACGTGAAAAGAGGGTGTACATGTAAAAGCTGATCTGTTTTCAGTTGACAATGCCAAGCAACATACATACAATTAGGAGGGATCCAAACATAGATCAAGGTATACTGGAATTAACTGAAAATAAATGCAATTGATGGCAATTCTCTGGCTGCAATAAAAAGGAATGGGATCAGCTGAATGCATTTTTCACCCAGTTGGATGGTGATGGAGAGAAATTACAGAGGGTTGGAGTGATCAACTTTGTCAATGGATGCTATTGAAATTGTTGGAGGTATCACGGTCAGATAAGATGCGATTTATAACTTGACTAAATGACATTTCAGAATATAGAGAGCAAGAGCAGGATTCAAATACAAAATTCTGGAGAGATGGGCACCAGTTTGGGAGATGACAATGTGCTCCAAGACTGGAGACACATGAGAAGTCAGAAATGGGACAGCAGCTTGCATTAATGCAAAAGTTCATGACTTTAGAGCTGATGGACAGATAATTATCACCCCTCAGGAGACCCTTACAGGAAGTTTGATTTGAGGGGCTAAGGAAAGAAGTGACAGAAACAGCTGATTAGGTGGTCTTCATCTTGGTAATGCTGCAATTCAAGAGTGTAGCTTACTTGCTGTTGGAGATGGGGTAGAGGAGACAGTAAGTTAGCTTGTATTTCAGCATGATCCTAGGGGTGACACACGCCACTAGTTTTAGCAATAACACAATTAAGCCAGAATGACACTAAATATCAACACAAAATAACCCTTAAATCCATAACTTAAAAAAATCAGAGCGACATCAATGTGCATCTCAAGAGACTGTCAGCAAATAATTTTATAGAAAAGTAGCATGTTGCATTTAGAAAAACGACAGATTAATACATTCCTATGCTCTCCATAGTCAATGTATTCAGTGTACCAAATTCACGAACAAATTCATACAAACACACTGGTTGCACCAAACCAATGGTCACTTACAGCAGGGATTCCTGACAAGCACCAGAATTTTTCTCACAGCCATCCTTGAAAACATTGCCACATACATTTATATAGAAATTGTACGTCTCAGATTTAACTTGGTAATGCCCATTTTCTTTGGTTAGAGGTGAAAGGTCATACAAAAACCCTAGGAATAAACAGAACAATAATTTTTACAAGGCAACAACTAACAATGGTTTTAATTAAAATTTACAAAGTAGGCACAATAAAACATGCAATTAATCTACTGGTGAATTAAGTTAATTGTATTAATGTTAATGCTTTACAGTTGGAGGACAATAAGAATCTAGAGGACATGGAGAACTTTTAGGGCAACAAGGATTAATTAGGAAAGAGGCTTATCTTTGCAATGTTGCCTTCTGTACATGAACTAGATTTAAGTAAATCATGTCTAATTTCACACGTCTTCAACTGGCTTCAGAACAAATTAATACTGAAACAGAAGAGTTTCTAATCTTCAACTGTAGATGACAAAAGAAAGCTTTGAGGAAGGATGTAAATACATGGGAAGCAGATCAGAGGTTTTGAGATAACACCTCAAATGAGCAGACTGCCTTACAAGGAAGTATTGACAGGCAAGGTTTGTTATCAACTGAAATTTAGAAGAGTAAGAGGAAACCTAAACGAAACATAAGATGGAGTTGTCTTAACAGGTTAGATGGGAAGAGAATGTTTTGTTGTCTAGAACTGAGTCATGAGCTAAAAACGGGATCACCCATTTAAAAGATATAATGTAAAAGTCTTTGGAACACTTCCTGCCAAGGGAAATGTAAGCAGTCTGAAGTTTTAAGCAAGAGGGTGAACAGTAATTAAACACAAGCAAGAATGCAGATTTGAGTTAAAATCAGATCAGAGCCAACAAAGCAGCCTCAAGGGGTCAAATTGCCTACTTTGGTTTGCTCTTAGGAGCACATTTCAAGAAATACTGCAGGGTCTTGAGGTGCAGTGGTAGTACCCTTCACTTTGGAAGGTCGGTCTGGTTTGAAGTCCTAACTAATCCACAGATGTCTCAAAACATGTCTGAACAGGAAGATGAAAAAAACTTCATAATAAAATCAACCACCTCTCTGATACATTGGGCAATTATAAGCTATTAACCCTTGCACGTGCACAGAAGCCAAAATACATCTTTCTTCAAAGTCTAGTAAATTGGAAACCTCCAATCTAAGGAGATGTGGTGCAAGACTAGCCTCACTTCCTCCAAAAATGATAGGCAAGTGCAATTAAGGTGCAGAGCACTTCAATTAATCTGTGCTCTGATGAATGACGACGTGGTGGTGATGTTGGATTGGGGTGGACTAGGTCAGAAGTCAGATGATAGTCTAACAGGTCTATTTGAAATCAGACTTTCGGAGCACTGCCCCGTCAACAGGAGAAGGGCTAACACTCCGAAAGCGTGTGATTTCAAATGGATCTGTTGGACTATAACCTGGTGTCAGAGTTCAACTCTGTTGAATTAATTCAGAGTATAATCCCTGAAGTTGGGAAATTGGAACAGAAAATATTATTGGCACAACACTCAGTTTATGACGGCAGGAAAACTGATTAAAGCCTCAGAATACAGGATGATATAGACAGACTAGTCAGATAGAGTCAGAGATGTACAGCACGGAAACATACCCTTCGGGTCAACTCGTCCATACCGGCCAGATATCCTAACCTAATCTAATCCCATTTGCCTGCACTTGGGCCATATTCCTCTAAATCCTTCCTATTCATATATCCACTAATGCCTTTTAAATAATGCAAATGTACCTCCACCACTTCCTCTGGCAGCTCATTCCACACATGCACCATCCTCTGCGTGAAAAAGTTGCCCCTTATGTCCCTTTTATATCTTTCCTCAACCTAAACTTATGCACTCTAATTCTGGACCCCCACCCCAAGGAAAAGACTTGGTCTATTTTACCTTAATACCTGTCCCTCATGATTTTATAAACCTCTATAAAAAGGTCACCCCTCAGCCTCAAGACACTCCAGGGAAAACAGCCCAGCCTATTCAACCTCACCCTATAGCTCAAATCCTCCAACCCAGGCAACATCCTTGTAAATCTCTTCTGAACCCTTTCAAGTTTCGCAACATCCTTCCAAGAGGAAGGAGAACAGAATTGCTCACAATTTTCTGTAGAAGTGATTAGATTAGATTACTTAGTGTGGAAACAGGCCCTTCGGCCCAACAAGTCCACACCGACCCTCCAAAGAGCAACCCACCCAGACCCATTCTCCTACATTTATCCCTTCACCTAATACTACGGGCAATTTGGCATGGTCAATTCACCTAAAGTGCACATTTTTGGACCCTGGGAGGAAACCCACGCAGTCACGGGGAGAACGTGCAAACTCCACACAGACAGTTTCTTGAGGCAGGAATTGAACCCAGGTTTCTGGCGCTGAGAGGCAGCAGTACTAACCACTGTGCGACAAAGGGAATTCAATTCTGACAAGTGAGAGATGCATTTTGGGAAAATTAACAGAGCACATGTTCAATGGTAGGACCCTCTGAGGCAGAGGATCAGAGCAAACTTGGTGTGCACATCCATAGATCCTTGAAGGTAGCAGGACAGATCAAGAGAGATTATGGCAGCATATTAAATATTCCCTTTAATAGTCATGGTATTGAATTTAAGAGCAATGTGATGCTTACAATGTTGGATAGGACACAGCTGGAGTACTGTGCAGAGTTCTGGTTGCCACACTAGGCAAGATTTGACTGCACGAGAAATCTGATTGACGCAAAGTTTGAAGGGTAGAGAGAGAGTCAACAAGAATGGATTAGTTAAGTTGGAGCAGGTGCTTGGGGCAAGATTTCAGGATTAATTTCACCCAGAGGTTGATGAGTAGCTGAAAACTCATTTTTAAAAAGGTTGATAGAAGCAGGAGCCCTCAATCTTAGATGTACTCAGATGAGCAGCTGAAATGCCATAGCACAAAGGCCATCTGCCAAGTGCTGGAAAATGGAATTAGAATAGATAGACCCGGATAAGCTGAGGCAAAGGAAGTTTCTCATTTGTTTCTACATTGATTCTCAAACTAAAATGTACTTGCTGCTGACAAAAATAAGATGAATGGCTTAATATTTTCAGAAAGTGGAGGGATCAGAGAAGTCTGGTTGAGATACAGCTGCTTGTCAAAGCACAAGTGGAAGCTAATGCGGTGATATTGCTGAGGGATGTTGTGCAGTTGAAAAAGAAGCAAAGTCATCGCATATAGCCTTACATACCTCGGTAGATTGGAAACCCTATTCTTTCCAATTGTAACATTTTACACTGCTCCCTTCCATTCATACAATTAACAAGATAGACAAATCAGTGACACAAGAAGAAAATGGGTATAATTTTATGAAATAACTACCTAGAGGCTGGGTCCTGTCACCAATTCCCCCTTTATTTAGGAATTGACAGTACACTGACTGTGGCCAACCAGTTTGGAGTCAGCTCTCGAATGGAGGAGGAGATCCTGACCTCCTGCCTATATTGGTCAGCCGAAGCTTTCCGGATTAGCCCAGGCTAACCACTCTAATCAATCAGTACAATCAGTACATTGCCCAGTACATCCAGTTTTAACAACATCACCTTGATAAACTGATCGCTATCTTAGTTTGTAGGGTTTCGGACTACTCGTTACTTTGATCAGATCCTTAGCAGGCAACCATTACATCGATCATGTTATTCCCAGCCTTCAGGTTTGTCTCCAGCACACCTTATTTGTAATTACCTCTGCCTCAATTAGCTGGATCATTGGTCATCCCTTTCATTTACTATTCAGCCTTTGACACTTTATTCACCATCTGACATTGTCGATCACCTGCTGAGACTTACCATTCAGCCTGTCGACACTCCTCTCACTATTTGTACAATCTTGATCTCTCTGCCAATAAATTGTGCCTGTATGCTTTCCTTTGCTTCACCTGATGAAAGGGCAGTGCTCCAAAAACTTGTGATTTTAAATAAGCCTGTTGGACTACAACCTGGCGCATTGTGACTTGACCTTGCCCACATCAATCCAACAATGGCACCTCCACATCATGGCTACCATTGAAAGGAAAACAGAGTTGGGTAGTGCTGATGAGGGATGGGGTCAGAATATCAGTGAGAGGATCTCAGATTGGAAGAATCAAGCAGAAACAGGAAGTGGCAGCAAACATGGTTTGGTTTATATACCATTTTATTTGGTGAAGCAAAGGAGCCATCAGGAGGTAGTGACCATTCTTGGTAGTGTGGATGTGCAGAGGGATCTTGAAGTCCATGTACATAGATTCCTAAAGGTTGCCACCCAGGTGGATAGTGCTGTTAAGGGATACGGCATGTTAGGTTTCATTCGTAGAGGGATTGAGTTTCGGAGCCACGATATCATGTTGCAATTATACAAAACGCTGGTACTGCCACACTTGGAATATTGTGTACAGTTCTGGTCCCCATATTTCAGGAAGAATGTGGAAGCACTGGAAAAGGTTCAGAGGAGATTTACGAGGATGTTGCCTGGTCTGCAGGGAAGGTCTTATGGGGAAAGGCTGAGAGACTTGAACCTGTTCTCATTGGCAAGGCAGCAGCTAAGAGGGGATTTGATAGAGACGTACAAGTTTTGAGAAAATTTGTAGCTCAGGTTGAGGTTTTGGATGCAGATTTGCTCGCTGAGATGAAAGGTTCATTTCCAGACGTTTCATTACCTTACTAGGTAACATCTTCAGTGAACCTCATGCGAAGCAATACTGAAACTTCCTGCTATGTTTGGGTTCCTTTGGGTTGGTGATGCCATTTCCTTTGGTATGTTATTTCCGGTGAAGTCACTTCCTGTTCCTTTTCTCAGGGGATGGTAGGTGGGGTCTAATTCGATGTGTTTGTTGATAGACCTCCGGTTGGAATGCCATGCTTCCAGGAATTCTCAGGCATCTTTGTTTGGCTTGTCCTAGGATGGATGTATTGTCCCAGTCGAAGTGGTGTCCTTCTTCATCTGTATGTGAGGATACTAGTGAGTGTACGGATGAGGAAGGACACCACTTTGACTGGGACAACACATCCATCCCAGGACAAGCCAAACAAAAAGACACGAGAATTCCTAGAAGCATGGCATTCCAACCAGAACTATCAACAAACATCAGGTTAGACCCCATCTACCACCCCCTGAGAAAAGGAACAGGAAGTGACTTCGCCAAAGAAACCCAACCAAATAGAAAGCAGGAAGTTTCAGCATTGCTTCGCATGAGGTCCATTGAAGATGTTACCTACTAAGGTAATAAACATCTGGAAATGAACCTTTCAGCTCAGCGAGCAAACCTACATCCAGAGATATACAAGATGATCAGAGGATTAGATAGGGTAGACAGTGAAAGTCTTTTTCCTAGGATGATGACATCAGTGTGTATGAGGGGGCATAACTACAAATTGAGGAGTGATAGATTTAAGACAGATGTCAGAGGCAGGTTTTTAATGCAGAGAGTGGTAAGGGCGTGGAATGCCCTACCTGCTAGTGTAGTCAACTCAACCACATTAGGGAGATTTAAACAATCCTTAGATAAGCACATGGATGATTTTGGGATAGTGTAGGAGGACGAGCTGAGAATAGTTCACAGGCCGGCGCAACATCTGAGGGCCGAAGGGCCTGTTCTGCGCTATATTGTTCTACGTTATATAATATAAGTGTAAATCTACAATTTGAGAGGGAGAAGGGAGAATCGGGAGGGTCAGTATTGCAGTTGAACAAAGGGAACTATAGAGCTCAGAGAAGAGCTGGTCAAAGGTCAATGGTTCAATACCCTAGCAGTGGAAGATATTTCTGGATATAACGCAGAAGGTGCAGGACTAGTTCATTCCAAAGAGGAAGATAGATGCTAAGGGGAGGCAGGGATAGCCATGGCTGACGAGGGAAGTTAATGACTGTATAAAGATAAAAGAGAAGTAGCAAAGATCAGCAGGAAGCCGGAGGACTGGGAAACCTTTAAAGAGCAGAGGATAACTAAAAAGGCAATATTTAGAGAAAGAGAGGTACGAAGACAAACCAGCCAAAAATATGAAGGAGAATAGTAAAAGCTTTTTTAGGTATCTGAAAAGAAAAAAATGGTTAAGACTAAAATTGGGCCCTTGAAGACAAATAGATGAATTTATTATGGGAACAAGGAAATTGAAGAGTTGAATAGGTACTTTGGATCTGTCTTCACTGGGGAAGACAGATCCAATCTCCCAGATGTAATTGAGGCTGAAGGACCTAGGGTAATGGATGAACTGAAGGAAATTTATATTAGGCAAGAAATGGTGTTGGGTAGACTGTTAGGTCTGAAGGCTGATAAGTCCCCAGTACTTGATGGTCTGCATCCCAGGGTATTTAAGGAGGTGGCTCTAGAAATAGTGGACGCATTGATAATCATTTTGCAATGTTCTATCGATTCAGGATCAGTTCCTGTGGATTGGAGGGTGGTTAATGTTGTCCTACTTTTCAAGAAGGAAGGGAGAAAAAAAACAGAATTATAGACTAGTAAGACTGACGTCAGTGGTGGAAAAGATACTGGAGTCATTTAGAAATATGAAATTGCAACTCATTTGGATAGCACTAACAGGATAGGTCAGTCAGCATGGATTTACAAAGGGGAAATCTTGCTTGACTAATCTTTGGAATTTTGAGGATGTAACTATGAAGATGGACAAGGGAGAGCTAGTGGATGTAGTGTACCTGGACTTTCAGAAAGCCTTTGATATGGTCCCACATAGGACATTAGTGAGCAAAATTAGGGCACATGGTATTGGGGGCCAGGTACTAACTTGGATTGAAAATTGGCTGACTGACAAGCAGCAAAGAGTAGTGATAAACGGGTCCCTTTTGGATCAGCAGGCAGTAACCAGTGGGGTACCACATCATTCAGTGCTAGGACCACAGCTGTTTACAATATATAGTGATATAGATGAAAGCATTAAAAGTAATATTAGCAAATTTGCTGATGACACAAAGCTGGTGGCAGGGTGAAATGGGAGGAGAATGTTATGAGAATACAGGGTGACTTGGACAGGCTAGGTGAGTGGACGGATGCATGGCAGATGCAGTTTAATGTGAGTAAATGTGTGGTTATCCACTTTGGTGGCAAGAACAGGAAGGCAGATTATTATCTAAATCAAGTTAGGTGAAGGAGAAGTACAACGAGATCTAGGTGTTCTTATACATCAGTCAATGAAAGTAAGCATGCAGGCACAGCAGGCAGTGAAGAAAGCTAATGGCATGCTGGCCTTCATAAGAGGAATTAAATATAGGAGCAAAGAGGTCCTTCTGCAGCTGTATAGGGCCCTGGTGAGACCGCATCTGGAATATAGTGTGTAGCTTTGGTCTCCAAATTTGAGGAAAGACATTCTGGCTATTGAGGCAGTGTAGCATAGGTTCACTAGGTCAATTCCCAGAATGGCGGGACTATCGTATGTTGAAAGATTGGAGCGACTGGACTTGTATACACTTGAGTTTAGAAGGATGAGAGGGGGATCTGATTGAGATGTATAAAATTATTAAAGGATTGGACACTCTGGAGGCAAGAAGCATGTTTCCGCTGATGGGTGAGCCCAGAACCAGAGGAGACAGTTTCAAAATAGGCCATTTAGAACACAGTTGAGGAGAAACTTCTTCACCCAGAGAGTGGTGCATGTATGGAATGCTCTGTCCCAGAAGGCAGTGGAGGCCAAGTCTCTGGTTACTTTACAGAAAGAGATGGACAGAGCTCTTAAATAATGAAATCAAGGGTTATGGGGATAAGGCAGGAACAAGATACTGATTGTGAATGATCAGCCATGAACATAATGAATGGTGGTGCTGGCTCAAAGGGCTGAATCGCCTACTCCTGCACCTATTGTCTATTGACATAGGACATGGTATAAACCAAGAAAATAGAAGGGTATATAACAGTGAATGCTGCAATCATGCGTAGCTTCAATTTACATTCAGGCTGTATAGAAGTAGTAAGGAATAATGTTGCAAATGAAGATTGCTTGGAATGTGTTTGAAAGACTTTACCAGAGTAACATGTTGAGGAATCAACAAGGGCAAAAGCTATTTTAGATCTAGTACCATGCAATGAGAACGAACTAATAATCTTGATGCAAAACAACTTTTAAAGGAATATTGAACATCGTATGATAGTCTTTTCCATCAAGTTCAACAATGACATGGTTCAATCCATAACTAGGATCTATATCTAATAGAGAGCAACTATGGAGGTATGAGGATGTTTGTTGTGGTGAACTGGAAAAACACCAACAGGTTTAACATTAGAGACAATGGCTAGTATTAAAGAATTAGTGCTTGGGTTTCAAAAAAAAATTCCTTTAAAGCAAAAATAGCAATAGAAAAAAAATAGTACAACACTGACTATCATTTGGGAAAATTGTGCACGTCTGGTAAACTTGGGGAATGAGGGTGGTGCAAGTAACATTAGGCTTGCTCCCTTTCGCTGTTTTGTTTTAGAGCTTACAATAGTACCAACAATGGACATTCACACTCAAAACCTCAATTGGTCATACATAATTGAAGAATTATGACCATTTTAAATGGTTTCATTATTAACGCTTACATACATTTGGAAGAATAAATTTAGAAATCTTAAGTGCACTTTAGTTTAAGATGCTTACCGGCCTCTGGATCTGAAACTCTGCAATCATCACCATTTGTTTTGGATAAAGCACAAGCAGCAGCTGTGCGCCATTCCAGTTCATGCAAACATTCATTGATCCCAGGTTTCAGGATAGGAGGGCTCTCCAGATCCCCTAAGGATAAAATATGTGTTATTGAAGCAGCAACCTTATTCAGACTATTTTCATTTTGAATACAAGTATTAATTTGCTTTGAAATGCCCATTTTACTAATAACTTGCTTTGTACTATGCAATTAATGCTGTAGCATACATTGAGGTTAATTACTTATAACTATGCCACCAACACCAAGCATTCCAAATACATAATTTCAAGTCCTTTGATTCATTAATACAAATATGACACCATGAACTGGAAAAGCTTCAAAACCCTGGTTTCAAATTTACCATTTTAAAATAAGCTTTCAGAGTATTTGGAGTAAATTCCCAGCCATTTTACATAATACGTGCATGCAGTTTATTGAATTCCCCGAATACAGTTGATCAAGTTGGAAGCTGTTCCCCCAATGTGGGCGACACAGTGGCACAGTGGTGAGCACTGTGGCCTCAAAGCGCCAGAGACCTGGGTTCATTTCCCACCTTAGGTGAAGGGGTAAATGTAGGGGAATGGGTCTGGGTGGGTTGCTCTTCGGCAGGTTGTTGGGCCGAAGGGCATGTTTCCACACTAAGTAATCTGTAAAAAAAAAACTCCCAAGCTAAAGATTTGAGAATCAAAACTTCGAGGCAGCAAAAAACACTAGGATTTTGGTGCAGTCAAGCAGCTTGCCATTAACTGCAAAAAAAGCTGCCTGTAAAGGCCTAGTAATCAGATGTAAATTTGAATCATTGATATTTGACACAAATTATAGGGGATTTCTAGCATCCAACACCATTTATTAAGTATGCTCAGCAGTCAGTCATGTTGAAGAATTCTTTAACATCAAACCAGAAAGTAAAATGACTTTATGATCCTTATTATCAGACTATATTTTATCTTGCTGTCTGTATACTGAACCTCTAATGTGCCCTATGAAATACCACAAATTCAAATTAAAAACCTTTGGAATTTATCAAAGAAATTTGATTTTACAAACAAATAATTACTTTTTCAGGACTAGAGAGGTTGTTAATAATTAAGATTCTAAAGTACCACAAAGCCAGTTACATCTCATTCAATTTAGTGAATCAAGACTTTTCACAAGAACATTTAGAATCTCACAGCAATGCAAGTTATTCCTAAGCACTTCATTTATGAGGATTTCAACAGCCCATCCTGAGTAGCAGGGAATTGCTGACAATGACTCCCGAGCTCATCGTGTAACTGCGTCGAAATGATCAGAATTTGCTGTCAACTGCCCAGTCGTAATGATAGTGAATGCTGATATCTTTGCCATCATTAAAACTGCAAAATTCATATAATTGCCATTGAATACTTCATTTACTTCTGGCTGAGGTATAGAGGTCTATTATGGAATTCCACATGAACAAAAACACTGGTGAATACAGACACCTATCATATTTTAAATGCTGCCAAAGAAACTAAGACTAATATCTTGTTGGCAATTTTTGAACATTAGGAAACTGTATAAATACTTGGAAATAGTAAAAGTACTAACAGTGAAGCTGGTTAGGTTGTTTGGCAAAATCTACAGACATGAATAAGAAACTGTAGACTTCCACTTGGTAACTTTCAATTCATCAACTTACAGCCAGAAATTTTCACAAATGCTTTAGAGAAGGTACAACGAGCATAGCACTTATGACCATGTGTAGGCTCTCAGCCCTTCAAGACTGTTGTACCATTCATTAAGTACATAGCTGATCTGGTTGTGGCTCAAGTTCCACATTTCCGTCTGCATCCCATTACTTGTCCATCAAAAAAAACTCAACCTTAAAGAACCAGTCTCCTCTAACTTCTGGGAAGAATCCCATATACATTATCCTTTGAGAGAGAAAATAAAAGTGTTTTAAAAATGACAAATGTTAAATTTGAGCTGTAGCTTTGGTTTCCTCCACAAAAAAAACACTATGGGTACCCCCTTACCCAGTTTGCTGAAGATAGTGTCTCAACAAGATCTCATTTTTCTACACTGTAATGAACTCCTAGTACAGGCTTAATCTGTTCAATTTTTCTTCATAGCTAATCCAGTCACCCCAAGAATGGGTCAGGTAAATCTTCTGAACTGTTTTAATTCAACTATCTTTTTATCAAAAACCAAGACCAAAACTGCATGCAGTACTCCAGATATGGTCTCACCAGCACTTTGTATAGCTACAGCAGAATTTCCCATTTGTATTTCATTCATCTTGCAAAACAGCATTCCATTGTCTTCCTGCTCACTGGCTGTACTTGCATAGTAACTTTATGCAAATCATATACTGGGACACCAAGAGGTTTCTGCATCACTATCCTAAAATCTCTCTCCTTTCATCTAGCATATAGCTCACTATTCTCCCCATCTAAACAGACAGGCTCTGAATTTTCCATCTGCCACATTTATTGTCAACTTAAAACCTGTCGATATCGATTCACAAACTTAAGTTTCCTACATATCTTGATGTCATTGATAAATTTAGTGAGGACACATTTGGTTTCTTCACCCAAATAATTATTTTAGATGCCAGTAGTCGAGAAGCAGTGCAAAAGATAAGGCTGAAGCTTTCGCAGCAATCTTCAGAAGTGTGGAGGGGATCATCTATCTTGGCCTTCTCCAGTGGTCCCCAGCATTACAGACATCAGTCTTTAGCCAATTCAATTTATTCAACGTGATATCACAAAACTGTTGATGCACTGGATACTGCAAAGGCTATGGACCCTAACAACATTCCAGCAATAATACTGAAGACTCCAGAATGTGTCACTCCCCTCGCTATTTCAGTACTGTTAGAACACTGGCATCTACCTAACAGTGTGGAAGACTGCCCAAATATGTACTGTTCATAAAAAGACAAATCCAACCCAGCTAATTACCACCCCAACCATCTGCTGTTGATCATCAGTAAAGTGATGGAAGATGTCATCATCAGTGCTATCAAGTACCACCTGCTCAGAGACACCCAAGTGTGTTCCACCAGGGCCACTCAGCTCCTGACCTCATTACATCCTTGGTTCAAACATGTACAAAGAACCGAATTCAGGGTGAGGAGAGAGTGACAGCCCTTAACAGAGGTTGCATTCAACTGAATGTGACATCAAGAGTCCCTAGCAAAACTGGAATCAATGGCTATCAGGGTGCAAACTCTCTGGTAGTTAGAACAAAAAGCAGTGGACTCATCAATCCTTGTTGCACACCACTGGTTACAGACCCCCAATTTGTAAAGTAACCCTTCAACACCACCCAGTCCTGTATCCAAGCAGCTAGATCTCCCCGCATTCCATGAGATCTAACTGTGCTAACCAGTCTATCATGTTGATTGCCTTACTGAAGTCCATATAGATCGCATCCACTGCTCTGTCCTCAATCCTCAGTTTTTTGAAGTAACAATCAAGTTAGTCAGATACGATTCCCCATGCAAAGCCAAGATGACTATCCCTAATCTATCTTCACCTTTCCAAATATATGTAAATCCTGTTCCTCAGGAGTCCTTCCAACAACTTGGCCACCACCGATGTCAGACACGCCAGTCTATTGTTTGAAAATTTTGAAATCAATGCAACTAATATCCACACAGTTGCTTTTTTTCAATACTTAGTATGCAGGCTTCCTTTGCCAATCTAGTTCTCCAAATCAATGTGTAGGTTACTCATGCAAAATTACTGTTAATTTCTTGTCTCACTTCTTCCTGTCCCGCAGTCTAACTATTGTTCTTATTGGGCCAGATGGGCTGGGGTGGGAGGCTACAAATTACTCCTCACTCGCTTTATGATTCCACATCTTAACCTATCAAACACTATCCCCCAACTAATGTCTTTCTTAACTAACACAGCTACCCTACTATCTTGTTCTAGTATCCTGTCATTCACAATGTCAAATACCTATGAATATTTAGGTTCCAATCGTGATTGCCTTTCAATCAGGTTTCAGTAAATCACACCAGGTTACACTTATTTGTGCCAATAGTTCATTTCCTTTTGACAAATACTGCACATATTCATTACCTGAACTGTTGTCATGCACTATTTCTTTGTTTCTATTTACTTTAGCACATCACCTTACTTGATGCCTTTCCCCCACTTAGTTTGAATTTTTACCAAACTAGATAGATGATCTGCCAGAATACTGATACCAACAGGTTCACAGATGATAGGAATTGGTGGTGAGGATACCAAGAGAGTGTGTTGTTGGTAGAATGGAAGGAAGCTAACTAGTAAAAACATGTGGAATTGGGGAATATGGCAGTTTAAAGTTCAGTTCACCTGCTTGCCCGTGTTCCACACAAACTCTGAAAATGTAATTTCTCTACAATAGCCATAATCTAACAAATCTTAACTCCATGTGTTGACTTCATTGAAAAGCAGAACCAAAATAACAATTTGCACCTCAAGAATGTAAAGCACATTATACATTCCCAAACCTCCAGATAGAAATCTCAATTTCCTAAATCACAGAACCACCCTAATGCTGAGGTCTCCAGATTTCCATCCAATACCAAAGGAACCCTTTCCCAATTATCAAATGCTACCCATGTTTACAGAAACACTCCATTAAAATACAGCTGGATACAGAGGTCAAAATTCCTTCCAAGTTACTAAACAGAATTAATAACGAGGCCACAGGTTAGTACACTATCATCTCTCTCTTTCTCCCCCCCCTCCCCCCCCCACTAGAGTACAGGGGGACAAAGAGACCATGGACTGATACAAGACAGGGCCAGTGACTCCAAGGAGGAAACACCCCAGTTGAAAATGGGAATGGACCTATCACAGGCCAGAATCTCTGCCTATCAAACCTCCATTGGCAGAGCACAGTGGCTCCTCGATACGCAGTCGCTCTAGCATCTGGTACTTGTTCAGGCAAACAGCAGTTGTTCCCAGTTATCCATCAATTGCACACACTAAACAGTGCATAGTGCACGAGGACTACTGTGGTGTGTGTCAAGGTTGGAGCCCTGCTTAAATGACCATCATGGAAATGCTGCAGCTGGTCAGAAACAGCTGAGATAACACCACTTGCAGCTGATCATCTGCAAATAGGTGCTCAAGGGTTTACCTACATTTCAGGCCTGGCTCTGAACATCTAAACCTTACAGCTGTCTCTGAAAACTGAACAGTCCAGCAAAATAAAAAGGACACTCAAAAAATTTTAAAATAGGAGCAAAGGGACCCATGATTGGAGAATCTGGAGAAGCAACATGGGAAAAATAAATCTGAGATTGGAGGAGTTGTTCAAAGATTTCATCTACGCTTATTGCATAATAAGGCAAGAGGGGGGAAAACGATCCTTCAATTTTCTTTTGGTCCCAACACTGAATTTTTGTAGGATATTTAAGAGATTTCCAGGGAAAATTTGCTGAGCCCACTATGCATCTTGAACCCTGGCTGGATCCTTGCATATTTCAGTGTTGCTCGACTTCAGGCACCTGTTTTTATTGTTGCCCCCTGTACTGACCAGTGCTTCTATTTGGCATGATACAATAGTCTCGCTCATGAAATCAACTTGTTGAAATGTTACAGAAGACCAGCTAATTATTTTCAATAGACTGGGCTTGTTTAAGTGTTAGGAGAAAGTGAGGACTGCAGATGCTGGCAATCAGAGCTGAAAATGTTTTGCTGGAAAAGCGCAGGTCAGGCAGCATCCAAGGAGCAGGAGCTGATGAAGGGCTCATGCCCGAAACGTCTATTCTCCTGCTCCTTGGATGCTGCCTGACCTGCTGCGCTTTTCCAGCAATACATTTTCAGCTTGTTTAAGTGTTAGAATATACAGGCTCACTTTGATCAAAAAAGTAATGTATTGCCCAAATTTCTTGCATGAAGTATTGGGAAAACTCTGCCGTACACAAACACTGTCAAATATGAGGTAAGGATTGTGCAAAGAGTGTGTGTCAACATTTTCTGAAGACAAACAAGACGCACCCAAACTTACCGGGTCTACATATAAAAGTGATAATAGTTTTGCTTCGACCATCTCTTCCGCATGGCTCACCATCAGAGTACACTAGTTGAATATTATTGCCTTCCTTTGTAGGGGGTGAAACAAATTTTCCAAGGTTCTTTTTGCTATTTTCACCTAGGAGATAAATTAATTTTTGGAATAATTTGATCTTCAAACAAATAAACCTTAGCAGTGCTGTTTCTACAAAATTCAACAGGTCACTTCTTGTGGGGCAAATTTTCTTTAAACTTTTAGCCTTGTCATTAAGTTTTTTCAATATCAGTAAAAGCAAGATTTTAAAAAGATCTTTCCCACTATAGGTTTCTCAAATGCGATTTGAAACCCCAGTCCAGAGTACAATATGGATATTTTTTTCTTCAAGCTAGGAAAAGAAACCCCTCGAGCTGCAAGATACAAATAGAAAATGCTATAGAAAAGCAGATTAGTCTGAACCTGCATGCATAAAAGACAGTTTATTAAGTACACATTCACCTCAATTAGAATACTAAAATGGGACTACTCAATAGGCTCTTTACTGAACTGCAGCATTGTTCTGCATTTGGTTTTCTTTTATAACTTTGTCCTAACCTTATTCTTGTAAACTATGGCAGACTTATTTTCAACATGCTTAAAAAATAAATATGAGACTGCCACATAGAAACAGGTTCCCAATTGGTGTCAAAAATTTCATGAAACATTATACCGGAAGCATGTAGTTAATCTGGCCTCTCCACAGAGAGACTAAATTGTTCATTTCTGGAATATTTTTCTCATTTTTATGATGTGGCGGAGCTAATACTGGCAAGTGCACCAATATCTACTTTTATTTTGGGAAGCCACTAATGCAAAACACTAAGATATAGGAAACTCATTTCTATGCAAGCCACAATCACTATTGAGCAAAAATTATATAATAAAATGTACTTTTTTTTTTATTCAAGTGTCTTACGAACTTACCAACAGAACAAACAGCTGCATCTTCAGGACATCCTACAGCTCCACCATCTTGAAGTACCTTGTGGCATACATTAATATAGATCTGTCTTCGATCAGATTTTACCAGGCTATCTAGTGCCTCCCAGTTGTGAGTGTTGTCAGATTCAGGAACTTCTTTTGCTGTATATTAATACAAGTTTCAACATTTTTAGGATAAGAGTTGGTTATAGTAATTTATACAAACACCAATGCATGTTGGCTTTAAATTGAGTGTTTCATGTACAGCAGTTCACCATCTAAAAATGTTCTCAACTCATTTACATTGGTTTTAGGTGGGTACTGATTAGGTCAAACCTCAAGTGAAGCGTCAAAATTCAAATATTTCAAATTATCAAATGAAATGAAGGTGGCATCAGAAATATTAAATGGGAAAAATACTGCACGATTGAAAATAAAATCAATAGGCCTAAATGAAATTGACCCCAGGCTGTTACAAGAAGGGAGGAAATTGCAAAGACTATTCAATATATTTCAAACCTATTTGACCAGTGTGGCATTAAAAGACTACAGAACAAGGACTTGCTGGACAACTTTGAAAAAGGAACATAGGATAATCTAAGTAGTTTTGGCACAGTGAATTTTACTTCAAAAGCAAATTATTGGAATTAACTGGAAGAACAATAGTTTTTTCCGATTTGTTAACAGGATGTAGGCAACGACATTGCTGTGGGTATGGGACCACAATTAGGTCAGACCAGATAAGATCGACAGATTTACATCCCTAAAGTGAACCAGATAGGCATTTACAAATCAAAACAATTGTACAATTGTTTTGTAGTAGTTTTGAATTTCAGATTTATATTGACTTCAGATCGTGAAATTTGCAATGGGGGTAGCATCTATAGCTTTGGTCACATTGCAGAAAAACTTTTAGATTGCACTGGAGAGGATGCAGATGAGATTTAGGAGAATGCTGCCAGGACTGGACCATTTTAGCAATAAGACTGGACAAACGGAGGTCATTTTCCATGGAGCAAAGAAGGTTGAGGAGTGACTAAATTAAGGTATGTAAAATTATAGGGGTGAGAGTACATCGAGACAATGTAGTGGAGGCACAGATTTAAAATAATTGACAGAAAGGCAAGTAACATTTTAAAATTGTGCTTGAAAGCCTGAATTCACTGCCTGAGGTGTAACAGGCAGGAAGTATAATGGGTCCACATTTCAAACTTACTTTGACATCTATTTATGATTAAAAATCACATAACACCAGGTTATATTGCAATCTAGGTTTGTTCAATATATCACTTTCATTGCATGACACTGATCTTTTGCTAAAATTCTGTGTCTTATGATCCTGCCCCACTAGTTTCCTCAGGAAGGAGCAACACTCTGAAGGCTAGTACTTCCAAATAAACCTGTTGGACTATAACCTGGTATTATAATTTTCAACTTTGTCCACCCAGTCCAACACCAGCACCTCCACATCATCTACTTAAGAAGCCATCACCTGCAAGGCGACAGAAATAGTTTAAGGTAGGGATATTTGGCAGAATCGCTTGTTTTTTCAAAAAACATGACCTAGCTTAGACACAATAGGTCAAATTACACCCTTCATGTTATACATTTTCTACTACTCCATATCTGTTGCAAAAAACAAGAAAGGAGAGAACCAAATTTTTAGATTAGATTAGATTCCCTACAGTGTGGAAACAAGCCCTTCAGCCCAACAAGTCCACACCGACCCTCCGAAGAGCAACCCACCCAGACCCATTCCCCCACATTTACCCCAACTAATGCACTTAACACTACAGGCAATTTAGCATGGCCAATTCACCTGACCTGCACATCTTTGGACTGTGGGAGGAAACCAGAGCAAACCCTTGCAGACACTGGGAGAACGTGCAAACTCCACACAGACAGTTGCGCGAGGCAAGAATTGAACCTGTGTCCCTGGCGCTGTGCGGCAGCAGTGCTAACCACTGAGCCACCGTGCCAACTACTGTACAATTCTAAATCCACATCAATAGGAAATGTGGAAGTATCCATAAACTAAAGAGTGTACTTTGGAATATTTATTGGACTCTGCTTTCGGTCAAAATAATCTATTTTCACTTTTGTTTTCTGCAGGCGCTTTATAACATTAAGTTCAAACTGCCTAATACATAGGAATCAAAAATTTTAAATTTACTGTGTTAAAAAAAATGATTCACAGCAAAACCTAGTTGCCAATAGAAAAACACTTAACAAGCCAAAATGCTAAAGTTTAGTATGGCTTACTTTATATTAACTTCAAAATGGCTAAAAGCAAAAAGCTTACCTTCATATCGGGTTAAAGGTGAAAGATCATAACGTTTCTTTCCATCAGAAGCACCACACAGCAGGTTTTCTTTTTCTTTCACACAGGCATACTTTGTACCCCAGTCAAAAATGTATGTGCAGTCAACTTCAGCACCGAATTCTGGTTTACCCTTTCCTCCATCAACTTTTGAAAGGACAGAAACAGTAATTAATGAGAGCTTAAACTGCTGGAAAAACAAATATTAAATACATCGAGTTATGGTATAATGTAGAAAAACTGTTGCAAAGTAAAAATTCAGCCTTGATCCAGTTGGCAGATGAAGCTAAATGCAGAAAAGTGAGGTAATGCAATTTGTTACAAAGATCAAGGCAAAACTGTACCAACCAAAGGATACCTATTCCAAAGGATACTATTCCGAAGGGTGTACTGGAACAGAGGTGCATACATATGTAAGTCATTAAAGGTGGCACAGGTACAGAATTGTTAATAAAGCTTCAGTATTAACTATGATCATTAACACTGGGTTGGGGAAAGGGGGTTGACACTGATTAGAACAAAACAGTTATCCAGGTGTAGAGTATGTGCAGAGGCTTAGGAGAATGTTTCCAGGTATCAGAAACTTCAGTCACAAAGGCATATTGGAGAAGTTAGGCCTCTTTTCATAGGAGAGGAGGCCAAGAACAAATTTGACTGAAACTTTTAAAATCATGAGGGATCTGGTTGAAGTAAATAGGGAGAAACTGTTCCCACTCAAACAGCAGTTTTTAAAAGTACTTTCCAACAGAAGCAAATATAAAGTGCTAAAATCATTTTCCACATTGAGTAGTTTGGGTATGAAATGCATGAACGTGTAGAATTAAACAGAAGAGGCAGGACATTGACACCAAGTTAAAGTGCTCAGTGAGCCAAATGGCCTCCTTCTGCACTGATAATTCAGAATGGTCAAGCAGGCCCAGAGACTGAATGAAACACTCCTGCACATTTTCCTATGCACATGGACTCATTAGCAGAGGCATTTAGTTGCTATATGAATATATAGATGCACAGCATTCAATTTAAATGAGTGACAAAAAATAAAATGCATTTCACAAAATAAATGTTGATAAATCTAAGTGTCAAATTGAACAGCATCGAATATAAAAGTTGAGGAGGATGGCTAAGTAGATTAGACAGTGTATCAAGCATGAGCCCTTCTTCAGGAATCCTTCTTCAGGCTCATGCCCGAAACATCGATTCTCCTGCTCCTTGGTTGCCGCCTGACCTGCTGCACTTTTCCAGCAATACATTTTCAGCTCTGATCTCCAGCACCTGCAATTCTCACTTTCTCCTAGAGAGTGTATCAAGCCTGCTAGACTGGTTACTTTTTCAAGAACACACTGTTTCTGCAATATCCCATCTCTAGAGCATTGCAATTTCTCATCAACTTAAAACAAAAGAGATGTACAGCATGGAAACACACCCTTCAGTCCAATTCGTCCATGCCAACCAGATATCCTAAATTAACGTAGTCAGCATTTGGTCCATTTGACTCTAAGCCCATCCTATTTATATAGCCATCCAGATGCCTTTTCAAATGTTTTAATTGTATCAGCTTCCATCATTTCCTCTAGCAACTCCACACCACCTTCTGCATCAAAAGGCTGCCCCTGGTCCCTTTTAAATCTTTCCCTCTTACCTTAAACCCATGCCCTCATTTTAGACTCCCCTAACCTGGGGAAAAGACCTTGACTATTCATGCTATCCATACTCAACTTTTTATTTTTAAAATCAGAGGTCATCCCTCAGCCCCCAACACTCCAGAGATAACAACCCCAGGTATTAAGCCCGACCTTATAGCTAAAGCCCTCCAACCCTGCCAACATTGCTGTAAATCCTTTCTGAACCCTTTTAAGTTTCACACCTTTCTGACAGGAGACCAGAATTGAACACCTTTTCCAAAAATGGCCTAATCAATGTCCTGTGCAGTCGCAACATGCCCTCCCAACTCCTATACTCAATGCACTGACCAATAGAGGAAAGTGTGCTAAATGCTTTCTTCATGGTCCCAACTAATTGAGACTTCACTATCAAGGAACTATGAACCTGCACTCCATGATCTCTTGTTCAGCAACGTTCTCCAGGACCTTAAGTATACAAGTCCTGCCCTGATTTGCCCTACCAAAATATAGCACCATGTTTATCTAAGTTAAGCTCCAATCTCCGCTCCTCAGCCCATCTGATCAATGTCTTACTGTACTCTGAAGTAACCTCCTTCGCTGGCAACTACAGTATCAGTTTTGCTGTTATCTGCAAATTTACTAACCAAATCTCCTATATTTAAATCCAAACTTATATTCAGAGGAACTTCGATTATCCGAAGAACTTGGGCAGTGGGTATTTGTGGGTTAATAGAATGCCAGATAACAGTTTAGCCAAGGATCAAGACCTTGTAATCTTACCAGATAATCCAATATTCAGATAATCGAATGCCGGATCATCAAAGTGCCTCTGTAAATGACAAAATGCAGTGGATCCAGATCAATCCCTGCGGCACACTGCTGGGTCACAGGCCTCCAGTCCAAAAAGTACCTCTCTGCCATCACCCTCTGCCTCCCAGCTTCTAGCCAATTTTGTATCCAAATGGCTAGTTCTCTCTGTATCCCAGGAAGTCTAACCTTGATAATAGTCTACCAAACATGAACCTTGCTGAACGCCTTACTAAAGTCCATATCAAAAGCATCTACTGCTCTGACATCATTAGTTCTCTTAATCTCCTCTTCAAACAACTCAACCAAATTAGTGAGACACTACTTCCCCTGCACTAAGCCATGTTGACTATCCCTAATCAGTCCTTGCCTTTCCAAATACATGCAATTCCTGTCCCTCAGAATCCCTCCAATTTATCAGAGGGTGAATCATTACACTTTAAAAACAAGGAAGTAGCTTTTCTCTGGTGGGAATATGGAACCTGAAGCCATACTTCTGAAGATGCAAACAGATAGTTATGCACTTATTATGGAGAAGGCAAAAGAGGAGTATGTGGAGGAAGGGAAGAGGTATTTAGAGTGGGGAGGAAAGAAAGTGTGTATTTTGCATAAACACAGATCGAATATGTTGAACGCATAGCTAGTATGCTATGGATTATCTAGTTTTACCTTCATTTCCCCCAATCAATTTTACAAACATGATCGATCCTAATAATGGCACTTTAGTTTAATCTAGCACACAGACAATAAAATGGACATCGACAGTTAAGATTGTATCTAGATAATACTTTCAAAAACAATTGTTGTAATATCAGGCTATTAAATACTTATGCAATACAATATTTGTTAGAAGACAAAAATTAGCCTTCAGTGTTTCTTCACTTCAGATTTCTAAACAACCAACCACGCTGAAAAGTATCACCTCCTTTTAGAAAAATAAAACCAAACGAAAATTTAACTGATTGGAAAATGTCAAACAAGTTTGAAATGCACAGCACTTAATTCAAGTATAATCTCAATAATGCATAAGCTAATGTTACAATATACTTTTCTCACGTCCTCTTAGATGGATTGCATACTTGGCACATGCACACAAACCATACATTTTGTATTAAGCTTACCAGCTGATTCATTACAATAAAAGTTTATTATTGTCATTCTTCGGAATCCAGAACTGCATGAATTACCATCAGGATATATCAATGTAAGATCACCATCAGAGTACCTATTGTAAATGAATACACAACCAAAAGAACAAAGTTATCTCAATTTTATTCTAAATTATAGCAGTGCTAAATTGTGTGGCCAGCTAAGTTTCCAGCAACACAAATATATTGCACAAAATTAGATGAACTAATTTTGACTACTGAGCTGTGGAGCACCCTAAGGGCCCATGAAACACTGATATTCGCTAATGGCAGAAGGGCTACATAATAAAAACAGTTTTATTCTCAAACACTCCAACATCTTTTATATGTTTGAGAGCAAATCAAGACCACAATTCAACTGCTTTTCATTTCAGATTTACAGTATGAACCTAGTTGCCCTGAAACGGGAATTTTGACCAGTCTTATGCTAATGACAGCTTCAAGGGATTATTCAATTATTGCAGTCAATTGATGTACCTAACACAGATCTTATCACATGAATCATCAGGTCCACAAAACTACTTTGGTCAAAACAGCAGCTTTTTATACGCTAGGTACACCAGAGCCCATCCAAGTCCTTGCATCACTTAGTATTTTCCATGCCCAAACCCTGAACATCTTTGAAAGCAATTTTGTTCAAAAAAGGAATTTATTAATAAAACTACTCACTGGATAAAAGGCTATGTAGGAATGATTTACATGGCTTGCTCTGTTTGAATTAAGGATTCCACAACTTTATTGCCCAAATTTGATCCCTGAAAGCTTAAAAAGAGTTTCCAAAAATGCGATTGCCAAATATAGGACCTGCATGAGCCAAGAACAGTCTTTTCAAAAGAACCAGCAAAACAACATTAATCATCTGTCTGAGAAATAACATTTTTTTTTAAAGTATTGCCTCAGCATTTAAAAAATCTTGTCCAGCTTAAAAGGTAGCATCCTTCACTTGGGTCTTAAATGATTTGGCACTGAATAAGATCAATTTTCATGAGCTATGGTTCAAATTAAAAAGGCTAAAGCCTCAAATGTTAATAACTGCAGGATTAGAATCAGAGTCATGAGGAAATTGGTACAGGGTGAAAAAAGATTTAAGGCTTAAATGAGTGACTGAATCATGACTTTGGGAGGAATAGATTTGAGTTCATGGGGCACTGGCATCAGTGTGGAGATAAGAGAGAAACCCAGTGCCCTGGTGAATTAACTAACTAAAGGTTAACAAGAGCTTTCATATAATATTTGAAGTGGGAAGGTAAGGAAGGGTTCAGGTAAGGATGACGCTACAAGTCTAAAGAGAAATATCAAACCAGCAGAGATTAAGGTTTTGTGTAAAGACAAGGGGCATGCCAGGATGGGACAACAGCATATAAGAAATCAGAGTAGACAATGTGGTCTATTGAGTCTGCTCCATCATTCAAGACTATCCTCAATGATCTTGGGCTTTAACTTCACTTCCCTCCCCCTCAAATGTGTGCAATCTCTTAAGCAAAGGAGTTTATTCATCTAATAAATGTTATATTAAATAACTAAGAAACCAGAGTGGTTTACTAGACTAACTGGAATGGGGAAATTGCCTTATGTGGAAAAGCTGAATAGGATAAGCTTGAATTGAATTACATAAAAGCTAAAAGGTCTGCAGATGCCGGAAGCCAGAGTCTAGGTTAGAGTGGTGCTGGAAAAGCACAGCAGGTCAGGCAGCATTGAGAAGCAGGAACAAAAGAGCAAAAGGCAATTTGAGGGATTCTTGTGGTGCAGTGGTAGTGTCCCTACCCTGGTGTTCAAGTCCCATCTGATGCAGAGTTGCGTAATAACATCTCTGAACAGGTCAGTTTAAAAAAAAATTGAAAAAAAATTAAGAGGCAATTTTGATTGACATCGAAAGAGCAGATGTAGAGAGAATGTGTCCGCTGACAGAAGAATTCTAAAATTGAGAGTCTGTATATAAAAATAGGGATTGCCCACTTAAAACAGATGAGGCAAGAGGATTAAGTACTTTTAAATCTTCTTCCTGAAATGACAGGGGAAGCTTAGTCTTCAAATATTTTTCAAGCCAATGCAGATAGAACCCAGAAATGAGGGTGTGAAGGTATCGTGGTTAGGTAGTAATACAGATTTAAGATTACAATCAGATCAACAATAACCTTTGTAAATGACAGAAAAGGCTTGAAGGGGTGAATGGCCTACTCCTGTCCTTAATTGAATGCAAACTCCATCACATACCAAATGCATTAAAAACTATTATATTGGAATACTAGATAAATCAAAGGCACAAATAGAATTGATTTGATAGCTGCTGAGACATTGGTTTGGGCATCAAACGATGGAGAAAATGGAAAGAGACAAATGGAAAATGAAGATCGTGATCATATAAGATAGGATAGAAGCATACTGAAAAATCAATATCTAAAGTGAAATCAGCATATTGAAGGAGCATAATAAAGGTTTTGTAATAGTGATTGGTATCTTCATATCAGACCACATAGGAAATTGGAGAAGTTTCAAGATTAATACAAATAATTGTACAATAATCTCTAAATCTTCAGAGACTGGGCAGACATGAGCAAAACAACGTGTTAGGGAAAAAATACAATCATGACCATTCCTTACAAGAATCTGTCAAGGACCCAAAGTATCAGGATTTGTTTTGAACCAGTCCTTTGTAATGAGGCAGTTAATTAGTAATTTCTTAAGAACTGTCTTTGCTAGAGTACATTCAAGAAATAATTCATAACTGACATTATACATTCCCTTGAAGGATGTAAAACATGAAGCCCTTCTAATTACCCCAGCTAATTAGAAGTTCTGCACAGTATTACATTAAGAAAAAGTATACAATTGCCAGAATAAAGAGCAAGTCCGATTACGAACAAATGACGACCAGCAGACTGACCAAGTTTTTTTAAAAAAATGAGGAAACCGGAAAGAAATATTATAAGCATTCATACAATACATATCATAATAGACAAAAGCTTTAAGAAGGAAGAAAGGATTGGAAAAAGCAAACATGAATCCATTTGAGACAGGAAAAATTTGGGTTTGGGAGTAAACCAGAAACAACATTTATCAATACTTTCTCTTCCACATGCAAACACAAAATGCTGCAGGGTGGAGTACCAGAGGTCTAATTAAAGCAGGAAAGAAATCTGAAAAGTAACATTGGAGAAATTAATGGAATTAAAAGCAAAGAATGTCCAGGACCATGCAGCTATCTCAAACCTCAGGACAAAGATACACTAGTTTTGATATTCTAGTACATTCCTATCATCCAAAAAAAGTGATATTAAGACCTTCTAATTCAACAAGATATTTCTGAGGGGGAACTGAACAAGGTTAAAAAAAATAGCTGTTTGAGTCAACAGTTTTCCATCACTTCTATCAGCCAACAGCTGAAGTCCTCACTGTATAAGGTTATGGTTGGGTTCACAGATCCATCAATAGAATCATAGCCACTAATATCTCACTTCCACTCAACTGCCTGCAGAAAAAGTTGGATGTACCAAATTTGAATTTTTATAGAGATTTGATCAAGTGCCCCACAAAAAGTTAGAGCTCAAAACTCGGTGTAAAACTTTCCCACAGAATGAGCATCGGTCAACAGGCAGAAAAATAAAGAAACAAACATTTGAGCTGATAGGTAATAGCTAAAGGGTACTATAAGCACCGGTGCTTGAAGCTCGGTTATTTACAATAAATGTTAATTAGAGTAAGGGAAACCAAACATCTTTTCAACTTTATTATCTTTATCATGAGTAAAGCACCAAGAAGGAAAAATAGGTTACAAAACAGTAGACAGGTTGAGCATAGTGATGACAGATGGAATATAATGGAAGGGACAGAAAAGTGAAGTTGGTCAGAAAAATAGCAAATTGCCTTTATCTGAAAGGATAAAGACTAGAAAGTATTAATATTCAGGGGATGCGTGCTTGCTTGCTTTAGCAAGCAAGCAATTAGGAAAGCAAATGTTATATCAGCCTTCATCATAAAAGGGTTGGGCATATACAGTAAGGCAGACAACTTTGATCTCCTACCTAGGCATACACTGGAGATTGATTAACTTGATTCCTAGGAGCTGTCCTACTAAGAATATTGAAGTAAAGTGAGCCTTTTTCTCTGAAGTGAAAAAAATGAAAGATGATCTTATTGAGACAAATATTCTTAAAGAGCTTGATAAAGTAGGTGGAGAAAGGTTGCCTCTCCAGTTGTAGGGTTGAAAACTAGGGGATCAAAATCTCCGGGTTGGTCATTTGAAGTGAAGGTGAAAAGACATTTCTTAACCTGTTAGATGAGAATTTTTGGAACTCTTTACTCTCAGAGGACTGTGAATGCTTAGTTATTCAATATATTCAAGTGGCTGATCAAATAGACAGATTTGTGGATACCAATGAAATTAAGCACGTGTAGGGCAAGAAATTGATGCTATGGTAGAAAAATCAGTCATGTTGGTGACAAGTAGTGAAGCAGATTTAAAGGATCATATGGTTTACTCCTGTTCCTTTTAGCTTGCACAAAATGGCTGCATATATTGCCAAACAATTGACTTAGATATAGTCAGCATATTAAAAGATGGACAGTATGAGCTTTAACATCAAAATCAGTATTGTAAATCTACTTGAGAAAACCTCTTCCTTGAAAGCCATGATAAAAGGAACTTGATAGATCAGTGCATTACAAATCCTCAGAACAATATTTTGACAATTTATGCCTCAGAACTGGATTATTCATTCCCATGTTTTAACTGTGCTTAATCTGGCTGCTAACGTCATTAGTTGCTTTCTAGGCACAGGTTGGGCAAGTCATCAGAAATCAAAATAAATTGTGACTATCACTGTAGCTCCTTAAGTTAAAACAGTGGCTGTTAATCAGGTTGGGCATCTCTGAAATCCATTTTTTCAACACCTCGTTTTACCCATTTACAATGGTGGCATAGTAGACCTTTACTACTTCATTCACAAGATATGGGCAGTGATTAATAGGCTAGTATTAGTTGACTATACAAAATTATCCTTCTGGTGGTGGTAAACTGCCTTCTTGAACATCTGCAATGCACGTGAAGTATTCATGTTCACAGCGCTGATAAAGGAAGGTTTTCCAGGATTTTGACTAACTTACAACGAAGGAATGGAACTATTGTTCTAGGTCAGGATAACGTATAGATTAGAGGGGAGATAAGCAGATAGTATTGTCTCCGTATATCTGCTGCATATTTCCTCAGTACCAAAAATCAGTTTTGGGAACGGCTGTCAAATAACTCGATGAGTTTCTGCAGTGCATCTTATAGAAGCTATATACAATGGAGGAAGGAGTGAATGTTGAATTTAGTGGACAGTATGTTATTAGTTGGGCTACTTCACCCTGAATGGTATGGAGCTTCAGGTTTTGCTGGAGCCGCACTCATCCAAGCAAAAAGGAGAGCATCACAATCCTGACTGTGCCTTGCAGATGATAGGCATTTGAGTGTCAGGAGACAGATCTCAATTCTTAACCTTTAAGTTACTGTTGTTTAACATTTTTTGTTGACAGGCCCAGATCAGCTTCTATTAAAGGGTAGCCCTCCCAGCTCTTCTTGAAAGAGATTCAGTGATGGTACTGCTACTGAATATCAATCAAGTGATGGCTAGATTCTCAGTTATTACTGATTGGCTTTTATGACACACGCTGCTTAAGAGCCCAGTTCAATGACAATTGTTGGAATGTTGTCAGAGCCCATTGTGAGCAGTGCCTTCAGCCATTTCTTGATTTCACTTGAAATCAAGTGAAGTGAATTGGCTGCCGACTGGAATCTGTAATACTAGGGACCTCAAGAAAAGGCCATGCTGGATCTTTTACTTGGCACTCCTGGCGAAAGATGGTCACAAATGCTTCAAACTCAACTGTTGCACTGATGTGACAGGCCCTGCCATCATGGAGCTTGATATATTTGTGGAGTCTCTACTTCTCAGCTGTTTAATTATCCACAACCATTCATGAACGAATGTCAATGAAAAAAAAAACAAATAAAAGGAACTTCAGAGAAGCTGTTCAAATCAGAAAGGAATATCATAACATATTTAACTTCATTTTACCCTGGCTGTGATTGTCACTCCAAGTGTCAACTGTTTGGTGACTATTTAAAAGGTTTAGTATTTTGCAAAATGTTGCACAATTGTTTCTTTTCCCTCGACCAAAATAATGGAATTCAAATAGCCTTGAAATCTGAAGACTCTGGTAACAAACCAGCTTTGGACAACTAGAACAAATTATGGGACAGGATTACTTGCTAAATGAGCAAAATTACTGAACTGAAAAGAATTTCTAGTTAATTCTGTGAATCCAAATATTTACACTTCTCGCAAATCATTTTGTCAACATGCACACTACTACAGGGGCCTCAAATGTAATTTATTCTATAACAATGGGCCAAACAACTAGTTTGCCTACATTGGTGTTGCTAAGTTTTATCAATAGATGACCTCAAAAATATCTTAACCCAAGGCTTTGGATACATGGAAGTGTAAACAACCAGTGCCAATTCTGTTTCGCATCACACCATGTTTAGGGAGCAGACACCGCAGCTAGTTGGCAAGCTCTTGACTTTAAAACTTCACATTCTTAGTGTTAAACCCCTTCTCTCCATCTGAGCTCACTAGCTCCAAAATACTGAGCATTGCCTGTAAATTGGACTTTTGTGCATCTCCAATACAATTTGCTTCTCCTTTGGCAGTCGTTCCTCAAAGCCTCAGTTACAATATTTGCAATTGTCTCTAAACTTCTACTTCTCCAGTTGTGCCCTCTTTCTCCTAGATCAAATGTATTTCTTTTGGCCAAGTGTTGGTCAACCGGTCTCACGGCTCCATAACAATTTCTGCCCGTGAAGTGCCGTCTGATTTGTTACATTACAGCCATAATATAAAGCACAAGCTGCTATTGAACTACAACGCAATATTTGAGAATGTGTTTTCCCAATATTGACATGTACCAAATTATACCAACATGCCACATGAACAAAAAAGTCACTTGAATCATGCACGAACCAATTATTCAGCACTGTCAACAAAGCTAAAATATTCTCAATTTTGAGATAAACTGGAATTTGACAGGCTTGCCATTTGCTCCAAATGTTGACAAAATAGTTCCAGCCGAGAAGGTGGTGGTCTTAGGGAGTGACAGAAACACTGAACAAAGCTTGTTCTTTATATTAAACAAAGTCAAATTGTTGCAGAAACTCAACAGGTCTGGCAGCATGGGTGGGAAGAAAGCAGAATTAACACCGAGTCTGGTGATTCTTTATCAGAGGCTATAAAGAGTCAACAGATTCAAAATGTTTACTTTACTTTCTTTGCCAGAAATGCTGAGTTTTGCCAGAAATAGGTTTTTGTTTCAAATCTCCACCATCCACAGTTGTTTTCTATTGTATTTTATTCAGTACCAAGGGCAACCCAGAGTGCTTTGCAAGCAGTAAAATACTTTAAGTGCAATCACAGTTGCAACGTAGGAAGAGTCAAAATGGAATAATCAACATGAAAATTAATCCATTACCATTTCAATAACATTTGCTGAGAGTCACTTATACCAATTTCCCAGATGTCATGGTTACCATTTAGAATTGACAGACACCTTTATCTCAACCAAATGACTACATACCTGAGTGTCTGATTTTGATATCGTCCTGCAACCTTACTGAAAGAAACATCTGGTTTAGTTTGACATGCTGCTACAAAACCTCTACCATCGTGGCAAACAGCAGCACTGATCGGTCCACACACATTCAGGTAATAATAGTATTCATCAGTGGCGTCGTCATTCTTCTTGGGGACGACGTGATATGGATTACTAGATGCTGGACAAAAAAAAAAAATTAAAGCACAAAAGGTGAACAGGAATACATTTAAAACCAGAAGCAGTATGAAAGCCATTAAAATAAACAAAATGATTGTCAGCTTTGTCAACTTGTTTGCACACGTTACATAAAACACAGTCTCAAACTTTGCGACAAAAGGCAGTCATGTTGACTGCAAGCAAACCAAGCCACTAAAGGTCTTTTTCCTCCCCAAACGTAACTTGTCAAAGGAAGCATGCTTGGAAGCTCTGGAGGAATTAATCCAATTGATGCTCTTTTCATAAGTATGGCTCAAGTAATTAAAATTTCTGAGAAATCGAAAATCAAGCATACGCTATATCGAGATGATTATTCCTTGTGAAAATTACAAAGTCAAATCACAAGACACCAGGTTATAGTATAGCAGGTTTATTGGAATTCAAGCTTTTGGAGCACTGGTCCTTCAACAGGGCTTTGAAAGCTTGTCATTTCAAATAAGCTGGCAAATAATTTGTCCACCTTAGTCCAATATCGGCATGTCCACATCGTGAAAAATACAGTTCAAGGTGTAATATCAGTTTCAATATTAGCAATCAAGTTTGACTTCAAAATCCATTTCTGCTTGTGTCTAACTATTTTACACAAAGTTGCAGTGCTATAAACGAAATGACTAATTGATAGCAAAACAGAAAATACAAAATAAAGCGTAAACTTAAAAGGAGTAGAAGAATGTAGAACACAGCATGCATAAATCATTAAAAGGATAGGTAGATAGCATGGTTAGTAAAACATACAATATCCAAGATGTTATTATTAGGGGTGTAGAAGAACAAAGTAGTGTACAACCATAGGTGGTGCAGTGCATAGAATTCTAAGCACCAGTTTAGGAAAAATGAGAAGGCAGAGATTGCAAAAAGGATTAACAAAAAATGGTTGCTGATATAAGGGCTTCAGTTACAAAGCTAGATTGAAGGAGGCCAACAGGATGTGATAGAAGATTTGAAAACCATGAAGGTCCTAAATGGAGTTCTCACTTGTAAAAGGTTTGAAGGTGGCAGAGATTTTAAAAACTGGCAAAAGCAACACAAGGAGGAACTTTATGTTGGAAAGGATTAGGGTTTGAAGGCATTGTCTGACAATATGAAAGAGACAGGTTTAATTAATGGAGGCAAAATAATTAATACTTATTTAAAACTAAAAGAACTTGCAAGATTTTGCTGAAAGTGAGAAGGATTTACATTGAATTACTCAAAGCAGGTGCACAAAATAGCTGAATAGGCTTCCTTTGGTTTAACTACTGTCATCCTGCAATAGTTTAGCTATTCTATTTGGCAGGGTTGTAATCATTTGAATTTATGTAAACTTTTTATTCTCAATATAAATGTAGCACTGTAAAAGTTATATTTAAAACAGTCAGATTAATGTTTCTTCTACCATGCACTGCTTTTAACGTGCACAATTCAACCAAACCTCAAATACAGAGAAGAAGTTTGAACCTTTTTAAATACAAATTATGCGCAGTATAAAGTTTCAATGATCTTTCACATGGATTCAAGAATTGGAATGAAAAATCAGTCCCAGAGCAGATCACTTATCTTTTTGGATAGTAGAACAGGTTTAAAAGAGCTAAATGGCCTTCTTCTGGTTCTTTATGTTTCTAGTAGAATGGCAAACAAAATTTTAAAATGTATCAATGCGACCTGTTCGTTGAGCCTTCTTTCCATCTGACCAGGGATTTCACCCTCTGATGGGTTTATTTAATATTTCTCCATTTACATGCAGTTACATAATTTTGAATCTCATCTTCTGAAGAGGTGGTGATCCATCTCCTTGATAAATGATTATTTTGTATTATTTATTCACTATTGCTGCCAGAGATTGTCCTGATCACCCCTTAGTCTATACACAAACATACTTTGCTGTGTTTTATTCATTTGCTTGGAGAATATTCTACCATTATGCTTTATGATCATTGATAATTTAGCTTCATATTGCCTCATCTTTTTTAATCTTCGTCTTTGTATTAATATTCATTTTCTCTGTACTTCCGTTAGCCTCATTTTTACTGTTATGATTTTAATCATGCTTCAGTAGTGATTAGTTTAGTTTTTATTTAAGCAATTTGCATTTTCTGGGTTCTATTGAGCACCATTTTAATATTTTCTACTTTTATTCTAGTAGAGTTTGCCACTACAGTTGTCCATTTTCTTCATACGAATTCCAATTCCAGCCCTTTAAAGTCAGCTATCCTTTTACTTTATCACCCTGAAAAATTAAATTTGCTCAAATATTATCCAAACCATACATTACCATTGTCACTTATCACCATATTCCACTACTTCTACTATTCATTTTCTCCAATTCATTTTCCCATAATCAGTGCCATGCATTTCTTACTGAGCTTACTAAACCCAATATGCAAGAGCCCTGCAAAGATTGCGGCAACATCATTCCCTTCTCTCCTTTCCCCAACTTTTGGTTAATCATTCCAGGTAACTAAAGTTTGGGACTTGAACCCAGTTTCCTTGCTGAGGCAGGAACATGCTCCACATGATTGTTCAATGCTTTGATTCATCTCCCCAGTTGTTCACTTTTTTTCATCCCACTTTTCTTATTAGGTGTTTTGCAGACTAATCCTAGTTGAACCAACTGACTTGTTAATAAATCTATTAAGCCTGTCCTTTTGCATTCTATTTTTACTGTTTACCGTTTTCTAATTTGCTGTCTCTAAATGCAACTGCTTTATCTTCTCTCTTTCTAAATAGATTAGAGTCTAACATTGAATTCTTAAATGATTTTTCCCCAGAGTCATGCCTCCGCAATCCCGACATTGCCTGGTTTCTCAAGATATTACTCACCAGTCCACCTATTTTCTTGGAGACATGAGACATCTCTGAACAGAATCTAATCCAGTTCTTAAAACAGCTGCTCCTCACCTTATTTGTATCCAATGTTTTGTGCTTCTGTTTTCTACAAGTATTAATTTGTAGCCTTCCTTAGTTTAATATGGTCAATGGTCTCTCCTCTTGTTTCACGGTGTCCCCTGCAAACCCCTTCAAGGGGTTTATTAAAGCCTTTGTCACCTCATGATATACTTTTTCCATTAAGATATGGTCCCACTCAGCTCAAATGCATCCTTTTCCTGTCATGCTAACAGGTATCCCACAAAAAAACTTTTCCTAAGTACTGAACTCAGAATGCAGACCGTCCCTAGATCTTTCAATTTGTATTTAGTTTTTAAAGTCACTTCATTCTAGTTTCAATTTAGAAGTACACTGAAAATTTACCTTAATGACAGACATTTCAGTAAGTTAGACAAAAATGGAGCTTCCCTAAGCTTTCACAAGGAAGTGCATTGTAGGCCAGGAGAGCTCCCAATCTAATTTCTGAAAAGAAACCTAACAGATTCTACTCTTTCAGCATCTGCATATGGAGATATCAACAAGCAGCTTGAAGGGGCTGGTATACACAGTTTGCTGGATGAGAGAGTAATGCCAACAGCACAAGTTCATTTCCTGTACTGGCGTCTCAACTCTTGCCCAAGTCATTAAAATCTACCACCAGTCCCCTCTCTTTAATGACTGAGCTACCCTGGGACTATGGTGATTTTACCTTTCCTTTATCAACAGCCCATCTAATATCACAGCACTCACTTAAGATGTACATAAATCATGGACACTTCCTTAAAAGCACGGAAAGGTGACAACCACATCAACAGGGAATGTATTCCCTTCGCTAGCCTCATGCAGATTTGTTAATCTCATTTAAATTGGTACTATTCCTGAAAATGTTTTTTTTTTTAAAATGTATCTACAAATCAGATAAAACTTTGGGGTTGAAAGCAAGAAGAGAAAATCAAGCTACAATCTTGGGTAATTATAGAAAAAAATGTATACAAAGACTTCAGTGAAATATGGGCTCTTTAAAATGTGAAAATTGATACTAAAACCAAGAGAATTAGGATGACACGGCAACTTAGTGGTTAGCACTGTTGCCTCAGTGCCAGGGATGTGTGTTGAATTCCAGCCTTGTGCAACTGTGGAGTTTGCACATTCTCAATGTCTGCGTGGGCTTCCTTCAGGTGCTCTGGTTTTCTCCCACAATCCACAAAGATGTGCAGGTTAGGTGAATTGGCCACACTAAATTGCCCAAAGTGCTCAGGAATGTGTAGGTTAGGTATGTTAGTCAGGGGTAAATATAGGATAAAAAAGGGCAGAGAAATGGGTCTGGGTGGGTTACTCTAAGGGTAGGTGTGGACTTGTGGGGCCAAAGGGCCAGTTTCCACACTGGGATTCTAGGAGAAAATTTAATCTGCATTTGTACCATTTATTTAACTACTCGAGACGCCTGTAGTTATCTAAGTTATTGCAGGTGTGATTATGCATTTATTATTTTGTAACAGTATACTTACCAGGCAATGTGAGGGGAGTCAGATCAATGGAGAGGTCATGCTGGTCACTTACAAGCTTGCAGTTATGACTTTCTAAGTAATCTCTGGGGCAGGCATATTCAGTGACCCATTCAACTTCAAAGCGACAGTTAGTACTAGCTATTAACTTGGGATCTGTACCCTATTAAAAACAAACATATTTGCATCAGTAAGTCAAGATCATAAAATCAAAAATGCAAATTCTAAAAGTTTCGCAATGCCTGAAATCGCTGAATTTGTGAAAATTGTTTCATGTACAGTAACTGCAAACCAACTTACGCTGGTTCCAAAATAAAATTAAACATGCCTATTTACCTAGTTCAATGTAATGGATTACGAATCTTATTTTCTCAAATTCAGAAATATGGCAAAACTTAGTAATGAACATCGAGGATTCCAAGATCTAAAAGTCAAGAAATTGAACAAAACATTGCATGGAATCCATAGCAATATGTTAAGCTGTCCTTATGCTTGCCAAGAAAGGGACTTTGAGGAGATAGTAAAAAATTGCTGGGAGATCAAGGCTACACTGTATCGCAACTTCCATCCTTAAATTAAGAACAGAAACTTCATTTTTTGGCAAGCATTAAAATGACATTAGCAATTTAAGCAAATGTTCTTCTTTCTCAGCCACACTGTCACAGCTAAATGCAGTGTCGTGCTTTTGAATGAATAATCTAGAATTCAAATTGCAAATTATTAATACCAGAATTGCATGTTACATGCATAAAGTCTGTCCTTTTTCAATTTTAAGAATAACTTATTTAACTAAACAGAAGTCATGTTCCAGAGAAACAGAAAATACAAATAAAGTGTAAACAAATTTAAATTTTAGGGGATGAAACGACAGGAAATCTCAGCTTCTAAAGAAACTTTGATACAATATAACGTAGTAACAGAAGTAAAGAAAGCTGATGGGAATGTAAATTGTAAGACCACAGAGGCTGCAAAAATAAAGGTAGCGTCAGAAAATGAGCAATAAGGCAGGTATCATGTGAATTTAAGAGATTCTCATTGAGGACAGTAACAAAATATTTCAAAGACTTAAACCCTTCAAATGTTGATGTTGAAAAATTGTGCCCCCTTACAAGAAACACAGCAATGATTTAGTTGGTCAAATGGCACATGGTCTTTTAAAGAAAGGGCACTGGAGTACAAGCATAAGGAACTCTCGCTCATAGCTGTATAGCACTTTAAGACTGCACTTCTATAGAGAGAAAAATTGTGTACGGTTGTAAGGAAGAACACGCTTGCTTTGAAGCAGCATAGAGCAGCTTCATGAGACATTGCCTGAAATGGATGGGTTTAGCCCCTAATGACAGGCTCAGTAAATTAAGTCTTCCCTTCCTGGAATTTAGAAGAATGACAAATGGGAGGTGATTTTGTTGAAATAAACAAAATTCTGAAGGAAAATCAACAAGGCGAATGCCGAAAGGTCCTTTGTTTGGGGAATTTAGAATACAGATAACTTCAGGCTAAGGGGTGGCACTGTGGCTAGCACTGCTGCCTCACAGCGTCAGGGACCTGGGTTCAATTCCAGACTGAGGCAACTGTCTGTGTGGAGTTTGCACATTCCCTCAGTGTCTGCGTGCGTTTCCTCCAGGTGCTCCAGTTTCCTCCCACAGTCCAAAGATGTGCAGTTTAGGTGGATTAGCCATGCTAAATTGTCCATAGTGTTAGGTGCATTAATCAGAGGGAAATGGGTCTGGGTGGGTTACTCTTCGGAGGGCCGGTGTGGACATGTTGGGCCAAAGGGCCTGTTTCCACACTGTAGGGAATCTAATCTTAAGTCTTGAACAATTCAGACCGAACGGAGGAAAAATTTCTTCAAAAGCTAAGTACATCTTTGGAAACTTCTCCCCAATGAGGCTCAAAGTATTCAATGCTCCAACAGATTTTGAGTCTCAGACAGTTAAAGAATTTGGCGAACTGACAAAGCAGAATGGCGTAGAAGATCATTCATGATCACATTGAATGGCAACAGCAGGCTCGAAAGGACAAATGGTTAACTTCTGGGACTCCTACCGTACTCAAATCTTATTACAATACTACCTGGTCAACACTAATTCCAAAGCTCTCAAAGGTAAGGCCACTAAACAATGATGGAGATATGTATTGATGAAATTTTTTAAAAAGATGTTCTAAGGAGCAGAATTAGATTAGATTACATGATTTACAGTGTGGAAACAGGCCTTTCAGCCCAACAAGTCCACGCCGAGCCTCTGAAGAGCAACCCACCCAGACCCATTCCCATACATTTACCCCTTCACCTAACAAGAGGTAAAAAGGTGTCCATGGATGGAAAGGTGCTAATGTGACACCCCTATTCCAGAAAGGAGATAAGCAAAAAGTAAAAAACTACAGAGTTCAAACTGTTTTATACTGGGTACGTTGCTGGAGGAGATAACTAAACACTTTTATTATTAGATTCCCTACAGTGTGGAAACAGGCCCTTTGTCCCAACAAGTCCACATTGATCCTCCGAAGAGTAACCCACCCAGACCCATTTCCCTCTGACTAATGCACCTAACACTATGGGCAATTTAGCATGGCCAATTCACCCAAGCTGCACATTTTTGGACCGTGGGAGGAAACCGGAGCACCTGGAGGAAACCCACACAGACACTGGGAGAATGTACAAACTCCACACAGTTGCCCGAGGCGGGAATTGAACCCATGTCTCTGGCACGGTGAGGCAGCAGTGCTAATCACTGTACTGCCCATAAACAGGTATCAAATTGCTATAATAAAAACAGCAATTATTAAATATCTATGGCTTAAAAACTCTTGCAACTGAGGAGATTTAACTGAAGAGATTCCCTACAGTGTGGAAACAGGCCCTTTGTCCCAACAAGTCCACATTGATCCTCCGAAGAGTAACCCACCCAGACCCATTCCACTCAAACTGTCAGTTTTCCACTTCAGTACATTTTCAGCCTGTTTACAAACCTCTCTCCTTCCAGAAGGACAGATTAAAGTAATGGTGACAGCAGGTTTATGATTGCCACAAAACGCTGGTGGCTTTTCACTCTCCTTATATTCTTTCGCATAGTGAAGTTTTAATCTGAAACACAAATTGAAGGATATGTTAAAAAGTGCACAGAGCAGAGTGAAAATACTGTATATAGGTCAATGTATAAGTCAACCCCTTATTTTGGCCCAAAAATCTTGTATTTTTCATATAGCTCATGGAAAAGTCCATCCTAGTTCTTCAGTTACAAGCAACCTTTACATGCCTGCCCGCTGCGCTCCACTGACTTTCCAGCCTGCCAGCTGTCTCACTCCACTCCAGGTTTTCTGAGTTACTGTAATAATACAACAGTACGGGGCAACTGCCATATCCGCGGAGTCTGTTTCAGTTACCGCTGCCCAAACACTAGAGAACCTTCCCGAACCAGGCGGCTGCTGGGAAGGTAAATTTCCCATTTTATCTATTTTGTCGATAAATATTCATCCCTCAAACAATACCTCATGGAGAAGTCGATCTCTAATTTCAGATTTTAAAAAAAAATCAGGCTTCAAAATTTGACCTACAAACAAGTATCACTGGACTAATAATCCAGAACTCTTAAACTAATGTATGGGAACACTGGCTTAAAAATTCCACCGTCAGATGGGGAAAATTCATAGCTAGCAAAATGTGACTATGTAACAAACTTCATAAAAGCCATCTTGTTTACTGATGTCCTTTGGAAAAGAAATCTGTCACCCTTACTCGGCACCTGCAACTCCAGATTTTCAACTGTCCTCTGAAAAGGAATGAGCAAACCACTCAGTTTGATCAAATAGCTACAAAATCAGAACAAAGGAATAAAACTGGACGCAGCACCTGGCATTAAACCTAAGCACCAGAAAGTACACCTTCAAGCACAATATTGAAGACACTGCAAAGAATTCGCTACAATATCTGGGGTTTGTTTCAAAAATAGAAAAAGCTGTCCTGCACTGACAGGCTATTGCTTGGCTAGTCTGTAAAGGTATGATTCTGTAATGATTTGGAGATGCTGGTAAATATGACTGTCTTATAAATCACCATCAATATCTACCCCATTGATAGGACAACCCACTTAAGACGGCACAGTGCAATATAAACAGAAAGGAGTTATCCTGTGTGTATTGCTATTAAATCAAAACAGGCAAGTTCCTCCTGATTACGACACACCCACTGCCCTCAGTGAGGAATTAGTAAAAGTTGAACATGACTTCAAAAAGCCCAAAAGGTGGAAAGGGCTTTGCACAATTTGGGTGGGAGATTTCAAATGTTCACCATCAAGAGTGACTAGTTATCGATATGACAGAGTTGGCAGAATCCCAAGAGGACATAACTAGTAGAATAAGTCGCAAAGGGTGGGAAGGGAGCCAAGCAGGTCTCAATGTACCTTCCACAGATGCATCTGTCCACACAGTATTGATCAAAGCAACTACTACAGTCCTTTCAGAGACAAAGTCTCAACTTCATATTAAAGAACCTCAATCCACATTCCTGTTTTTTCCCCAGAGCTCTTTCTCTCTCTCACTTTAAGGAACCTCCATTTCTTCCTTGGATTTGTTGACAGACTGCCTCCATTGCATTGAGAGGCAGAGATTTCCACAGATTCACAACCCTCAAGTAGTTTTTTTTCCTTTCAGTTTTAAACCAACCTACCTTCTCTCAATCTATCTAGGACTTCTTATTTGAGACTGTCCCACAAGAGGAATCTTATCAATCTCCTTTGGTATTTCACATACCTCAATCAGATCCTCCATCATTTTACTGAACTCCAGTGAGTATAAGCCCAAGCTATTCAACAATCCTTGTACAACAGCCCTTTCATTCTTGGAAGCAACTGGTGAACCTCCTCGGAACTGCCTCCAATGCCACCACATCCTTAAGTAAGGAGACCAAAACTTGATAATACTCTAGGTATGGTCTCAAAGTATTATCTAATTGTAACATCACTTTTTTACCTTAATATTCCAGTCCTTTTGCAATAATTGCCAGGATTCCATTCACTTTTATTACATGCTGTATCTGCAAACCCACTTTCTGCAATTCATGCACAAAGACACCCAGATCCCTCTGCACTGACACTTAGAATCTGCTTCCCATTTAAATAACAATTTGCTAAGCTTTTTTTCTGGACAAAATAGACAGCCTCACACTTATCCACATTAAATTCATCTGTCAGTTTCTGGTCCATTTTCCCAAGCTATTAATATCTGCAAATTCTCTATCACATCCGACTTCCCCACTTATTTTGTATCAACAGCAAATTTTGCTATGTTACACTCCGTTCCTGTTTGTAAATCATTTATATAGATAGCAATAGTTGAGGAGCGACAACTGAATGCTGCAGCACCCACTAGTTATAGGTTGCCATCCAAGCGAGGACCCATCTGCCCCAACTATATGCTGTTAGTCAGGCAATCCCCTATCCAAGCCAATATGCTATCCTTAACCCCCTGAGATCTAACCTTCTGGATCAGACTACTATGCAGCACCTTATCAAATGCCTCTTGGAAGTCTAGATAATACATCCACTGGATCCCTATTATCCACATGACTGGTTACATCCTCAAAACATCCAGCACGTTTGCCAAGCACAACTTGCCCTCGTGAAATCATGCTGACACTGGTGAAATGTGCTTTGTTGTTCCAAGTGTTTAGTTATCTCCTCCAGACTGCAGCAACTTCCCCAGCATAAAACAGTTTGACCTCTGTAGTTTTCTACTTTTGCTTATCTCCTCTCTGGAACAGGGGTGTCACGTCAGCACCTTTCCATCCATGGACACCTTTTTGAGAATCCAGTGAATTCTGAAATATCTAACTAATGCATCTATTGTCTCTGCTGCCACCATGTTTAATACTCGAGGATGCAGGCCATCAAGCCCCAGTGACTTACCTGCCTTTAATCCTGCAAGTTTACTTAGTACCTTCTCCTTAGTTACAGTAATTTCACCAAGATCCTCTGTAGTAACTGCAGTTTTTGGGAAGAGATTATCTTCTACTGTGACGCAGAGAGAAAATATTGGTTTGGTGCCTCTGATTTGAGTTTCCCATTATTACCTCACCACTGTCATCCTCTAAAGGACTGACATTTATTTTCACAATTTTCTTCATTTTTATATATTTAAGCCAATGATATCAGTGCTTATGTTTTCTGCTGGCTTCCATTCATCTTAGCTCTTTTGATTTGTTTTTAACAACCTTTCACTGAGGTTTAGAGTCCCCCCCCCAATCCTCCAGAATGCCACCAGCTTTTACTGTATGATATGCACTACTTTTTGTCTTTACAAAGAGAGTCAGAGTCCTACAGCAGGGAGACAGGCCCATTGGCCAAAAGTAGTCTGTGCCCACCAAAACATCCATCCACACTAACCCCATTTCCCTGCAATTTGGGCCCCGCCCTTCTAAACCTTTCCTATCCACATATTTATCCAAATGCCATTTAAACTCAACTTCCACCACAGCTCATTCCAGATGTGCGCTACCCTCTAAAAAGTTGTGCCTCAGGTTCCATTTCATTCTTTCCCCACTACCCTTAAACTGATGCACTCTAGTCCTCGATTCCTCAGTCATGGGAAAAAAAAACTGAGTGCAGTCACCCTCTCCATGCCTCATGATCTTACACATTTCCATAAGGTTTCTCCCTCAGTCTCCTACACTCCATTGAATTGAATGTTATTGTCATGTGTACCCAGGCATGGTGAAAAGCTTTATGATCTGCCTGTATTGCTCGCGAGACTTAGTAGTATAGATAGTAAATAATAGGGAAACAGTGGCAAAAACAGGTACAGGGAATGTTAAGAGTTTGACAATCCATTCAGTATTCTAACAACAATAGAGTAGAAACTGTTACGAAACCAACCAGCGCGTGTATTCAGGCTTCTGTGCCATCTCCCAGATGGTAGAGGTTGTCGGAAAACATTGCCAGGGTGGGATGGATCTTTGAGAATGCTGGGGGCCTTTCCTTGACAGCAGGCCTGATAGATTGATTCTATAGATGGGAGATTGGCTTTTGTGATTGCCCGGGATGAGTTCACCACCCTCTGTAACCATCTCCAATCTTGAATGGTACAGTTGCCATACCAGGTAGCGATACATCCAGACAGAATGCTCTCAATGGCACACCTATAAAAGTTGGCAAGGGTATTCGCCGTCATGCCAAATTTCCTCAGCTGCCTGAGGAAGAGGAGATGTTGTTGGGCCTTTGTAACCAATGCATCCACAAAGTCCCAGAAAGCTTGTTGTTGATGACCACTCACAGGAACTTGACACTCCCCATTCATTCCACCTGTGATATTAATACGTAGGTGGGCATGAATAACATCCCACCCAAAGTCAATAATGAGTTCTTTAGTTTTGCTAGCATTCAGAGTTAGGTCGTTCTCTCAGTGCACCATTTTTCCAGGTCTTCACTTCCCATCTGTAGTTTGTTTCATCGCCATCTGAGATTTGACCAACTATGGTGGTTTCATCAACGAACTTGTAAATAGCATTAGTCTGGTATTTGGCGACACAGTCATGGGTATACAGTGAGTACAGTCGGGGGCTGAGTACACACCCCTGGGGGGGGGAGCTGCAGGGGAGTGTTGGTGAGGATGAAATACTGTCCCCAAACTGATTGTGGCTTCAGGAAACTGAGGATCCAGTTGCAGAGTGGGGCTTAGTCAGAGATCCCTAAGTTTAGTAAACAGTCTCATATTGTAGTGTTGAAGGCTGAACTGTAGTCAATGAGTAGGGTTCTTACATAGCTGTTCTTAGTATCAAGATATTCTAGGGAGGAGTGAAGGGCATGTGATTGGCACCTGACATAGACCTGCTGGTCAGATAGGCAAATTGGAGTGGGTCAAGAGGAGTGGGGAGGCTGGAGTTGATTAATGCCATGATCAGCCTTTCAAAGCACTTCATGACCACCGAAGTTAGGGTCACTGGGTGATAGTCAGACATGCTGAATGAGCCATCTTCAGCGCAGGGATGATGTCGGCCCTCTTGAAACAAGCAGGCACAGTGGCCTGCTGCAGTGGCGTGTCTAAAGAAAGAAGTCCTAGCTTGTCCACCCTCTAACTCAGAGCATGGAGTCCTGGCAACATCCTTGTAAATTTCTTCTGCACTCTTGCCAGTTCAGTAATACCACCTGTCCAACAGCAAGGTGACCAAAACTGAACACAATACCCCAAGTGCAGCCTCACCAACATAACTTTCCACTTCTATCCTAAATACCTCAATGAAGGCGGCCAATATGCCAAAAGCCTTCTTCATTGCTCTACCAGTAACTCCAGTGCACAGAACTATGCACCTGAACTCCAAGGTCTTCAGTTCCACTATACTTATGGCCCCACCACTCACCATGAAACTCCTACCTTGACTTGACTTCCAAAATGCAAGACCTCACACTTATCTATATTAAACTCCATTTGACACCTCAACCCACTTTTCCAGTTGATCAAGGTCCTGCTGCAATTTCTGACAACCTTCCTCACTGTCCACGATTCCTCCTATTTTAGTGTCATCTGCAAACTTAATCATGCCTTGTACATTCTCAAAAATCACTGATATAGAGAAACAGCAATGGCCCAGCATTGACCCGAGGCACTCCACTAGTCTCAGGCCTCCAGTCCGACAAGCATCCTTCCACTATGACCCTCTGGATACAAAATTTGGTTTGATGGTAGGAAGCAATTTGCCAGCAACCTCCTGGATTCCATGTGATCTCACTTCCAGAGCAGCATACCACGTGGAACCTTAAAGGCCTTACTGATATCCATATAGACTACATCTACCACCCTGCCCTAGTCAACCATCTTGGTCACTTCAAAGAACTCTAACAAATTTGAGGTGCACAATCTCCTGCACACAACGCCATGCTGACTGCTCCAAATCAAATCCTGTCTTTCCAAATGCATCTATCTTATCTCGCAATCTTTGAGAGAAAGTGAGGGCTGCAGATGCTGGAGATCAGAGCTGAAAATGTGTTGCTGGAAAAGCGCAGGTCAGGCAGCATCCAAGGAACAGGAGAATCGACGTTTCAGGCATAAGCCCTTCTTCAGGAATCCTGAATGTTAGGCTTACTGGTCTATAGGTCCCAGATGTTAGGCTTACTGGTCTATAGGTCCCAGGTTTTTCCTTGCAGCTTTTCTTAAGGGCACAATATTCACTACCTTCCAGTCTTCCAGGACTTCACTTGTGGTTAACAATGATGCAAAAATAGTTAGGGTCCTTGTCATTTCTGCTCTAGCCTTTTAGTGTTCTTCAATATATCTGGTCAGGATCAGGAGATTTAGCCACCCCCTACGTGATATAGTCTGCCCCCAAGATATGACCAACTTCCCCAAGTTCCCAAAGTCTTCATATCTTTCTCCTTGTTAAACAGAGGAGAAATATTCATTAAGGACCTCACCCATCTCCTGCAGTTTTTAAGATTAGATTCCCTATAGTGTGGGAACAGGCCCTTCGGCCCAACAAGTCCACACAGACCCTCCAAGAGTAACCCACCCAGACTAATGCATCGAGCATGACCAATTCACCTGGCTTGCACTCCTTGGACTGTGGGAGGAAGCCAGAATACCCGAAGAAAACCCATGTAGACACAGGGAGAATAATGCAAACTCCACACAGAATTACCACAGGCTGGAATCAAACCTGGGTGTCAGGCGCTGTTAGACAGCAGTGCTAACCACTGAGTAATATACCTCTTTGATCCTCGAGACGTCCTATTCTCTCTGGTTAATCTTTTTCCTTTAATATAGTTCAAGAACCTCTGGCTTCACCCTAATCCTTTATACACTGTATACCTTTCTACTAGGTGACTATTCCCAAGTTGATTAGTCAATATGCATATTTAAATCATCTGCAATCACCAGTAAGCCTCTCTCAAGCCCTCATTATCTCCTGGTTTATATGATGCCCTACTTCAGAAGTCCTGTTTGGGGACCTACAAAGGCATTTCTTCCCTTGCTTTTCATTTCCATCCACTATCAACATTGTGGTCCCTAGTGCGGCCATCATTTGTTAATACAGCCTTGATGGCATCCTTAACCAATAAAGCAACTCCACTTCCAGCTAAAAATAATGAATACTGAAGATCACTAAGTCAGACAGCATCCCTGGAGAGAGTATAAGCCAATCATTTAAGTCCAGATGACTTATCAGAGCTGAAGTGAAGTGTGGTGGGGACAGGTTTTATGCTCTAATGAGGGGTATGGGTGTTGGGTGCTGGTCAAGAAAAGATGTTCATAGTTCATATTAAGTGATTGTTCTGTCATACTCCCATCCAATGGTGCAGATCCTGCCAGACTTGAAAGTTCAGTCAGTTCCACTGGGATGTGGGGGTGGGGGGTGTGAAAGGACAACTGAACGTAACAAGCTGAAAAGGGAAAAAATGGTTCACAATTTATAAAAAGGTGTTAAACTGAATATTAAGTCAAGAAAGCGGTGACGTGCCTAGTCTGAAAATGAGATGTTGTTCATCCAGTTTGCGCTGTGATCCACTGCAACACAAGAGGACACACACAAGCATGCAAGCAGTACACTACATTACAGTGACAGACTTCAGGAAGGCCGGGGTCATGTTTGCGCACAGACCATAGGTGCAAAGTGGCCACCCAATCTGTTTGATTTCTCCAATGTAGGGTAGACCACATTGTTCTTGTGTATTGTATTTGCTGCACCCAGAGGTGAAATGCTGCTTCATCTGGAAGCATTCTTTCAGCCCTTGGATGGTGAGCAGGAAGGTGAAGGGCAAAGTACATCTTTTTGGAATTTTGAGTATCCTTGGATATTTAACTTCCAGCCCTGACCTCCCTGTCACTGCATTTCAATAATCTCCACCAGGTTGTACACATTTATCTCTGTGCCGTCAGCTCAACTGTATTCAGAAAACTGCGTGCATTTAGGTACAAAAGTTGTTAAATAAGGCATTTCCACCACTCAAATCATCCTGGGGATTACTGTTGACCAGAAACTAAACTGGACCAGGCAGACTCTGGCTACAAGAGCAGACCCAAGGCCAAGAAATCTGTGGCAAGCAATTGCCTCCCCCTACACTTGCCAATACTCCATGTTTGACACAATCCAAAAGAATGCTGCCTTTTTGATTTGCACCCCATCAACCCACTTTCACAATTCACTCACAGAGTGGGAGCTGACCAGAAGTCTTCCAATAGTACCTTCCAAATGCTCAACCTCTACTCAGGTGGGGTTTTTTGGGAGTGGTGAGTGGGGTGATAGTATGGATGTGTGGAATCACCATTTCCCTCCAAGTCTCCCATCATCCTGACGTGGAACGATATCACTCACTGATCCTTCACTACCCTTTTTGCTTACCACCTCCTCCAGAGCAATTATGGAAGGGCAATAATGGGGGGGGGGGGGGCACGCGGCAGCATGCACTGGTGAAAGCACGGTGATATAATAACCAGCCTAAAACAGAACACAAAATGAAATTGGCTAAAAGGCTCTTACATGAAGACCAAAGCAATTATTAAAGAAACTAATATAAGCACTTTTGACCTTGATTTGCAAATCTAACAATTCTTTTGTTTCTTTTTCTTGGGATACCAACTTTCCAAAGCCTTGTTGATAAAATCAAAGGAAGGATCAAGATTTAACAGTAAGCGTCCGGCTATATCAAGCCCTGCGCAATCTGGTGCTCATCTACATCACAAGGATAGATTACCGTGCGGAAACAGGCCCTTTGGCCCAACAAGTCCACACCGACTCTCTGAAGAGAAACCCACCCTCCCTATATTTACCCGACTAATCCACCTAACACTACGGGCAATTTAGCATGGCCAATTCACCTAATCTGCACAGCTTTGGACTGTGGGAAGAAACTGGAGCACCCGGAGGAAACCCACGCAGACATGGGGAGAATGTGCAAACTCCATTCAGACAGTTGCCCAGGGAATTGAACCCTGGCGCTGTGAGGCAGCAGTGATAACCACTGAGTCACCGTGCCACCCTAACAAGTGTCTCCAGATGCTAATGATGCAACAGGCTGGAGGAGTGAGTCATAATCTGGCTCACTAGGCCACAGGTTACTACAGTTAAAAAAATTTCAGTTACCAAGATGACCAATTACATGCCACATTTTTCAGATTTTAAATAAGTCAAGTCAGCCAATAAATATGTCTAAATATCTCCAAACAACAGAACACATTCATTCTCTTTTTAGAAAGAGACAAGATTCTGGGACAAAAGCACTACTACAAATGAGTTATACTTGAAGGGAAAAAGAGAATAGAATGCTCTGGAGCCTTTTGCTCTAATGTAGTTAAATACACTGAATATAGCAGATGAATCAAATAATAAAATGCTGCTTAGACCATAAAAATTGTAAAGTAACTGAGTAAAAGTTTCAGAATTACATCAGAAATTGCAGTCTCAGAAGGGATATTAAAACATGAACCAATACCAGTTAGTTGAACATCTAACCTCAAGATATTAACTGATATAAACATTAAATACTGTAGTTCTTGACTATACATGAAGAACGTTCAATTTATAAAAAGAATCTGAATTCAGGTTAAAATGGAAATTATATGCAAATAACTTCAATGTAATTACAGTGTAAGCTCTACATTTAAAATTTGTGTTCTGGTAAATCAAGTGTGACCCTTGAAATTTCAGTGACATTTCCTACCTGTCTTTGTCAATTAGTTTTAAAGCATCTGTTGGTTGTCCAACATCAAATGCAGTGGATCCTTTCAACAAACAGGCACTGCTGCTAGATTTACATGCAGACGTCTTGCCTGAAGGAGCTAGCAATTAAACAAATAATACTATTAATACTAGAATCAAAACTTATGCTATTTCCTTACTTCATAAAAAGCATTGCAAATTACAGCACAAAAGGGACACAACCATATACTTGTTAAAAATTATCTTGCAATCAGAACAAAAATGCAAAATTTCAAAAGGGATCAATGATTTGTAATAAAGCAAAAGATGTCAATTGCTTTTAGTCAATTGATTGGTCAGAGTGTGCATCCCAATACTACTCTACTTCATTTACATGCCTCGACATGTTCCTTTCCACCCTGCATACAAATATATGCGGTTTCAAACAAGTGAGGCGCATTATTAGGTTGACATAATGAAAAATAGGATATAGGAATTTTAGTGTTTTTGCAATGCCAGATACTTATGTCCCGTATGCCAATGACTGATTAAATCAAACACCATGTACTTCTGACTGTTCACAGTACTCAAAGTACTAAATGTTCGAGTTTTGCAAACATGTTATTAAAAAGTTACAAGTGTGCTAGAAATTACATTAACAAATTTAAAATCAGTTAAATTTGTAATGTTTTCCCAGCAATGTCAACTTGTGCTATAGAGCAAAGTCCTGAGAATTTGGAGTCTGAAATAGCAACAGGACATGCTGCAAATGCACAGGTCAACTGACAGCTGTAGAGAGTTAAATGTAGAAGTCAACTTTCTTTCATAGAAACCAGGAAAAGTTAGACAGGAAGTATAAGGGTTTTTTGCAATGGAGTGAAGGAGGACAAGGGGTGACTTGATAGGTGGTGTACATGATATTGAGAGGCATAGATAGAGTGAATAGCCAGAGACTTTTCCCCATGGCAGAAATGTCAATGAGGGGGCATTATTTTAAGGTCATTGGAAGGAGGTTTGGGGAAGTGTCAGAGGTAGGTTTGTCACTCAGAGTGGAGGGCATGTGAAATCCACTGCCAGAAGTGTAGTAGTCAGATACATTATGGATATTTAAGCGACTCTTGGATAGGCACATGGAAGTTAGTGCAAGGGTATATAGGACAGTCTGATCTTAGAGTAGGATAAACAGCCGGCATAACATTGAAGGCTGAAGGGGCTGTACTGTTCTATGTTCTATATTCTAAGCGAAGTGGTGAGAATATGAAAACAAGAGGAAAGATTGCAAGACAGGAGAGATTAAATTACAAGAGCAGGTGATGCAAGGCCAAAGGCAGTGGTAAAGGAACAAGTAAAGCAAAATACATGCTGAAGAGCAATGCAAATAGCAGAATGACAAAAACCTGCTTTCCAAAGCCAAGAAAAATTATTAAATCAAAAACCTGCCAAAACCAGGCACAGAATATTTGTTAAATTCCATGTGGAGTTTCCTCTTGTCTAACCTCAAACAGTCAGCTTTAAATCTCATTTCCAAAATCTATCAACAGGATTGCCCTGGTATACCAAGTGTTTCAGACTACACTGCGTGAATGAACTGAACGCTTCCTCAGTTTCTACACCTACCATCACCAACAACCACCCAACTGCCACCATCACTACTCTTCACATTTCAGTCTCTCTGCATAACAACATACTCTGTTTCCATGCTGTACATCCAATGGAACTGTTAGCTTCTTTCTCAAAGGACCAGATTCTTCCACATGGTTGCATTTGATCTTATACTGAAGAACTTCAACCCTACTCATTTTCTCCAGATAAAACACCTTTGTGTGCATTGTTTCAAATTATGCCTGTTTTTTGTGGGTTGTATGAACTTTCCTTGTCCCAGTCTTACTGAGGCACCCCCTTTTTTTTTTTTAAGAAAAGTATTAAGGATTGCATTGGTATTGTTTCCTTCTCAGCCCAAATGGAAACATTACTTTCACATGGACCATCTTGACACTTAACAACCTCAACCTAATCTATCCGCAGAAATTAAGTGTTAGAGATGGCCCCCATGCGAAAGCAATGCAAATATTCAGGTCAAATCTTTTTTCCCCCCAATTCATTGGGGATGGTTAAATATTTACACCCGCTGGCTCCTCTGCAACTATATATCTCTATTCTTCACTTCTGAAAAGATTCCAATCCATTTGGAGTTTCCCAGTCTGTCACATCTGTTCTAATGATGCAGCCTTCCTCTTTCCTCAACTGGAAACTCCCTCAGTGGTTGGAGTCCTCTATCTTATTTTCTGCAGTTCTGTTCTCACCATCTACCCTCCCTTTCAAGGATAGCATTCCTTAGGTCCTCACTTTGCACAGCTTCCGGAGTCACAGCTCCACCATTTCAACCACGAAGTGGAATTCCAAACACCTTCCCCACCCATTCCCTTCATTTCAAAAACAGCTGTTTGTTTTATTATACCGAATCTACAATACTCCTCTTTGCTTACATGAAAAAATGTTATTGAAAGTAAAGAGATACAACCACTCTTTCCACATCTTTTTCAAGATTAATGCACTTACCAGGAGAACCAACTACTTATGGGTACTGTTTTTAAATCTAGAATACTACTCATATGGTGTCTACTCTACACCAGGAAATCAAACAGATTGGTGACAAGCATAATGATATCATTTTTAATAGTCTAGCTTTCTCTCACATTGACCATTGTGCTGACTCATGGAGTGTTTCAATCAAGTTCAATGCAAACTTAGCTGTACCACATCTTTCTATTAGACCTCCAGATTCGGTACACAGTTCAACAATTTCAAACAGTGACCTTTATCCCCACTGGTTTACCAGTTTTGGTTTTAATCATGTCTTTCTCCATTTGCTTTTGAAACTAAGCTGTTAAATGTCATTCACACCACCTCCAGCCACATCTAATGTTTCCTACTCATCTCCTAACCACCTCCTTTGACCTTGCACCAAACTTTTCAAATGTTGAATCTCTTCTTCTCAATCCTGAGATTTTTTTGTTCTTAATCCCACACTCCCTTTTTCACTTGTTTAAAACAGATTCTGGTGTACATTCGACTATCCAGTTCAGTTGAAAATGTAAGTCCAAAACATTAACTCTCACCAATGCTGTCTGAATTGCTATACCCTGCATCGTTTTTTCAATCCATACCAATGCTCATGCTCAACCTAATAGTCTTTCTAGTCCTTTCTCTCATGTATCCAGCTTCCCTTAAATCCACATTTTTGTGGGGAGGAGTTGAGACAGTGATAATGCTTTTAGACCAGTTATCCACAGGTGCAGTCAAAAGCCCTGGGGATACAGTTTCAATGCCAAAATAACAGGTGGATGAGTTTAAAAATCAATTAAAGCCAGAATTAAAAGCCAATCTTTGTCGTGATAACTATGAAACTATCATATTTATGGAAGCAAACCTTACCTGCTTTGGCCCACATGCAACTCAATTCCTTGGAAAATGACCTAGAAAGCCACTCAATACAAGGGCAAATCAGAAATGGCCAAACTCACCCACATCCCATAAAGAAAAATTCTCAACTCTCTTCTGACAGATTTCCACATTACATCTATCCACCAGACACAGTTTGTCCAGGAGTTGCATTACTGATGAGCATTTCTCTCTAGTTTTAGTGTCTTCTAGAATTGGAGATCTACACTATCCAATTTCTTTGAAAATATAAAAGGCCTCTATTAAGCCATGCACGAGCCTTCTATTAAGGAAAACAGTTCCAGTGTGTTCAATTCTTCTGATAGATATAGCCTTTCACTTCTATATCATTTCAAATGATCATTTTTGCAAACTTAGTGCCTGAATATCTACTTTTAATGATAACTACATCTATATTCCAAATCTTCAGTTCCACTACTCATTAGCCAATAACTGAGGAGTCAGTGGGCACTAAAATATACCTCAATGTTAAAGCTGACTTACCCATTTACCCCCAAGTTTAATAATGTTTTTCTGTATTTTATGCCAGCTCTCTTCTATACTAACTTGCGCTCCAATGAGACATCATCCTCAATTTGCAAAAATACATCCAAATTCAGACTCATTTATATAAAACAGCAGGCAAAAAATCAGAACTGAACCTATGGAACAGCACTTGCCAACCTGAGAAAGTTCTTTAACCGCTTCCCCACCCACTCATCCACCCCATCCCCCCCAACCCCATTTTGTTAACAGCTTCTTGCCCCAACTCCACCTTGGCTTCAGTGCATGCGATTTCTTCAAAAGATATGTTGGAAATCAAAATATGATCTTGCCTACCCTTTAATAATTCTTCAGAGAACTCTGGTAGGTTGGTTTGGGGGCAATATTTGTTTCAAATGAAATCTTACATTTCTATATTAGCTTTTTAGATCTCTTCCCTAACCCCCAAAATACACAGATGCAATCCATCTGAACTATCAATTTTAGCTTTAAGTTTGATTAGTCAATTTTTGTTTAGAAAATGTTAAATGGTTTCATTCTTTGATTTCATAAAGGGAGCAGTAATGAGTGACATTGATAAGTTGGTAAAGCAAATAGGATACAAAGTTCATGAACTCAATGCAAATTAGAGAAAGTGATCAGTTGAGAAAAGGTAACTAACCTATATCTCTACAAATGTTGATATACAAATCATCATCATCAGGAGAATCAACCAAATAGCCTCCCGACATCTTTATGAGTGGATTCAAATCACGTTTCTTTCCAACTTCATCAATGACGTAACAAGGAACCTTAAAGAGTTAATTTTAAGTGAACATGAATAAACATGCTTTTAAAGTTCAATCAAGGAACATCTGTCACATCAAGAATAAATATCTTAATTAAAACCCGAATTATCATAAAAACAAACGAATAATAATTTGATGAATGCACATTTCCTGTACGATCCTAATTCATTAGCTTCGTTCTGAGAACTGATGCTTAGTTGCTATGCTTTCCCATCTATTGAAAAGCAATGGATAGAAAATGAGGGGAGTTTGCCTTAGATATTCAGACTGACTGTCCCAAAATACATTTGAGAATATGCTCTTAATATGGCAATTTTTAAAAAAATTGAGTTACTTAAAAGGCTTATTCAGTGAGCAATTTAAAGAATTTGCTTCAAAACAGTTTGTTGGAAATCACTTTTGCAGATCTGTCCACTTCAATTTACTAATACTTCTTAAAAGGATCAATTGAAGCCTAGTGAACATGAACTATTAACAGCGAACAACCTTAGTGAAGTGAGGTGGTTTGCTTTCTGAACCATTACAAAAACAATTACAACTTGCAAGCTCAATTAGCCACTGGAGTGTCACCCACAACACTACTCATGGCTGTGCAAGTGATGGAGTAAAATGTCTGACAGGGCCAAAACCTTTTTTTCAAATTAGATGCATCACTTTGGATCTCAGAGGTAGGAGCAGAGAAAGCACACACCCCAGAATTTGAACAGAAAGAGACTGCTGCCTGATGGCCATGCCTGGGTGGATACAATATTCAAGGTCCAACTACATTGAATGAAGCATTGTATGTAGTCATATTTGCAAACTAACTTGTTTCTATGGATGTGACTAAATAAAAAACTATTCCTGACTAATTCTGATAAAAGTAATAGACAAGGAAAGAGCAAGCAATCAAGTAGAGATGATTGACAGCTGGCTCTTAGAACAGTGCAAGCTCACAGGTGGCACAAACCAGAGAGGAAATCTTTAATTATCGTGTGCTTATAGATCACCGTACTAGCTACATGGCTACCCATCCACATCAGAAATAGGACAATAAAGAAAAATTCTCAAAGAGGGTGATGTCAAAGTTGTATAAGATACTTGTCAGATGGAGCATTGTATACAATTGAGTACCATATTGCAGTAAAGACATGAATGCATTGAAGAGTGTGGAGAAGTGATCTACTGAAGTGGTTGCAGGAATAGAAACTGCAATAATGAAGACAGATTGAAGTAGTTGGGTCTGTTCTCTTTGGAGAGAAGGCAGCTGAGAGAATGTGATAAAGCTTTTCAAAGCCACAAGCAGGTTGATGATGATGCAAATGGATATGGAGAACCTGTTTCCACACATAAAAGAACAAGAAGAATAGTTTAAGGTGATGAGAGAAAAAAAAAACTCAGCGAGTAGTTAGGATATGGAATGCACTGCCTGGAAATGTGATAGAGACTGGCTCAATTGAGGCGTTCAAGTGGGCATTAGATGATTATGATGACAAACATGTAAGGGTACAGGGAGAAAGTAGATTGGCACTAGGTAATTATGCTCATTTGAAGAGCCAATACTGACATGGGCCAAATGGCACCTTGTTGCATCATGACAATTGAGTGAGAAATGCTATGCAGTCTGAGTTTGTATGTAATTTAGGGTCTGTACTTCTGATTTCTTTGCAAGTGATGACTGTATAAGGTAGAGGAAATAATCAGTTTCTGCAATACAATTGACAATAATTACAAAAGAGAATGAAAGGAGAAAAATCAAGGTCAATGTAAAATGTACAAGTTCATATTTTTGCTTGTGGTAAAAACTAGATACACAAAAAATTTAATTTATAATGTGGAAAGTCAAACATTCAAGGTTATTTTCAGAACCGTTTTAATCATTTCAGAGGCAGGCAGAGTTCTGTATTTAGATGGTTATCACCTATAGAACTCAATCCTTTATCTGAGGAGACTTGTAGCCATTAGATCGCCACAGGGACTGAAGCAGAATGAGATAGGACCTAGTGGACAAATGGGGCACAATCTTCAGCCAATCAATGGACCAAAGAAGATCAAATGCAAATGCTGGAAAACCCAAGCAAGTCAAGCAGCATCTCAGGAAAGAGAAATTGTTAGCATTTCAGGTTAAAATTTCTAACCTATCCCAGTTCTAAAAGGTTTTGAGCAAATGAAAAAGGGGAAGGGGGAGGGTGGGGAGAAGGGGATTAGATGACAGGTGTTGACTCAAGGCCAAAAGGAAGTGATGATCTGGTGACATTTCTTTGCACACTGCTTCCTGTAACACCAGCAGATACTCATGATTCTTGTCGAAGTTCCTCTATCCAAATCCTTCAGTTCTTTCCTTATCCCATTATCTTTGGACTTGCACTATTAATTCTTTAGTCTTTCACAAACTAGACCTTCTACTTTGTTCTTTATCGCTACCCTCCACTTTCCATTTGCTGAAAGCTAGTTACATGTCCAACTTTTGTAATTCTTTTGGAATATAGTAAGCACATTTTAAATTAAGTTACATTTTAAAATAACTATAGTAACTGCTCTGCTAGGCACTTAAACCTCTATCTGATAACTGAAGTGAGAAATAAAAGTGACTAGCAATAATGAAGGATGCTCAAGTCCAATAGCTATCTGAACTATCACAATTCAGGTTCAGCCACTTCACAATGAACTTGAAAGTGCGATTTTGTTAGTTCAAAAATACTCAAAAATAATGCTGAATTAAATAGGAACACATTTAATTCAATCGCATATACTTATCACCAGTATGAGTAGTTCAGGGAGCATCATTCACTCCCCTGTGAATTTTACATCATTACTTATAGCCCCAATTCAGATTTTAGCAGATCAAGAATATGCCAACACGTGGGGTACTTGCATTTACCTCTTTTTGGGGGTTGAAGGTGCTCTTCTTGCAGGCTACAAAAGTCTTCCATTCAAAGTAATGCACACATTCAGAAGTCGCCACAAATTCTGGGCTACCCTGTTTAAAGAAAAGAAGAATTACCTAAAACCAGCAGAATGACGTTGAACTGGTAGCTTCCTTGGTAGCAAAATTTAAAACACAAATCAGTAATAAGCAAACAGTAAACAAATTAAATTAACAAATCTTTCAAAGTGTGAACAGTTCTCAAGTGAATGGGGTGTTCTGTAGCAAACCTCTCCACTTTAAAAATCCAACATGCGCACAGTTTCCAATCAAGTTCACAATATTCTTCCATGGGAAGATATTCTTTGGCTCAATTATATCTAGTTATTATCTGCACTCTAGCTGGGAAGTTCGTTTCAACATTTTCCATGCTAAAAGGAACTATAAACAAAATTGCTATATCGAGTTCAATAATTTGATTCAGGTCATTTAGTCAACATGGTTACTACAATTTATAATTATTTGTCTAGAGAATCTCAGTACTGGGACAGACTATTTCCCAGTTACATGACACCACAGTACAAGGCCAAAACAGTCCCAGGTAAGTTCAGGTCATTTACTCATCTATTGAATAAATGCAAACTTTCTCAGCCGAAACGCTCTAATGGATTCTGCAGGAGGCTAATTAGCAACTTAAATTACAAGCATTGTACATTGTGAACTCATACCCATTTAAATTAGGTTGATATTTTTTGCACAATTTCCTAACTAAAGGCAAAATGGATTCTGGAAACTTCAAAATAGGAAACATGGATAAACAAGATCACCAACTTGAAATACTTGCTCTGCTTCTCTTTTAAAGAATGCCAAACTTGCTGTATAGCCCAAGCATTCTGATTTTCTTTAGAAGAGTTTCATGTTGAACAATTACATTCAGGTAATAGTCAAACTATCTGCCTTGGAGATCCTATATTTCAGTCTTGATGGAAGCAATTGGTTGCTCAAATTAAAAAATAATTGTACTTTACATTTGATTGGAAGGACAGTAAAAGACAAGGCTTTGTCTATCATTTCTAAACAGCACCACTCAGTCATATAGCATGGAAACAGACCTTTTGGCCCATCTGGTCAGTGTGGACTATGTTCCCAAACTAAACTAGTTCCACCTGCCTGCGTTTGGCCCATATCCTCCAAATCTTTCCTATTCATGTACTTATCCAATTGTCTTTTAAATGTTGCAACTGTACCTGCAGCCACCACTTCCTCTGGCAGTTCATTCCACACACTAACCACTAAAAAAAAGTTGCCCCTCATGCCCTGTTTAAATCTAGCTTAAAAACATGCCCCATAATATTGAATTCCCCCAATTTTGGGAAAACATCTTTGTTTACTTATCTATGCCCCTCATGATTTTATAAACTTAAGGTCACTTCTCAACCACCTACGCTCCAGTGAAGAAAGTCCCCGCCTAATTGTTACTCCAACCCTTCATTCCAAAATCCTAGTACTTTATTTTCCCCTGAACCCTGCAGGGTGCAGGAAACAGCCTGACTGGGGCATCCTTTGAGGGATCAGTCTTTTGCTCCTTGGAGATGGAGATAGAGCTGATCTTTTGCAGACAGAGGCAGAGTTGATATCATTAGCACCTGAATAAAAGGGGGGGGGGGGGGGGGGAGAAAAGAGAGGAGAATGGTACTGAAAGCTCCTCTGGACTCCAATGAAGGGGATAGCAGGACAAGAGGGGTTCAGAGAATATTCTTAAGAGATGGAGAATTACTTGCCTATCTCACCTCATCTCCCTTTCACAATCCTTACAATGTGTATCTAAACAGACCGCAATCAAGCACGACCCTCTCAACTGATGTCCACTAGTACTTTCTAGCTGCATGTAAATGGACATTTCTACCTGTCATGTTTTCACCCACCTAATCAAAAAAATACACGCCGGTGTGCTAAGTGTAACACTCAGGACAATTGAGATCAAACATCCCAAATATCACGGAGTTGTGTAAACCAGGCAGATGTGGTGCATTTACCCAGAGCCATCAGGAGCTAGTGCATTACCTTGGTTAAAAAAAATCCAGTGGTGATAGCATATTTTACAAAACCTCAAATGAAAATATATTTAAATTTGATGGTCTTCAAAGCTTAAAATTAAACTTTGAACTTCAATGCTGTACAGTTCTATTTCTTCACAAATGCACAGAAAAACTGCTTTTGAAGAGATACATGCAAGCTCCACAAAATTTAATGAAGTTAATGAATGGAGAAAAGCAAATACCTTCAGGGAAATGTACAAAGACTGTAATGTTTAATTTAACATCTCATTTCAGAAAACAGTAAAGTCAGCTGAGAATGCAACAAGTTACCTTTAAAATGCTTTGAGTTCTGTACAGCCTATTTTATTTCATATTTTGAAGTGTGAAAGTCACAAGTACATACTCCACTGCTGAGAAACAATGCATTCATGCCCAGCTGCTTTTCATTTTCAGAAAATGGGTTTAAAAGTACAAGGCCTCACAATAGATTTACTCCAATGTCTAAGCTGGACAAAACTTAAAACCCTAAATTTCATATCAGGTAGGTTTTGTACAGGAGCCAACAAAAACAGACTTTTACTAGTTTTGGAAGTGCTACGATTATAGACTTGCACAAGGGTGGGGAGGGTGAGGAGAAATCAAGTAAAATCCATTACACTGATTCACTTACTCCCACAAACCATACATCCTTCAGCATGATAATCAACTTCAAACTGTTGTAAGGGACCACATTTTCCTTTTTGCACTATAAACTGGATGGAAGTCAGATACTACTAAAATACCAGGAGAGTTGCACAACCTGAAATGCAAGTGTTTTACATATTATGCTGAACAGGTTGTTCTAGTGTAAAAACTATTTCAACACCACAAATTGGCTATAATGTGACTGATTAATTGTTTGGATGCTATTTGGAAAAAGGGTATAGCAATTTTCTGTAACATGTGGTTGCAGAGGAACACACCCATCATATTGTAACAGAACACACTGCACAAGATTACATTTGTTTTGGAGTATGAGAATGTTATATTATTGAGAACACCACCAGGAGTCTAAGAACTGCCTAATGATAATATCTCAGACTGATTGAGCTGCTGTTGCTAGTGTTGTGTGTGTTGCTGGAAAAGCGCAGGTCAGGCAACATCCAAGGAACAGGAGAATCGACGTTTCGGGCATAAGCCCTTCTTCAGCCCTCCTGTTCCTTGGATGCTGCCTGACCTGCTGCGCTTTTCCAGCAACACATTTTCACCTCTGATCTCCAGCATCTGCAGTCCTCACTTTCTCCTTGTGTGTGTTGCTGGAAAAGCACAGGTCAGGCAGTATCTGAGCAAATAAAAACAATGTTTCGAGCCAGAGCCCTTCATCAGAATTTCCAGCAACACAACTCTGATCGGCAGACCTCACTGTGTCCTGCTGTTGCTACAGACCAGCAAGAACAGTACAGCCAGAAATATCTGAAGTTAGCAAACAAATCCCTCCTTGCCCACTCCCCATCACCCAGAGAGTGAAAACAGAAAACCTAATGAATTTTACAAAGAAAAATGTCTCAAACAAGACTTAGGCCTAGCCAATCAGCTAATAAATTAAAGAATGACAATTGGTCTGCAAATAGCATGTATTCTTGAAGAGGCAGCTACAAATCTGTAACCTTTGACCCTGTTATACAACAGCACTCTGCAGGACCAGATCCACCTACTTCACAGACAAAGCACCTGTTTGTCAAGGATGGGACCACATACTAAATATTTAACCAGTTAACGAAAGTCAATCTTAATCCAAATAACCCTGAAAATGAGAAGAAAGTAAGGATTGCAGATATTGGAGGGGAGTCAAAAAGTGTGGTGCTCATAAAGCACAGCTGATCAGGCAATATCTGAGGAGAGTCTAATTTTCGAGCATGAGCTCTTCATTAGGAAAGCTTATGCTCAAAACGTTGACTCTCCTGCTTCTCGAATGCTGCCTGACCGGCTGTGCTTTTCCAACACCTCACTTTTCAACCCTCAAAATGGCTCAGATTCAGTAAAATACAAACGTTTGAATAAGTTAGGAGCACAATTTATTAGAAAAAAATGAATCCTTTAAAAGAAAACCTGTTTTAACGGAAAGTCATTTCCATTTAGACTGAAATTTCAATAGTCAGTTCTGCCGTAATGTGACTTTGATTAATGCGAATTGGTTGCGACGCAATTGGGTGAGTAGGGAATGCTGTTTCTAAAGCATGAACTTTCAAAGTATGCATTGGCTATAATGCGATTGCATCGCCAACACTATGTGCTATGTGTATTGCGAGATTTTTGTATAACGTGGGATCGCACAGGAACACAACTATCATGTTCTGGAAGAACTGACTGTATACTGAAAACATCAACAGGTCAGATTTGCAAGTGATACCACTGGTGTAAAATTCTGACAATATCTAATCTCACCATTTCTTACTACTGTGCGAATGGTTTCACACACCACATCACAAAAGGATACCAATCCATGCTATCCTTTTTGTGCAGATTAAGGTGGCATTCTACAGTGATCTCTACACTAAATAGCAATTTAGATACATTATCCCCTTGACTCCAGTATCTGTTACAACTCTTCAGAACAAAAATATATTTCTCAGTCTGTGGTACTACCAGTCACGAATTTTTTTTTTAGTTAATGTCATTGTTGCCATAACCAGAGCCTTTTCTATTTCTGTCATTCCAACCATCCATCGCAGACCAATGGAGGCTGCAACAATGATAAGTCAATAACTGATATTTGTCTTATTATGTGCAGAGTTCTACAGCAATCTAATGAAGAAAGATCATCTTTTCATCTGTGCACACTTAAAACTAGCCCTGCAAGAAAGGAAATTGCTTGAACTGTACAGAACTTCAAATCCTTAGACAGTAAGGCATTCGACAAGGTTCCCCATGGGAGACTGATTAGCAAGGTTAGATCTCATGGAATACAGGGAGAACTAGCCATTTGGATACAGAACTGGCTCAAAGGTAGAAGACAGAGGGTGGT
>NC_057718.1:78234146-78269667 GCF_004010195.1 Chiloscyllium plagiosum | reverse complement strand
TGCTGAACAAAGAGACCTTGGAGTGCAGGTTCATAGCTCCTTGAAAGTGGAGTCGTAGGTAGATAGGATAGTGAAGGAGGCATTTGGTATGCTTTCCTTTATTGGTCAGAGTATTGAGTACAGGAGTTGGGAGGTCATGTTGCGGCTGTACAGAACATTGACTAGCTCACTGTTGGAATATTACGTGCAATTCTGGTCTCCTTCCTATCGGAAAGATGCTGTGAAACTTGAAAGGGTTCAGAAAAGATTTACAAGGACGCTGCCCGGGTTGGAAGATTTGAGCTATAGGGAGAGGCTGAACAGGCTGGGGCTGTTTTGCCTGGAGCTTCGGAGGCTGAGGGGTGACCTTATAGAGGTTTACAAAATTAGGAGGGGTATGGATAGAATAAATCGGCAAACTCCCTGGGATCAGGGAGTCCAGAACTAGAGGGCATAGGTTTAGGGTGAGAGGAGAAAGATATAAAAGATCTAAGGGGCAACTTTTTCATGCAGAGAGTGGTGAGTGCGTGGAATGAGCTGCCAGCGGGTGTGGTGGAAGCTGGTACAATTGCAACATTTAAGAGGCATTTGGATGGGTATATGAATAGGAAGGGTTTGCAGGGATATGGGCCGGGTGCTGGCAGGTGGGACTAGATTGGGTTGGGATATCTGGTCGGCATGGAGGGGTTGGACCGAAGGGTCTCTCAATGCTGTACATCTCTATGACTATGTTTTTGAATACCTGCCAGAAATGCATAAGGTCTCATGTGAATAGTGCTTTGATTTTTATTGCACAGATTCAAAAGATTGATCTATTGTATAAATCCACATCTACAATGTTCACTTACCAACTGTGCTAAGCAACCTCTATTCATCTTAATTAGGAGGGGGTGGGAGAGGCAGACTTTTCATGCTAACCTTTCTTGCCACTGTTTCTACACTGAAGTAGCTTTCACAAAAGATATAAACAGTTTGAATACTAGCTCTTAAGTTCAATATAAAATTCACATGACATACTGATATTGTTAAACATAATCTGAGATTTTTAAAGTATCAGCCTCAATATTCTACTTGAATGTTGCTTGATGTTTTAAACCAGTATGAAGGTGATACAACAAACATACTCACCAATGTTTTTCCACATAAAAAATTAATGCTGCTTTGGACAGTCTGATTAGAGTTCGGTTTTGTACATTTCTGGGTGGTGTTGTACTCAATATGATGTACTCCTCTAGTCCGGAGTGCAAAATCACCTAAAACGAGGGAACAGACATGTTATCTAAACGGAGTCTGTCGGACAGATTCGGCTACTACCTTACTTTCCATTTACCTGGAATCTTGAAAATTAAAAATGAATTTGGTCACCGATGCAAGGTTCAACACAGGGGTCACTTCAGTTTATTTCATCTAAAATACGCCCATTTGAGTGTTCAATGAGAATCAATACAAAAGACAGCTTTAAAGTAAATAGTTCAAGTAAATAGTTCCAGCTTCATTAGGTAGGTAATTCAACTGTGTGGCCCAGATATTGTACAACGGTTCTTTTTACTGTTTATACACAAGATTAAACAAAAAAGTTAAGTGAGGAGAAACTGCTTTCACGGAACAAAGCAAGAGATACATATAACAAGAAAAACAGAGGCTCACATCAGTCTTGCAATGTTGTCTGAACTCAGGATTGTCATTCTTTTGGTTATAGAAAATCAGACTGTAGCATTCTTAAACAGATGAAATTCGTGAGCAATATGGGTTCATTAAGTACATCCAGTAATATTTGATAATCAGTAGTCTTTAGCAAATGCAAGCAATTTTTGAAGAATACTTAAATGGATAGAGGAAATGTTGATGAGATGCGAGGGATTTTCAGACATCATTCAGTAAGGTTTCACATAAATAGAGGCATAATCCAAGGAAACAGAGGTGCAGTTATGTCAGTTACATTTTAGATTACATTAGATGCCCTACAGTATGGAAACAGGCCCTTCAGCCCAACAAGTCCACACTAACCCTCCGAACAGCAACCCACGTAGACGCATTCCTCTACCGTATATTTACTAAGGCACCTAACACTATGGGCAATTTAGCACGGCCAATTCACCTAACCTGCACACTTAGATTGCGGAGGAAACCGGAGCACCCGGAAGCCCATGCAGTCTCGGGGAGAATGTCTGTGTGGAGTTGCACAGTCATCCAGAACAGGAATTGATCCCAGGTACCTGTGATCCCTGGTGCTGTGAGACAGCAATGCTAGCCACTGAGCCACATATGAAGGCAAATGAAAAGGCTGTATATTAATCATGGGTGACTTTGATCTTGTAAAATTGGGAAAAATCAAAGTGGCAGAGGCATCAACAAGGAAGAATTTATGAACACTATTCAGGACAGTTCCCTAGAACAAAACATGGATCCAAATAGAATGGGAAGCTATTTTGAATCTGGTAATGTGTATAAACTAGGTTTAAAAAATGGTATCAGTAAGAGATGTAATCGTGTATAGTGACAGTTACATGACAGAATTCAGCACTCCGTTTCGAAGTGAGAAACCTGTCTCAGAAACAACTAAGCTAAATTCAAATAAGGGTAGCCACAAATTAATGAGGGCAGAGATATCTAGAATGGACTGGGAAATGAGTTTAGCAGAAAATGCAGTGAATGAACAATGGAAGACTTAAGAAAATACATGTCACACAGCAGTGATGTATCCCAGTAAAGAAGGATGATTCAGGAAGGGGATTTACCATTGAAGTTAAGGACAGTGTTAATTTTTTTAAAATTCTTGATGTGACAAGAATTGTAGTGCAGAGGATTGTAAGAGTCTTAAAAGCTAAAGATGACAAAGAGGAAGAAAATAAACTGAGGGTAAACAAGCTGTTAACAGAAGAATGGACAAAAGAGCTCCTTCAAATATATTAAAAATGAAGAGTCCTAAGTGAATAGAGACCCCGTACTGAATGAGACTGGGGAAATAATAATGTAGACATAGCCAAGTAGTGTGTAAATATTTCACATTCCTCTTGACAGCAGAGGACACCAAAAACCACCAATTTAAGGGGTAAAAGATGAAGAGGAAATAAATACAGTAACTATCACAGGCAAAAAAACTAGGAAACTAATGAGGCTAAACATTAATACATACCCTGGACATGACAGGATGCATCTTAAGGTATTAAAGTAACTAACTACAGAGATTGAAAATGCACTGAGTCATTTTCCAATAATCCTCTGATTTTCAAGAAATCCCAGTGATTGGACAATTGCCAATGTAACACCCTTATCCAAAGGGAGAAAGGTAATTTAAAAAAGACAAACTGTAGGCCAACCAGCTTAACATGTGCCATTGGAAAAATGTTAGAGTAGGACGTAGTAGCAGAGCATTTAGAAACAATATAATCAGAGTAAGCACTGCTTGAAGGTGAAATTATAACAAAGAAATTAATCAAATTATTTGAGATAACAAGCAAAGGATGATCAGTAGATGCAATATATTTGGGGGGTTGCATTTTCAGGATGAAAACCTGAAACTAGTGGAGTCACAGGATCAGTTTGAGGGGCTGATTATTTAAGTTGAGAAAAAACTGTAGAAAGCTGCAGAAGGGGACTCAAGTGTCCTCATTTTTAAATCATAAAAAGCTAGTATCGACGTTTAGCAGATAAAAGACAAATGGAATATTGTCCTTTATGTCAAAGGAAACAGAATGTAACAATAGGAAGGTCTCGTGACAACAGACCTTCAAGGCAGTTAGTCCCCTTACCTAAAGGAAGATAGAACGCATTGCAGGGCAGTCCAGAAAAGGTTCATTAAGTTAATCCTGGGTAGGAAGGCATTTTCTTATGTGGAGAAGTTGAGTAGGTTGGGCATGTATTCACTGGGGTTTAGATGAATGACTGAAGACCTTATTGAAAGAGATTCTTCAGGGACTTGAAGGGGTAGACAAAAAGAGGTTTTTCCTTGTGTGTGTGTTTAGGACAAGAGGACATAATGCCAGAGTAAAGGGATACCCATTTAAAGACAAATAAGGAAGAGTTTCTTCTGAGGGTAAAAGATTGTGAATTTCTTTGCCACCGGGAGATTACAAGGTTGGGTTGTTAAGTATATTCAAGGCTGGAAGAGTCAAAAATCAGTAAAGGGATCAGGATTATGGAGAAATTATAGAGAAAAGGCAAGTGGAGTTGAGCAGTCAAACCAGCCATGAACTCGCTGAATAATACAGACTTGATGGGCAGAACGGCCTACTTATGATGTAATATGGTCTTATTTACCTAGAATGTTGAGTGTCTGCCTAGTTCCGTAGTTGAGACTGAAATATTCAACTCATTTAAAAAATAATCTGGATCTGCACATGAAGTGCTATAGCTTGCAAGGTTACAGACTCTGATCGGAAAGTGGAATTTGAATGGGTGGCTAGTTTATTCACCTGACACATTCCCAATGGGCTGAATGGTCTCTTTCTGTGCTGTAAGTTTTCTATGATTCTATAGAATTAATTAATATGGTCAGAACACAAAGAAATAACTAAGTTTTGTTTAAAACTTACTGCATTCAAAGTAATAAAGTAAAATAAATTCTAAAATTGTGTAAAATGGAAGGAAATGCCTTTAGGTTTCATACCCACCCTACTTTACTGACTGACCGGATCCCCCACACAAACTGAGCAAAGGTGATTCTAAAGATGGGAATATTTTGATTAACAATTAAAATGTTAAACGTTAGCATAGAAAATATCAAGTCAAATAGCAGTCAAACTTATGATAGAAATTACTGAAATCTACTGCAACAAAGTAGCAGCATAAGAATTCAATGTTAATGAGGCAAATGTTAGACTTTCACTAAATTCGAAAGCAGGCATGCCAAGGCTCTTGAGCACTGAAGAAAGGTTCAACACTTGCAGTTCAGGCAACAATATATTCACCACTATGTAAGTAAGCAGTCAACATTGTAGACAGTTTTTTCAAAGTCTTTTAGAATCAGAAAAGATTTTGACATTAAGAACGGCTTTAAAACATCTGATATGGTGGTATCTCTTCAAGCAAAAGGTATGACATTCACATGATGCACTTTTGAAGACAATGGAAAGTAGCAGGTCACATCAAAGGCTCTGAAAACAAATAGCACCTCCCACATCACCAAAACAGAACTGATGCATCTCATATTTGACTCTACGTTTAGTCAAGCCATAGGTGTTAAAAAGATGATCTTTTCATTGTCAGTTGAACTGAAAATGAACCTCTTAAATTTCATACTTATGGAGTTAGGATAATGATGCTGCCATGTTACTTTCAGACAAAAAAACTGAAAGAAAAATCAAGTTTGTATCAATCAAGGTTGGACCAAAGGCTGGTTTAGTAGCACATTGTCGCAAAAGCCTCTCAGAAACATATGCCAGTCTTCAGGTTTTCATAGAATGTCATACCTCAAGGATAACTTAAATGATAATTGCACAGCAGGTATCATCGACAAGTTGTGAGATGGATTTAATTGCAACCATTTAAACAGATGCAACAAAACACAATGGGGCAGCTCCACTCTGGAGGAGTTCCTACCTTTGAGCAACAGGGAGGCAACTGATCCAACCCTGACTCATTTGAGAAGTGGTTTTGAGCAAATATTGACAAACTAGAAACAAGGATAGTGTACACAGACATTATTTAGAGATGCACAGGAGATGGTGCACAGAACCCAATTGTGGGTTGAAAAAGAAAAAGGCGGAGGCTTTGAATCATTAGGACCACAATCTATACTGGCCAACAATACTGGAGCAAGAGTTCAGCTTACAGCAAAGGAGGGGGGAGGGGGGTTGATAAGAGCTACAGGGAAATAAATGCTTCGCAGGTTGGACTGAAGCGAGAAGTACAATTTTCCATGCATTAATGTTTTAGACTATGAAAAGACATTGAAGGATAAATTAAAGTGACCACAGAATTACAAATAGCCCATTTAACCTTTCAACGAGATCTTGGTTGATCTGGGCCTGAGATCAACGTACTCACCCTTTCTCACATCGCTTAGTACTTCCAGTTAGCAGAAATCTATTAATCTCAAACTCAAAATTAACAATTAATGTATTCTTGTACCACCTTGTGTTGAAATGTAGTCTCTCGTTAGGATGTCTCCCATTTATAATGCCACATTTCATATTTCCCCAGAGATCCCACCAGAAAAAGCTTCTCTCCAACAAACAATACTGGCCTTTAATTTAGAAAGGAACTTTAAAAGTGTCACCATTCAATAGATACACCCCCAGGGATACTGGAGTTTTAATTCACTACTAATTTAGTTTCCTTAAAAACAGAAACACATGTAAATAAAGTTCTCAAGATCAACCACAAAGATCAACAAATGTAAACTACACAAATCGACAAACACTCAGCTGCTTTGACCACACTTTCTCTCAAATTCAAAAAAGAATTTATTCCAATCTCCTATTTTCTCGGCATATGTTGTGGGAGACAACTTTTATTACCAGTAAATTAGATTATTTTACCCTTAATTAAGGATTCTCTCCACTCCAGAGCAAGAGGCAAGTGCGACAGGATAAAAAGCATAGATTAAGAGGCCTGCCTGTGGCAAGATCAGTGACAGGGTAACATCACAAACCAGAATGACAAGTACAAGGAAAGCTGACTGAATAGGATTGTTGAATATTTCTCATATTCCATGTAAAAATAATGTCTTCAGTTTGGGCTTAGCTCTCCAGTTTGTTTTGATTAAAAATAATTAAATTATCTTGAATGACAACATGAACTTGAGGGGCAAATGAAATCCTTTTTCTTACTCAAGTGAAAGTGTGGAATGCGCTGACTTGTATGCAAACAAACGTCTTAGCAAAATGGCAAAGTGGTAGAAGATGTATTTACAGCAATGTCCTCAACCAGATTTTGGAATAGCTGAGGACATCTATATTTGGACTCATTTGCAGTGATGAAAACTTAAGGACAATCAACTGCATTGTAAATTTCAACGGTCTAAATGTAAAGAAAACAATATTACATAGTGAAATGATAGAAAATTAAAGTAATATCAAATTGAAAGCAGCTCAGTTTCATTGCCTAACCCTTAAAAATGAAATTCTATAGGAACAGGAGAGTTGAGTGATTGGGGAGGGGGTCCAAGTGACACATCAGCATTGGCAGAAATTAGAGAATGATCCAATGAATGAATGAAAGGCTAGTTTGTACAAAGTGAGGACAAGTAAAAACCAATCCTAGCTCCAGGAAGGAGGGGAAGGGATGAGACATTAGGTTGGGGAGGGGGAGGATTGCAAAATGGCCCCATATTTTGCAGGAAAATGAAAGCACTAACTCCTTGATTAAAGCAGAATTGGCATTTTCTTTGGGAATATCTTTCATCTCTTCATTAGGTTAATTTTCACTGGTTTAAAATAAGCATTTTAAAATGTGAAATCTTATTCAGCATTTCTGTTGGTAATTGTGGAGATTCTTTTCAGAAATCATTTTACAAGGAACATGACATCACACATTGTATTCCAATGACCATACCTTTGCCAACTAACACCATTTGCTTTTACCCCTTTACAGCCTTTCTGCATCATGTTTACACTTACTAGCTCAACTTTTATGTTGTCAACAAACTTGGACATATTATACTCAGTCTCATCTTTGTCTTTAATATAATAGAGCCAAGGCCCAAGTATTGATCCTTAGCTTAGCTTTCAGTAGCTATGGAGGCTTAGGAGGTTGGTTGTGGAAGCTTACTATAAGTAACTACTAAGCAGTAACTGTTCCAATAATTCTTAAGTTGGCAAAAAGTTGTACCAATTCTCAATTTTAACTGTCGAGCAAAAATAAAATGCGTTTGGCTTAAAGTAGTGTAACCCAACATATTAGATCTGAAACACAGCTCCTTACACTTGCTTTTAAGTTAGCCTTGACACATTTGAAGGGGGTTTGGTCTGGTCCATAAATTATTTCCAAAATGGAGAGGGGCGACAAGCCTGTACAATCTGGTTTGCTACTTCCCCATTATAATTTCACCTAAAGCTGCCTTTACTGGGTCCACATCAACTTTCATTAATCCCAGCGTATTGTAAATGTTTCTGTAGACATTCAACGTCTTTTCATATGTTGCTGATATATCCTCATCCAGCTTTTCTTACCATTTTCTTGGTGCTACTTTGCTGAACTCAAACCTCCTGGAAAAATCTTGCTGGCAAGATTCCAAGTCTCTTGCTTTGTCCTAATATCGTTAGTTCTTTATTAATCACAATTTTGTCAAATTGTGAAGGGTTTGTGGCTTAAAAAGAATGCCTATTTGGAGCAAATTTAAATATTAATATAATTTCTCAATAACAAAAGTAAACTGCGATAAGGTAGTTAAAGACCCATTTTTCAAAATAAATCACAACCAATATACATTTTACAGACTGAGCACTTCAAGAATGTTTTATATGGAGGGTATTTAATAATACTTTCTCATTACACATTTCTAGTTAGCTCCTTGATATACTGATCTAGAAACCTCATTCATTTCATGTACTGACTCGACGCAATTACAAAGCTGTTTTTTCTATTCAAGGTGGTCCACTACCTGTACCTTTAAGCTTCCTGATTTTACACTACAATTATAGCTGAGAGATTTGTCACAATTCTTAATTTTTTCTACCCTTTGCTGTTAGCTCAGACTCAATTATACCTCAAGTTTGAGCTAAAATCCTTTTTCTACTACCTTTATACCAACATTAAATCAGGGCTATCCCTTCAAGTACTCTAGAATATTTAGCTCCCAATCTTGATCACTTTGCAACACTTCCATAGTGGCATTTGCTTCAAAATTAAATTTCTAATTGTACTAAACAGTCCACCTAATCTGTGAGAAACAAAGACACAGACTTCCAATTGACAAGAAAAGCAAATACCATATCTATATACCCACAAACGAACTGGTGATTGGTTTACTGAAAGTATTGGAAGTTGTGGGGTGGGGGTCTGGAGTCAACCTGGCAAGTACACAGAGCTGTGAATATCATATGAATGGATAATGGAGGAGGTCAGCATTTATGTATCATTCAGATACAGTGCCTAAGGAATTACCTTAGTGTCTTTTTACCTTCATTATTTTTGAAGTCACGTTCCAACCCACTTCACCTGAAATGCTAATCTGTGCATGTTTAGTACTGTGCTATGCTGCTTTTGAATTTTAATTCCCAAATCCTCTCAATCACCCATTAAAGACCTGTCTACAACCTTTGCTATTCCATTAGCTAGGGCACTAAGAGCAAAATACTACAAATGAAGGAAATCTGAAGTGAAATCAGAATTCTGGCAAATACACAGCATCTGTGGATAGACTCCAATAGTTAATTTGTGTTGATGGCTTTGGATTAGAAATTAGTCCTAGCACTGCATGACTGGCTGAATGTTTGCCAACATTTTTCTTCCACTTCGAACACAGGTCTACATCGCTTGCAATCATCAATTCATCATTTTCAACCAGATGTTCTCAAATGCTACTGCTTCAGAGAACCTCCACTTCCTTTCAGTTAAAATGAGGCATCAACCACAATGCTACATAAAATGCTGAAATTTTCCAGCGGAAGCAAGGCTTATAGTTCATATTTAAAACTTTGGCTGGCGGCATAGTATGGTCATTCAACTCAATTACCTTCACCACTCTTTAAAACTCAGCATTGACAAGATAAAAAAGTTGTCCCGGTCAGCCTGTGTTTCAGACGCAAACACAATCCATTCTGTACAAATAAACCAACCTCCCCTCCAGCTTCCCCAACTGCCTTTGTGACCAACATCTAATTAATATTACCAATGATGCTTTGTTCCTTCGAAAGGAACGATTCATATAGTACTAGCAAGTACAAGCATTGTTGAAAGTCATTGGACTTTTTAGGAAACTGAAAATAACTTCTCTCCCTTGCCCAGATGGTATCCCACTCTTGAATACACATTCTTGGACTTGTATCTCAACTAAGATTTTCATCTGTATGCCTGTTACATAATTTTTTAAAAATTGTTGCTATAATAAGCAATCTTCTAGCTCAAATATCATTTCCCCCAGCACACTCGTGTTCCCTTCCTTCAGTAGCCCCCTGTAAGGAGAGTGCCAAATCACTGTTCCAAAATGCAAAGGATTTTCTTTTTCAGAAAAAATGACAATGCCTATTTAATCACATTTCTTTTTCATTTGTGGTCTGCCTGTCATTTTCAAATTCTTTTTGCCTTTTCCATTCCAATTCTTCTGGATGTTCAAAACTTCTTTACCTTGCAATTATTTGCATTCCTGCCAGTTCATTATCCTATGATCAGTCCTTATGGAGATGAAGTCCAGCCTTCACATTGTGAACACCTTCCACGTTGTGCGGCGTTTTCACTGTATTAAAATGGGACAAATTGCTAACAGAGCTAATAACTCAATACTGAGCATTCATGAGGTATTGTAAGCCAGCAACAGAAGCAGACTCACTTCAGCAGAATCGCAACATTGTGGCCTGGCAAATTACCCCTCAACCATTACCATCAAGCCAGGGGATTAATCCTGGTTCACAGTGCAAGTGGTCATGCCAGGAGTAGCACCAGGCATATCTAAAAATGAGGTATCATCTGGTGAAGCTACTAAACAGGACTATTTGCATGCCAGACAGCGAGAGACAGACCTATGCAATCCCACAACCAACAGATCAGATCTAAGCTCTGGCAGTCCTAATGCATCCAGTCATGAAAAGTAGTGGACAAGTAAACAACTCACTGGAGATGGCAGCTCCACAAATATCCCCATTCTCAATGATGAGCCCAACAGTGTAAGAGATAAGGCTGAAGTATTCACAGCAATCTTTAGCAGAAATGTCAATCAGATGATCCATCTCAGACTCCTCCAATGGTCTTTACCATCATAGATACCAGTCTTCAGCCAATTTGTTTCACTCCATGTAATTGGAGGCACTGGATAATGTAAAGGTTACGGGTCCTGACAACATTCCAGTGATAGTATTGAAGATTGGTGCGAATATTGGCATATACCCATAATCCAGAAAATTGCCCAGCATATAAAGCAAAACAAATCTAGCCCAGCCAATTACCAGCTATTAGTCTCTCAATCAGTAATGAAAGGTGGCATCAAACCCACATGTCCTCGAAAATGAATGTAAAAAAGCTTGACATCACCTAAACATACTGGCAAATAGTTGAAGCCACATAAACTTGCTTATGACAGCGTAATTTGAAATAGGTTTCAGACTGTCTACATTAAACAGGCAAATCATTTATCAACTCTTCTCCAGTTGAAAAACCCAAAGTTTCTAGAGCTTAAATTCAGCCCACAGGCATAGACAATCTGTCACCTGGAGTTCTTATACTGTCTCTATCTTCTGAACTATTCATATCTGAAAGGTTCAAAGGACTGATCTGACCAGAACAGCTGAGGCAGACTTGCACCCAATTCTTAAACTTTGCTTTGTGGACTGGAAATGTTAAGTAGCAATTCTACAAGTACCAAATACTCCTCCTGAACGAGCTTTGAGCTATTCTGACACCATTCATGAAGTAGTCAAAAAGTGTAGCACTGGAAAAGCACAAGAGGTCAGGCAAGCATCTTAGGAGGAGACTGACATTTCAAGCATAAACCCTTCATCAGCAATGTTCGAGGGGGTGGTATGACAGATAAAATAGGAGGGGAGGGTGAGCTAGCTGGGAAGGTATTAGGTAGATACAGGAGGGAGATGATGGTGATAAGTCGGATGGGAGGGTGAAGCGGATAGGTGGGATGGAAGATGGGCAGATCGGATAGTTCAACAGGGCAGTACCAAGTTGGAAAGTTGGATCTTGGATAAAGAGAGGTGGGGGAAGATGAGGAAACTGGTAAGTTGATATTTGAGGGTGGAGGGTACCAAGGCAGATGAGGTGTCCTTCCTCCATGTGTCTGGTGACTTGGATTTGGCTGGAGGTGGCCCAGGACTTGGATATCATTGGCAGAGTGGGAGGGGGAGCTGAAGTGGTTAGCCACATGATGGTGGGGTTGTTTAGAGCATGTCCCCCAGAGGTGTTCCCTGAAACATTCCATGAGTTGGTGCCCTGTCTCCCCAATGTAGAGGAGACTACATCAAGAGCAATGGACACAGATGAGGTGGTTGGATGTGCAGGAGAATCGGAGACAGAGGAGACGGAGGGTGAGTGAGTGCAAATTTTGCACCTCTTGGGCAGCACGGGAAGGTGCTGGGAGTGGAGGGGAGCGGTTGTGGACCTAATGAGGGAATAGCCTCTTCAGAGCACAGACAGGGGTGGGGAGGGAAAGATCTCTCTGGTTGTGGGGTCTGATTGTAGGTGGCAGAAATGGAGGATAATGTACTGCATCCAGAAATTAGTGGGGTAGAAGTGGGCAGTACAGGGTTCCAGGACTATGAGGTTGGGAGATGGTTTGGTGATGGGAGGTGAGATACTAGTCAACGAGGCAGCAGGAGGTTGTGTCCATGAGTTGGCACCTGGCTTCAGTGATGTAGACGTTGGTGTGCCAAAATACCACTAACCCTCCTTGTCCAACGGTTTAATGATGAAGTTGGAGGTTGGAGCAGAGGGAGTGAATGGCTGCGCATTGCAAGGGTGAGGGGTTGGAGTGGGTGAGAGGGGTGAACAGGCTGAAGCAGTCAATGTCACAGTGGCAATTGACGATAAAGAGGTTGAGGGTGGGTAACAGATGAGCACGGGGTGTCCAAGTGGATGGAGTATGGCGGAGGCAGGAGAAGAGGTCCTAATAGTGAGGTTGGGGTTGGAGTGGAATGGTGAGGTTGGGGTTGGATTCATGAAGTCCTAATATGACTTCGTTTTTCTTTATACATCCCATATTTTGGATTTGTCAGTATTAAAGCATTTGCCAATTTACATAATAAACATTTGCACTTATTTATTCAAATTGTAGGGTATAGAATTACAACTAAAGTAGTCTCTTTAGTCATCAAAACATGCAGATTGAACTGTAGATGTAACCCTCAATAACAGTATATTTGAACCTAAGAAAATTTGATAGTGTTCAAATAGAATTGATTGGCATTCTGAAGCAATTCTATATTCTATCCCATTAAACTGAAATAGTTCAGTACACTAACATTCAGAATTGTGTTCATAAGACAAACAGGACAATATATTAAAATACAGGTATAAAACAAACAGACTTACCGACTGAATGATTGGCTTTTTGTGAAGTACTGTAAGCACAGATAGCACTCAAACCCCCACAATTTAAAGGGGCACATAGATTTATTTTGTAATATATTCCTTTGTGTGAATCCATCGCCTCCCAAGTGTACCTGAACAAAATTAAAAAATCAATTACTCAAAGAAAAGGCATTTCAAAGAATTGCTTTACTCCAGGTTCTTTTGCATTTAAGAGTTAAAAAGTTAATTGGAACCAGACATACTATTTTCTTTCTTAAATTAAAACCACTATTAAAACCAAAGTGCTTACTACAAAACAAGATCAGTCACATGGTTTTGGTGTCAGCTAGACTGACTGCCCCACTTAGAGCTTGAGCTCCATTCCAGCAGTGTATAATTTGTGCTACTACTTCAGTACAGTATTGAGATAATGCTGCATTAAGAGCTACCATCTTTTAGAAGAGTAAACCTTGATGGATACAAAAATTTCTTAACTTTTTTAAACAAAGAATAAGTAACTCCCCTGCCATCCTCGATTATATTCTTCCCTGAACCATCAAAACAACTTGCAAACTTGTGTTCGCATATTGTCTGCTACACTTATCTACAAAAGGGTGGCTACACGTCAATAAGCAATTCATTTGCTTTGAAGTACTTTGGTACATCCAGAATACAAAAATAGGACTAAAAATGGAAGGGTCTGCTTAAGAACAAACCTTTGAAGTGCGCAGGATACAAATGACATAAAATCAACAGCATGGTAAACTAATTTGAATTTTGTTCTTGCATTGCAAAGCATTTAATACATGAATATATTCATGATCTAATCTGAAGTTAGGTAAATCTTTGTTCCGGTTAATGAGCAGGTCTTAAATTAGACCTTTATATAAACATTTTTGCAAACAGCATATTCAATCTTCCAACTGATTCCCTGAAACAATTACTTGCTTGCCTTGATTCTAGATAAAGCAAATCTTAGCAGGACTTATATAGGGAGTGTTGCTGAACAAAGAGACCTTGGAGTATAGATCGATGGTTCTTTGAAAGTAGAGGTACAGGTAGACAGAATATGAAGGAGGCATTTAGCATGCTTTCCTTTATTGGTCAGAGTCTTGAGTATAGGAGTTGGGACGTCATGTTGCGACTGTACAGGACATTGGTTAGCCACTTTTAGAATATGGGGTGCAATTCTGGTCTCCTTCCTATTGAAAGGTGTTGTCAAACTTGAAAGGGCTCAAAAGATTACAAGGACATTACCAGGTTTGGAAGATGAGAGCTATAGGGAGACGCTGAATAGGCTGGGGCTGTTTTCCCTGGAGCGGAGGTTGAGGGGTTACCCAAGAGATTTATAAAATCATGAGGGGCATGGATAGGGTCAATAGACAAGGTCTTTTCTCGAGGGTGGCCGAGTGCAGAACTAGAGGGCATAGGTTTAGGATGAAGGGAAAGATTTCGAAGGGAAAGATTTCAAAGGGACCTAAGGGGCAATCTTTTCATACAGAGTTCCCTCCAAACTGTTCCTATTCATATACCCATCCAGATGCCTTTTAAAATGTTGCAAATGTACTCGCCTCCAACACTTCCTCTGGCAGCTCATTCCATACACGTACCACCCTCTGCATGAAAAGGTTGCCCCTTAGGTCTCATAACTTTTCCCCCTTCACCCTAAACTTATGCCCGCTAGTTCTGGACTGCCTGGCTCCAGGGAAAAGATTTTGCCTATTTACCTTATCCATGCCCCTCAATTTTGTAAACCTCTATAAGGTCACCCCCTCAGCCTCAGACGATCCAGGGAAAACAGCCCCAGCCTATTCAACCTCTCCCTATAGCTCAAATTCTCCAACCCTGGCAACATCCTTGTAAATCTTTTCTGAACCCTTTCAAGTTTCACAACATCCTTATGATAGGAAGGAAACCAGAATTGCATGCAATATTCTAACAGAGGCCTAACCAATGTCCTGTACAGCACCAACATAACCTCCCAACTCCTGTACTCAATATTCTGACCAATAAAGGAAAGCATACCAAATGCCGCCTTCACTATTCTATCTACCTGCGACTCCACTTTCAGGGAGCTATGAACCTGCACTCCAAGGTCTCTTTGTTCAGCAACACTCCCTAGGACCTTCCCATTCAGTGTATAAGTCCTGCTAAGATTCACTTTCCCAAAATGCAGTACCTCACATTTATCTAAATGAAACTCCATCTGCCACTTCTCAGCCCATTGGCCCATCTGATCAAGATCCCGTTGTAATTGGAGGTAACCTTCTTCACTGTCCACTACACCTCCAATTGTGGGGTCGTCTGCAAACTTACTAACTCTAAGTCTTATGCTTACATTTACATAAATGTTTTGAATGTGAAGTAGTGGACCCAGCACAGATCCTTGTGGCGCTCCATTGGTCACAGGCCTCCAGTCTGAAAAACAACCCTCCACCACCCTCTGCCTTCTACCTTTGAGCCAGTTTTGTATCCAAATGGCTACTTCTCCCTGTATTCCATGGGATCTAACCTTGCTCACCTGTCTCGCATGGGGAACCTTGTCGAATGATCACATCTACTGCTCTGCCCTCAATCCTCTTTGTTACTTCAAAAACCTCAAACAAGCTTGAGAGACATGATTTCCTACACAAAGCCACGTTGACTATCCCTAATCAATCCTTGCCTTTCCAAATACATGCACATCTTGTCTCTCAGGATTCCCTCCAACAAATCGCCCACCACCAACATCAGGCTCATTGGTCTATAGTTCCCTGTCTTGTCCTTAAACAGTGGCACCACGTTAGCCAACCTCCAGTCTTCCAGCACCTCACCTGTGACTATGATATTAAAGAAATCAATTGAAATAAGGGTTGCAATGGACAGTGAGGGAGGAAAGTTAATGATTAGTAAATTGGATTTACCACCCTCCCTCAAAACTTAGAATTTCTAGAATACTACTTCAAAACTGGGGCTGCCAAGGTGTAGACTTAAACGATTGGTTCAGGTTGCTCTATTGTGCAATGATTCTACAAAAGGTTTAAGTAATATTCAAAATGATTGAAAATAATTCAAAAGTTTTAGACACAAACCACTATTGGAAGGATGTTGAGATACTGAAAGGGTTCAGAAAACATTTACAAGGATGTTGCCAGGGTTGGAGAGACTGATTAGGCTGAGGCTATTTCCCCTGGAGCATTGGAGGCTAAGGGGTGATCTTGCAGAAGTTTATAAGATCATGAGGGGCATGGGCAGGGTACAGAGATTTTCCCTGGGGTTGGGTGGGGGAGGGATTTCCAGAACTACTGAGCATAGGTTTAGGGAGAGGAGGAAAATTTTTAAAAAAAGGGACCTAAGGCGCAACTTTTTCATGCAGAGGGTGGTACGTGTATGTATTGAGCTGCCAGAGGAAGAGGAGGAGGATGGTACAATTACAACATTTAAAAGGCATCTGGACGTACATTAATAGGAAAGGTTTAGAGGGAAATAGGCCAAAAGCAGTCTCACAAAAGCTACGAAGGAGTGGCATAGGAATGTATCAAATCATGTTGAACAGAAGTGAGGAAGTACCTCAAGCCCCAAAATGCACTATTACAATCCTATTAAAAGAGGTGGTGACTTTAAATTATTAATTGCTATGCTGCAAAGTTTAAATAAATGGTTTATCAACGCACAGGACCAAATATAAAGAAACAAATCCCTGCAACTATTGCAGGTACCTCAAAAGGATTTCCTGTATAGTACACATGTACTATACATCAGTGTTTAAAACTAATATCCAACATAAAACAATTATGAAATTCAACCTCAAGTCTTAGAGAAGTGATCATACGTTGCCCAAATGTGATTCTTTTAGTATCTACCAGATTACTTGAATTCACCTTAATGGCTTTGCTCCAGGAATAAGAGCTACATTTGCTGCATTTTTTCCTTGAATTGTCTTCAATTACATCAATATAACCAATATATGCAAAAAATTGGACAGAATTACAACTTCAGATTCTTAAGCATGCTGTCACTCATGTAATTACAACTTCACAGCATCTGACAAGTTCAACACTTTCCCAGGGCAACAAGTGATTTAGTATTTCCCTGAAGAGATAGATTTGAGATTGGAAACAATTTTGATGGTGCTTGTCATAGTATTCAGATAAACATTCCATTATTCATTGCCTACTTATTGTACCTTATTTCCTATCTGACATACCATTTATTAAGCAATTTTCTTAGCTCCTCTCAAACTTATATGATGTAATTATATAACAAGCGTTGAGTGGAGAGTCCACAGTAATCTACATTGCAGATATTGGACTATTTTTCATAGAATTATAATCTTAGAACCCCTACAGTGCGGAAACACCACATTTGACCCATCCAGTCCACAAAGCCTCAGTATCCCACCCAAGCCAATTCTCCAACTCCACATTTCCCATGGCGAATGCACCTAGCCTGTACATCCTTGGACACTATAGGTAATTTACCATGGACCAATCCATCTTCCTGCATTCAGTTCTACTCTCCCTACTACAGAAAGGAAGTTGTGAAACTTGAAAGTGCTCAAAAGACTTACAATGCTGCCAGAATTGGAGGATGAGTTAAATGGTGAGTCTGTTCTCCATAGAGCAATGGAGTCTGACTATGAGTGGCATAGATAGGTTAAATAGCGAAGGTCTTCCCCAGGATAGTGGAGTCCAAAACTAGAGGGCATAGGTTATGGTGAGGGGGAAAAAAGATTTTTTTTAAAAAAAAGGAGACCTGAGTGGCAACCCGAAGTTGGTGCATGTATGAACTGAGCTGCCAGATGAAGTGGAAGAGGCTGGTACAACTACAAGATTTAAAAGACATCTGGATAGGTGCATGAATAGTAAGGATTTGGAAGGATATGTGCTAAATAATGACAAATGGGACTAGATTAATTCAGGATGTGTGGTCACCATGGACGAGTTGGACCAAATAGTCTGCTTCCATACAGTATAGCTTGACTCGATAACCTGCACATCGTTGAACTGTTGGAGGAAACTGCAGCTCCCAGAGGAAACTCACAGAGACACTGAGATAATGTGCAAACTCCACACAGTGGCCAGAGGCTGGAATCAAAACCAGGTTCCTGGCATTGAGGGACAGTGCTAGGCAATGAGACACCATGCTACCCCTTCAAATTACTGACTGGGTGATGCGCCAAGTTTAGAATCACAATTAAAATGTATTCGACAGTATTTTATTTCCTCCCTGTAAATGGCACTGATGCTTCTAAACGCTAACCAAGTTGTAATTGCAGAAATCATTCCTAAAGAGACACCTGTAAAAATAAGTTTACAAATGGCAGAGTAGATAAATGTTACTGAGCCATATGAGAAGAGTTACACACATCCACCCACCCCCCAAGCCTTGCGAATGCTGAGTCAGCTTCATTATTCCAATTACCATCAGATTGAATTTGACAATCCTGGGGAAGGAATTGGAAAAGCTCGGGTTCACTTTATTCCAGTAATTGCCTCCTCCTCCCAAGTGACAAGTTCCCATTCCATAAACAAGGTCACGGAGTGCACTCACTCTTGTCACACTGTACAGATCACAAACGTAAATTGTTTTACCCAGTTCTCAATATGACATCACATACTTTCTCTACATTACATTTAGAATAAATAGGTCCATTATCTAGATTAACTATGTAATAAAACTTATTCAAAGATGCAAAACTGAATAATGAAATAAATATTTACAAGAAAACAAACCAACACATGATAATGGAAAGCAATATTCTTTCTGCAGAGATTTGCTCTGAATAAAACATTTAGTTAATAATGATTAGCTTTTGAAGGAAAAAAAAAGACAAGCTGTGGAAAGTTCAGATGATTGGCGATTTGGCATATAGACATGTCATTCGACATACGCAGCTTACTCAAAATAGCATTGAGAATTTTGTCCTCATCGAAAGCATCTGGAAATCAGGTTTCACTTTGGACTCAAGGTGTTTCAGAATGAGCAGTGGCAGGCGGGACAGCCATTCCTCAGGCTCTCTCCTCCTGTTCCTTCCCATCAACTGAAAACCAAACAAAACATTCCTCTAACACCCAGACAGATGATTTTTAAGTGAAGCCAAGTAAATAGCTGAAGTCCTGTAATTTCACATCTCTTTTCACCCTAGCATTTATGAAAGCAAAGTGTAAGAGAAATGGCCGCATCTGTGCAGCCATAAAGTTAACATTGATTCCAGTGACGTCATAACTGAAAACAGCTGGGAAGGGTTGGCGTTCATACTATACGAACGTGGTGGGTGAGGGTCTGTGGATGGGCCATCTAATAGATGGAGACGGTGCCCAGACTAAAAGACAAAGCGTAAGAGCCAGTGATGCCAAGTGACAAGCAACAGGGCACTACATGTCATTTTTACAGACACAGCAGATGCGTCCCATGAAGTGATCACCCAGTGTGTTTTCTCTCTCCATTGTGGAGGATGACTCACTGCTTAGGCATAGATAACAATTTAAGTCAGAGGAGCGAAATTGTCAGGAAAAACATGCTTCACAGTATCCAGAGGACAGCTAAATAAAAAAATTGATTACAATTAAGAAACTGTTTTCTTCAATGAGCGGATATGAATTACATTAGACTGATGTAGAATGACCAAAAGTTCAAATTAGGCTCAGAATCTGAAGAAACAAAATCCAAGCGAGGAGAAAAATTGAAATCTTTATCGCCTAAAGCAAGCAAGCTTGAAAGTTATTGTTAATGTTTTATCACACTTGCGCACTAATCACAAGATTAATAAAATCAAGATTTACATCGTGCCAGCAACTAAATTACCTTGCGCAATAAAGATGGGCTAGCCCCATCTCAATTTAATTTCAAAGTGTACAAAACTTCTCTTATATACTAGGAAGGAATAAATTACTGCAGATACTGGAATCTGTACTGGAAACAATAAATGCTGGAAATCACAGGTGAGACAGCATCCGTGAACAGAGCAAGCTAACATGAAGTTCTAGATGACTCTTCACAGCCGAATGAAGCTCTGAGAAAGTTTCATCTAGACTGGAAACACTGGCTTGCTCTCTACAAATGCTGCCTGACCTGCTGCGATTTCCAACATTTCATGTTTTCAGTTCCCTTACATACGGTTTGTCTTTAAATTTATCCTTCTAGCATCTTGACACTCTTTTGAAGAATGAAACACCAAGATTTCACCATGATGTTCTTCATATTTCAGTCAGACATTAAAAAGGTGAATTACATGACTTCTTTCAAGGCAGAAATGTCTCTGGATAATGGCATTTGCTTTTAATAATGTTCAGAACCATAGCAAAGTTAAACCCTTATTGTACAAAGGGTAATGCTACAAACAGCTTCATCACCTCCCTTAAAAGCTGATCACAACCCAACTCTGAAGTTATGACAGAAATTGATACTTCAACAGAAGTGAAGGTACAGCTGTACTCTGAACACTGCGGCGCTGCAGGTCAGGCAGCATCCAAGGAGCAGGAAAAATCAACATTTTAGGCATGGCACCTTTCAACCTCAGTGCTATACATCAACCACTGGTCAAAAGACTGGGTGCAATCAACCAGTAAAAAAGGTCCCGCCTGTTCAACATCATGAATAAAGAACACTATTTGTCTACACTGATGCTGCACTGCAAGAGTCTTACCCATTCCTGTGTTGTTTCCAGTCAGCAACTCAGTACACAAATCACAAGGACTGAAAAGTTTTACAGCGCTCATATCAATCGCCCATTGCAACACTGAAGATTTACTAAATTAAAAAAGTGCAATTCAACAGAAAACTTCACTGCATACTAGCAAATTCCAACTAGTTTTAAAAACTAGCATCAATTCTCAGAATAACATACCTTGTTAAAAAGATTATAGCAATATAGTCTTGTTTGCTAAAAACAATAGAATTCCCAAATTGCTTCGTACACTAACTTACACTGATAACCAACGGAAAGCCTTCTGCAAGCAACTAGAGGTAAAGAAGTTGATCTATTTTTGAAGTCATTGGCCAAGGCACAACACCTTTCTGCTCTCCAAGTTGTATTTATGATATTACAACATCTGCCTGAACCAGAACAGGCACTGAAGGCCTCCACCTAACAGCTCATCTAACAATGCAATATCCTTTCAATACTATAGTAATCTAACCCTGTACCCAAGTCCCTAGTATGGCATGAAAGCACAGTACTTAACCACGTAAAAACCTCTACTTAGTTATACTCAACCATACAATGCAAAAATGTACATTTACTAACAAGTTTAAAGTTACAGCAACTATGCATACTGAAAACAAGTTGCATATTTCATTTCTGTAAAAGCCAATAAGCGGAAAAATGTCCTGAGGCAAAGTTGTGATCTAAGCAACAGCATTATGGCATCATATTTGAGCAAAGAATCATAAACAATTATTCCTTGGCTTGAATTTTGCATTGAGAACTCTGGTGATGAATTCACCATTAAGGAATAAGTCAGATTACTTTGCATTCATTGCATTGTTCAAAAGTTAAGACTGGAAATTCTGAGATTGCTACGTCACATTACCTCCACAAAAATGGACTTGGCACAGATATTAAATAAAAGGGTACAAAGTTGTGTGTTTACCCAATAGTTAACTTTGGGATATCTGGTCGGCATGGACGGGTTGGACCAAAGGGTCTGTTTCCATGCTGCACATCTCTCGGACTCTAAGTGCAAGTTTTTTAAAAAATCTTAATTGCCAAAGAGTCTTGGAGTGTAGTGGCCACCACTTGGTAAAAAAGTCTGACTTCAAGTCCTCTTTCAGGATTTCATGCCATTGATGCATCAGAATGTGCCAAAACAGGTTTATTTTGAAAAAGTAAATTGCCAAGTGACCTCTGACCCTAAAAATGATTTTACAAGAATAGAATTGAATTACTGCACAAGGTTTTTTTTTAAAAAACTCTTCCACAGCTACATTCTTTGACCCACCTTCTATATCACACTGCACACAATTTAAATCAAAAACTTGTACTCCATGATTTACAGATATACAACTTAGTGAGGATTGGACAGCTGATGGGTGAACAGCTCTGCAGTTGCTTACCCTGCTTATATGATGCAGACCCTGAAGAGAGTGAAAGTGAATCATATGCAACTAGTTGCTGCAAACAGGCTCACAAAATGAGAAGACAGTTGTTAGCATATTGAATAGGAAGTGCTCGTCCTCAATGCTGTCCTCAAATTCTGAACCAATCCATATAGTAGTCAAATGTTTTTATGACTATTCTAACATTCCCAATTTGATGACCAAACACCTTCCAGTTCTGAAAACTAAGACGACTTGATTGCAAGCTCCAGTAGCAGATAAATTTTGTTCAAATTGTCAGTCAGCTCACCAATGTGAACTTTATGAACTCTCAGAATCCTCCCTTCCACAAATGGTCTTTTGAGTGTCTCAGGATTCAGACACTGTTCATGAACTAAATGAAATTGACAATTTACTGCAATAACCAGTTTTACATGAAAGTTGAACTGCCAACTCAGGATGAGCATTTTCTACAGTTAGCAAGAGGATTAAGTGCAAGTGGCTTTCCTCTCGTCCAAACTGAAATTTCTTGTTTTAGAAATGCATTCCACATTATTCAGGAGCTCCAACATGAAGCTCAGGGATGCAACATGCAGGGAACCTTTTAAAAAGTTTTTGAAACACAAATTTGAACAGGTTTATCTCAAGAGAAGGATGAGGGGTAACCTTTAAAATCATGAAGAGCTTTCAGAGAATAGACACAAAGTACTTCCACTTGTGGGAAACAAACATTGCTGGTCATTCATACAAGATAATCAGTAAATCAAATAGGAAATTCAGAATGAACACATTGCCTATGAGGGAGACAGGCACAGACAGAGTTAAAGGGTGAAGAATGGGTGAAAGATTGAGTGAAGCACAAAATTTGCATGATCTACTTGCTGAAACCCTCAACCATGTTTATTACTTCTGGACTCTACTCTCCATACTATCTTGACTGGTCTCAGAATCATAGCCATGTACAGCATGGAAACAAACCCTTTGGATGGACCAACTCATCTATGCCAACCAGATATCCTAAATTAATCTAGTCCCAATTGCCAGAATTTGACCCATATCCCTTTAAACCCTTTGTTTTCACATACCCGCCAGATACCTTTAAATATTATAATTGTACCTGGTTCCACAACTCCCTGAAGGGCTTATGCCAGAAAATCAATTCTCCTGTTCCTCAATGCTGCCTGACCTGCTGTGCCTCCCCAGCACCATACTTTTTGACATTGACACCCAGCATCTGCAGTCCTCACTTTCTCTGGCAGACCATTCCATACAAGCACCATCTTCCCCTTAGATCTCAAATCTTTCCCGTCTCACTTTAACCTATGCCCTGTAGTTCAGGACTCCCGCACCCCAAGAAAAAGAGCTTATCAATTTACCCTATCAATGCCCCTCATGATTTTATAAACTTCGACAAAGTCATGCCTCAGCCTCCAACACTCCAGGGAAAACAGCCCTCACCTATTTCAGTCTCTCCCAATAGCTCAAACCTTCCAACCCCAGCAACATGCTTGTAAATCTTTTCTGAACCCTTTCAAGTTTAATATCCTTCTTGCAACTGAGAGATCAGAGTTGAACATAGTATTCCAAAAGTGGCTTAATCAATGTCATCTACAGCAGCAACATGACCTCCCAACTCCTACACTCTGACCAATAAAGACAAGCATATCAACTGCCACCTTCACTACCCTGTCTACCAGTGACTTCACTTTCAAGGAACTATGTAACAGCACTCAAAGGTCTCTTTGTTCAACAATACTCCTCAGGACCTTACTATTAAAAAGATGTACCTCAGATTTACCTAGATTAAAATCCATCTGCCACTCAGTCCATTGGCCCATAGGGGCAGTACGGTGGCACAGAGGTTAGCACTACTGCCTCACAGCGCCAGAGACCTGGGTTCAATTCCCACCTCAGGCGACTGACTGTGTGGAGTTTGCACATTTGCCCCATGTTTGCGTGGGTTTCCTCCGGGTGCTCCGGTTTCCTCCTACAGTCCAAAAATGTGCACGTTAGGTGAATTGGCCATGCTAAATTGCCCATAGTGTTAAGGGCATGGGTGAATTTAGGGGAATGGGTCTGGGTGGGTTGTGCTTCAGCGGGTCGGTGTGGACTTGTTGGGCCAAAGGGTCTGTTTCCACACTAAGTAATCTAATCTGACACTCCTCAGTCCATTGACCCATCTGATCAAGGTCCTGATGTAATTAGAGATAACCTGCTTCAGTGCACAACACCAATTTTGTCGTCATCTGGAAACTTACTAACCATACCTTCCACATTCACATCCAAATCATTTTATATAAATGATAAAAAGCAATGGACCTAACACAGATCCTGCAGGGGGGGGGGGGGGGGGTGGGTGAAGGAAGGAAGTGGACAGGTGTTGCACCTTCTGCAGTAGCGATAGGTGCCGTGAATCTATGGGGGTGTGGAGATTATTGTTATTGTTGGGAGTGACAGAATGGAGCAGGCTGCGTCAGAGGGAATGGTCCCTGTGGAAAACTGACAAGGAAGGGGAGTGAAATGTGGCCTATGGTGGTGGCATCTTGTTGGAGGTGGTTAATATTCTCCGGATGAGGATGCTGGTGGGATGGTAGGCAAGGACAACGGAGCCCCTATCACTGTTGCGGGAAGGAAGGGAGAGGGTGCAGGTGGAAGTGCAAATAGGTCGGACCCAGTCGAGAGCCTTGTCGACAAAGATGCTGGGGATCCCTCGCTGAGGAAGGTTGACATTTTGGAGGCTTCCTGTCAAAATTGTCATCGGAACAAATGCTATGGTGACGGAAGAACTGGGGAAATGAAAGAGTTTTTACTGGAAGCAGGGTGAGAAAATGTACAGTTCAGCTAACTGTAGGAGTCTGTGGGTTTATAGCATATATTGGTAGCCAGTCTATCCCCCGAATTGGAAACAGATGTCAAGCGAAGGGCGGAGTCAGAGATAGATCAGGTGAAGATAAGAGTATGGTGAAAATTGGAAGCAAAAATCGATAAAACTTTTCCAATTCTGGATGAGAGGGAGACAACACCGATGGTATTATCGATATACCGGAGAAAGAGTTGTGGATGTGGGCTGAAATTAGACTGTACTAAGGAATGTTCCACGTACCCCAAAGACATGTTCACCTGCATACCCATGGTCACTCCTCTGACCTGAAGGAAAATGAGTTAAAAGTTGCTCAAGGGGAGGATAAGCTCATGCAGATGGAGGAGACTGGTGGTGGATGGAGACAGTTCAGGAAGCAGAGAGTCCTGAGACCATCCTTGTGGGTGAAGGACATGTAAAGGGATTGCATGTCCGTAGTTTAAAAAAGAAAACAGCTGCAGCCCGCAAACTGGAAATTCTGAAACTGGCATAAAGTGCAAGTGTGCGCCGCTCAAAAAACAAAATGATCCTGAGCTGCCTGTTGCCTGCCACTTTAACAAACCATGTACTCTGGCCAACATCGGTCTCAGGCTTGTTGCATTGCTCCAGCGAAGCTCATATGCTGGAAGAGCAGCACCTCATTTTCTGCCTGGAGACCCTGCAGCCTTCCAGACTCAATATGAAGTTCATTAACTTTTGGGGCCTGAGTTGTCCCATGTCCTTACCCTCCGCTCCCCACAGGTAAGCCTTATCACAGTTTGCTATTACACACTACCCACTGTTAGCCATAGTCCCTATTAACAGAGATTCACCCTCCTTGCCAGATTATCTACTCCTCTATCTGTCCAACTGCTCTTTTTTGGGCTCCATCCCCATCTATAGTGGACTCCTTATTTCCTCCTTGATCCTAGCTTATAAACGAACCATCCTAGCTACCATCGGTTCTGAAAGAGACACTTGACCAGAAATGTTAACTGATTCTCTCCACAGATGCTGTCAGACCTGCTGAGCATTTCCAGCAGTTTATATTTTTAGCTCTGATTTACAGCATCCAGTTCTTTTGGTTTTTGTTGAGAAATTTTCATCCTAATTTGTGAATACTTTTCACAATTTCTTCCCAACTTACAACCCTCTGACTGCAACTAATTCTGGCCTCTTTATTAAACCAATTCACCATTGACGAGACAATGCAGACACTACAATGCATAAATAGACACTGCGCAACAATCACCAGACAGGAATGTTCCTTCCCAGTTGGGGAACACTTCCGTGGTCAAGAACATTCAGCTTCCAATCTTCAGGTAAGCACCCTCCAAGCGACCTTTGAGATACACAGCGCAGAATCATCGAACAGAAATGGATAGTCAAGTTCAGTACCCACGAAGATGGCCTCAACTGAGGTTGGTTCATGTCATGCTAAATGACCCCACCACACTTCTGTAAAATATTCCTTCCTGTCCTGTTTTAACACCATCATCTTGATAAGTTATGATCTCTCTACCTTAATTTGTACAGTTTTTGATTACTTATTACTTTGGTTAGACGCTCAGCATGTGACTCTTCACATTCCTGAAGAAGGGCCTGTGCCCGAAACGTCGAATCTCCTGTTCCCTGGATGCTGTCTACCTTAATTTGTACAGTTTTTGATTACTTATTACTTTGGTTAGACGCTCAGCATGTGACTCTTCATACCTATCACGTTATTAGAGTTATTTGGTTTGTCTCCAGCAATATATATTTTAATGGTCTGTGCCTCATTTAATTGGATTTAGGTCATCCCTTGACTTGTTATTCACCTATTGACACATTACTCTCACCATCGAGCCTGCAGAGACTTAATAGACATCCCACTCACACCATTTTGCATAATCTTTTGAATGCTCTGCCTATAAATCCTGTAATTGTGCTTCTCTCTCCTCACCTGAGAAAAGAGCAGTGCTCCAAAAGCTTGTGATTTTAAGTAAACCCAATGGACTACAACCTGGTGTTAATTCACCATTAACAATGTCTTCAGCTGCCTATGTCCCAGGCTCCGGAATACGACAATTTTGAATTCACTGACCTCTTATGATGTCCCTTAAAACCTCTTTGTAATGACAAATCTTATTCAATAAAACTCCTGGAGGTTTGAGCATGTTTAGCACTCTATGCAAGTGCAAATAATTGTAACAGGAACAATGTGCTCACTTTTGGATCCAAAGCATTATTCTAAAATATTCCAAATCATTACTGCATAAGCTATTGGGTTGTGTCATTTTGCAAAAAAAAAAAAGGGGGCAAAATAGCAAAACTCAGGTGGAATTTAAATATTGGCATGAACCTTGTAACTCCCTTATCAATATCAGCCTGTAGTGTGAACAATGGTGAATAATTTACTTAACCCAAGTTATGATTGGTTTGTATTTCAACTTTAAATTTGAGATAAAGTAAAATGCATTATGAGCACCACTTTATTCTCAACGAAAATGAATCCACATCATTCAACACTAGAAATGTGTCTAGAATTTTTTTTAAATTGTACTTTCAAAGACCCGATTGTTCGGTTTTCCAATCCAAAAACTCAATCACAGAACATTTAGCAATACTTAGAGGAAGGAAAACACCATAGTGTTAGGAATATCTAAACTAAAAACAGAAAATGTTGGCAATACTATGAAGTGAGTGCACTAAGGATAATGGAACCTGAAAGTTGTTTTAATTCATCTTGTACGCACTGCCATGGCTTTCCAGTGAAGGGAAAGAATTAAGATAGCGAATGGAATGCCAACCAAGCAGGCTGTCTTGGATGCCTCTATTACTCAAGTTACTCTTATTCAGTTAAGTGAGCAGTATTCCATTGCACACCTGACCTGTGCTTTTTTGACACTGAACTGTTTTTGAAGAGTCAGTTGATGAGATCCCATCTTCTGGCCTATTCGCCTAGCCACGGTGATATATGGTTACTCCAGATAAATTTCTGGTTAGTTGCAGCCTATAGGATGTTGATGGTAGGCCATTAGCAGTGACAATACCTCAATTTATCAAGGGTTCACAATTACAATTTCATGTTGCTGCCTGGCACTTATATGGCATGAATGTAATCTATCACTTATCCAGGGTCTGAACATTGACCAAATATTCTATAGGAGAAAGTGAAGAAGGCAGATGCTGGAGATCAGAATGAAAAAGTGTGACGCTGGAGAAGCACAGCCCGAGGATTAGGACAGTCAACGTTTTGAGCATGAGATGCTGCCTGACCGGCTGTGCTTTTCCAGTATCACTTTTCAGTCAAATTTTCTAAACGCAGGAATGGATAGCATTATTTACAATAGTTATAGAGTCAGTCAGAGATATAGAGCACAGAAACAGACTCTTCGGTCCACCTCATCCATGCCGACCAAATATCCCAAATTGATCTAGTCCTATTTCCCAACATTTGGCCCAATCCCTCTAAACCTTCCCATTCATATTCCCATCCAGATGCCTTCTAAATATTGCAATTATATCAGCCTCTAACTTTTTCCAGCAGTTCATTCAATACACTCACCATCTTCTGCATGAAAACGTTGCCCCTTACATCCCTTGTGTATCTTTGCCCTCTTACCTTAAACATAGAATATAACAGCACAGTACAGGACCTTCGGCCCTTGATGTTGCGCCGATCTGTGTAGCCAGTCTGAAACCCTTTCAGTTACACTATTCCATTTTCATCCGTATGTTTATCTAATGACTATTTAAATGCTTTTCAGGTTGGCGAATCTACTATTATTGCAGACAGTGCACCCCACCCTCTTAGTACTGAGCAAAGAAACTACCTCTGACATCTGTCCAAGATGACTCAATTTGAAGCTATGCCCCCTTGTGCTAGCCATCACCAAGGATGAAAGGCTCTCTTCCTTGAATAAGCTCCACATTTCAATTGTGCCCATCCCCTGCAGTTTCCACCCCCTTGCTGCATATCCTAAAGGAGAAAGTGAGGTCTACAGATGCTGGAGATCAGAGCTGGAAATGTGTTGCTGGAAAAGCGCAGGTCAGGCAGCATCCAGGGAACAGGAGAATCGACGTTTCGGGCATAAGCCCTTCTTCAGGCCTGAAGAAGGGCTTATGCCCGAAACGTCGATTCTCCTGTTCCCTGGATGCTGCCTGACCTGCTGCGCTTTTCCAGCAACACATTTCCAGCTCTGCATATCCTAAATCTTGCCTAATTGCATCGTAATTGCCTTTCTACCAGCCATAACTCTTGCCTTGCAGTGTATACCTATCTCTTTCCATCACTAAAGTAAACATAACTGAATTGTGGTCACTATCACCAAGGGCGGCACATTGGCACAGTAGTTAGCACTGCTGCCTCACAGCGCCAGAGACCCGGGTTCAATTCCCGCCTCAGACGACTGACTGTGTGGAGTTTGCACATTCTCCCCGTGTCTGCGTGGGTTTCCTCCGGGTGCTCCGGTTTCCACCCACACTCCAAAGATGTTCAGGTCAGGTGAATTGGCCATGCTAAATTGCCTGTAGTGTTAGGTAAAGGGGTAAATGTAGGGGAATGGGTGGATTACGCTTCGGCGGGTCGGTGTGGACTTGTTGGGCCGAAGGGCCTGTTTCCACACTAAGTAATCTAATCTAAGACTCAAAATTTAACATCTGGCTGGGCTCATTACCCTGTACCAAATATAATATGGCCTCGCCCCTTGCTGGCCTGACTACATACTGTGACAGGAAACCATCCTGCACACATTGGACAAAAACTGCCCCATCTAAAGAACACAAACTATAGTATTTCCAGTCAATATTTGGAAAGTTAAGTCCCCTATAACTGCCATCACACTTGCTCCATCTGTGCAACTATTCGTAGGCCTATAGAAAATTCCCAGTGTGATCTCTCCTTTCCCATTTCTAACCTCAGCCCATACTACCACAGTAGATGAGTCCTCAAACATCCTTTCTGCAACTGTAATACTGACCTTGACTAACGATGCCAACTGTCCCCCCGCCTACTTTTTACAATCTTCTGTTCTTCCCGAAACATCTAAATCCCAGAACCTGCAACAACCAATCCTGTTCCCGCTCTACCAATACCTCCGAAATGGCTACAACATCGAAATTCCAGGTACCAACCCATGCTGCAAGTTCACGCATCTTATCCCGGATGCTCCTAACATTGAAGTAGACACACTTCAAACCAAACTCTTCCTTGCCGGTGCCCCCTTGCAAACTTGAAACCTTATTCACGACCTCACGACTCAAGCTCTGTACATTCGAAGTACAATTTGGGTTTCCATCCACCCTGCTGAATTAGTTTGAACCCACCTCAGAGAGAGCGCCAAAGATGTACAGCATCTAAAGACCATTCGGTCCAACTTGTCCATGCCGACCAGATATCCCAACCCAACGTAGTCCCACCTAGCACCTGGCCCATATCCTTCCAAAACCTTCTCGTTCATATACCCATCCAGATGCCTTTTAAATGATGCCATCCACTTCATCTAGCATCTCATTCCATACACGTACTACACTCTGCATGAAAAAGGTTGCCCTTTGGTGTCTTTTAAATCTTTCCCCCCCTCACCCTAAACCTATGCCCTTTAGTTCTGGACTCCCCCACCCCAGGGAAGAGACTATTTATCCCATCCATGCCACTCACGATTTTATAAACCTCAATAAGGTCACCCCTCAGTCTCCGACTCTCCAGGAGAAACAGCCCTAGCCTGTTCAATCTCTCCCTCCAACCCTGGCAAAATCCTTTTTTGTGTTTTCTGAACCCTTTCAAGTTTCACAACATCCTTCCAACAGGAAGGATACCAGAATTGCATGAATATTCCATAAATGGCCTAACCAATATCCTGTACAGCCGCAACAAGACCTCCCAATCCCTGTACTCAATACTCTGACCAATAAAGGAAAGCATAACAAATGCCTTCTTCACTATCGTATCTACCTGCAACTCCACTTTCAAGGACCTATAAACCTGCACTCCAAGGTGTCTGTTTAGCAACACTCCCTAGGACCTTACCGTTAAGTGTATAAGCCTTAAGATTTTCTTTCCCAAAATGCAACAGCGCGCATATATCTAAATTAAACTCCATCTGCCACTTCTCAGCCCATTGGCCCATCTGATCAAGATCTGTTGTAACGAGGTAACCTTCTTTGCTGTCCATTACACCCCCAATTTTGGTGTCATCTGCAAACTTACTAACCATACCTCATGCGCACATCCAAATCGTTGATATAAATAACAAAGTAGTGGATCCAGCACCGATCCTTGTAGCACTCCACTGGTCACAATTCTCCATTCTGAAAAACAACCCTCCACCACCCTACCTTTGAGCCAGTTCTATAGCCAAATGGCTAGTTCTCCCTCCATCCCATGAGATCTAACCTTGCTAGCCAGTCTCCCATGGGGAACCACTTTGAACGCCTTACTGAAGTCCATATAGACCACGTCCACCGCTGTGCCCTCAATCCTCTTTGTTACTTCTTCAAAAAACAATCAAGTTTTCCCATGCACAAAGCCATGTTGACTATCCCGAATCAGTCCTTGCCTTTCCAAATACATGTACGTCCTGTCGGAGGATTCCCTCCAACAACTTGCCCACCACTGACATTAGGCTCACCAGTCTATAGCTCCCTGGCTTGTCCTCACCACCCTTCTTAAACAGTGGCACCACATTAGCCAACCTCCAGTCTTCCAGCACCTCACCTGTGACTATCGATGGCACAAATATCTCAGTAAGAGGCCCAGCAATCATTTCCTTAGTTTCCCAGAGTTCTAGGGTACATCTGATCAGATCCTGGGGATTTATCCATTTTTATGCGTTTCAAGACATCCAGCACTTTCTCCTCTGTAATATAGACAGTTTGCAAGATGTCACCATCTATCTCCCTACATTTCGCATCTTCCAAGCCCTATTCTACAATAAACACTGATGCAAAATATTCATTTATTATCTCCCCCATCTCCTGCAGCTCCACACAAAGGCTGCCTTGCTGATCTTTGAGGAGCCCTATTCTCTCCCTAGTTACCCTTTTGTCCTTAATGTATTTGTAAAAACCCTTTGGATTCTCCTTAACCCTATTTGCCAAAGCTATCTCATGTCTCCTTTTTGTGCTCCTGATTTCCCTCTGAAGTATACTCCTACTGCCATTATACTCTAAGGATTCACTTGATCTATCCTGTCTATACCTGACATATGCTTCCTTTTTCTTAACCAAACCTTCAATTTCTTTAATCATCCAGCATTCCCTGCACCTAACAGCGTTTCCTTTCACCCTAACACGAATATACTTTCTCTGGATTCTCATTATCTCATTTCTGAAGGCTTCCCATTTTCCAGCCATCCCTTTACCTGCGAACATCTGCCCCCAAACAGCTTTTGAAAGTTTTGGCTAATACCATCAAAATTCACCTACCTCCAACTTAGAACTTCAACTTTTTGGTTGGTCTAACCTTTTCCATCACTGTTTTAAAGCTAATAGAATTATGGTCGCTGGCCCCAAAGTGCTCCCCACTGACCTCAGTCACCTGCCCAAGAGTAGGTCAGGTTTTGCACCTTCTCTTGTATGTACATCCACATACTGAATCAGAAAATTTTCTTGTACACTTAAATTCCTCTCCATCTAAACCCTTAACACTATGGCAGTACCAGTCAACGTTTGGAAAGTTAAAATCCACTACCATAACCATCCTATTATTCTTACAGATAATAGATCTCCTTATAAATCTGTTTCTCAATTTCCCTCTGATTTCTAGGGGGTCTAAAATACAATCCCAATAAGGTGATCATCTCTCATTTCTCCATTCAACCCAAATAACTTCCCTGGATGTCTTTTCAGGAATATCCTCCCTCATTACAGCTGTAAGGCTATCCCTTATCAAAAACACCACTCTCCCTCCTCTCTTGCCTCCTTTTCTGTCCTTCCTGTAGCATTTGTATCCTGGAACATTAAGCTGCCAATCCTGTCCATCCCTGAGCTATGTTTCTGTATTGCTATGATATCCCAGTTGGCTTCCTTGTTGGCTTCTTGCATTTAAATAATTTATCAATCCTACCTTCTTTTCTGCTTTGTCCTTGTTTGACTCTTCTCTTTTCAACTGCACCAGGCTCTTTCCTCACTGTCTCCCTGGGTCCCACCACTTTTCCAAAGTTCCAAAACAATACAACAGCATACAAAACAGTAATTGCTGCTCCAGGAATTTGAAGAAATCGCATCCAACACCTAAAGTCTCTCAATAAAAAGGAGCAGCCTCAGCCATTTTTCCCATCCTCCATCTTAATTACCCAGAATCCTTTTGAAGAGCATTTATCTAAATTAAACTCCATCTGCAACTCCTCAGCACATTGGCTAATATGATCAAGATCCTGCTGTATTCAGAGATGACCATTCAATAGTTATGCTCTAGTTTTAGATTTTTGCATAACACAGGAATTGTTGGCAGAAACAGGCAGTGAAAAATGGAGGAGGATGAAGTGGAAGTCATCTGTCAAATTGAAGTTATACATCTATAGAAATTGAACTATTCAGATTTAGCCCACCAGAGTGGTTTTACTTGGGGGCACACATCTGTGTGCTCCAGTTTCCTCACAGTCCAAAGATGTGCAGGATTGGTATGCTCAATTGCCCATCATGCCCAGGAATGTGCAAATTGGGCAGATTAGCCATTTTGACGGTCAGAGTGAATTCTACAGGTCAACTGGCCTGCATCCACACAGTACGGACTCTATAATTGACTTGAAGCACACAGCTTAAATCACCTAAATTGCATTTAGTCAGAAAGTTATATTATAATTGCATCTCGATTGCAAAGCATCGCACAGCATTTCGCAGACAAAATGCTTTTGCATTTGGTTAGCATTATACTGTCAAACATAGCAAACAAATTCACGTACAGACAATTCACGAGGCCTAATAAACAAGGTGACAACGACCAGCTCATCCATTTTAGCGATAAGGTGAGTGGTAAATAGTGGACAAGTCACATGACACGCCTGATCCTCTTCAAAGCAACTCACAGGATCACTCATGAGAAGGGGTAGGGGCAGCACCTTAGCCAAATCACTGGAACTGTCACCGATATTTTGAACCCACAACCATCTGACCCAAAGATAAGGCCAACAATAGCCCTCACTGAGGTACGACGAGGCCCGCCAGAGCAGAGAAATTGACCACTGAAACCATTTATTGACTAAAACTGATTTCAACGACAGAGTTTTCAGCCCATCCCGCCTCAAGATGACCAAGCAGCAGCCGAACACGCCTCGCTCTCTCCCGGAGTTTGTTTTTTCCTAATCAGCCAGCGCCAGGGGCAGTTCCTGGTTTGGTACCGGCCGGGCTCCACGCAGACACTTGGCAGCAGGCCCGATGCCCGGTTAAAGCGAGCGGAAGGCAGCGGCGATTGAATGACCAGCAGCTCCAGAGCAGGTTGGAGCTGCTGAGCCGCTTGGGCAGTGGGGTGACAGGGCCAGACTCACCCGCATAGCTCCGGGTAAACACGAACATCGTCAGCCTGCGCACCGCTCCACACACAACAAACGGCAAGGAGCAACCACTTCACCGCTCGGAGAGACCCAAACGGCACTACACGGGCCATCATTTCCACCCGTTAACAGAGACTCCCACCGGACAATACTAACGAGGCCTGCTCCTGCAACGGGTACCCTGTGGCCCCCGTCACATGACTCAGTGAAGCCGGGTAAACCCCACCTCCGAGATCACAAGACTCAGCGGGGGCAGGTTAGCCCCACCTCCTGGTCACGTGACTCAGGGGGGCCGGGTTAGCCCCACCTCCTAGTCACATCACGCGCCGATGCCGGATGAGCCTCTCCTCCTAGTCACATGATTCGGCGAGGCCGTGCTCGCCCTTCCTCCTATTCACGTGACTCTTCGAGTCTGGGTTCAGCCCTATCGTCGTCACATCGTTCAGAGAGGCTGAGTTCTGCCCCATCCTAGTCACATGACAATGAGGCTGGGCTTGGCCACGCCTCAGGCACGACGAAGTTACGCGTGTGATCCGGCGGGCGGCAGGCGTTACTGAAGGTTCGGCTACATTACTGGAAATCACGACTTTCGTCGTTGTCACGTATCGCCTATAAGTTTATTGAGGTTTTGAGATGAGTGACTGTTGTGTATTTGTGTAGCTATGGAGGATTGGCACGTAGACACTAATCATATGACAACATCGGGCCTTTGTGGGAGCTTTCTCTCTTTAGCCTTACTGCTTCCTGAGTGAACGCCACCATTACTAAGGTTCAAAGTTAAAAATCACACAACACCAGGTTATAGTCCAACAGGTTTAATTGGAAGCACACTAGCTTTCAGAGCGACGGTCCTTCATCAGGTGATAGTGTAGGGCTCAATTCTAACACACAGAATTTATAGCAAAAATTTGCAGTGTGATGTAACTGAAATTATACATTGAAGAATTGATTGTATGTTAAGCCTTTCATCTGTTAGAATACAGTGATAGTTTCACTTCTTTCATGTGTAAATCACAAAACCTTTTTTTTAAAGTTGCATTCTCGGGTTAGCTGTTAACAATGGTGATAGCTAGACAATATGTTGAAGGTGTTGGCCCCC
>NC_057718.1:78232934-78234123 GCF_004010195.1 Chiloscyllium plagiosum | reverse complement strand
GTGTGTGTGTGTGTAGTGAGTGCAGAGTGTCTTAAGTCTGTGAAGGGGTGCATGTGTGGGAGTCTGTGTGTCTATAAGGGTGTGTGTATCTGTGTCCGTGTGCATGTGAGAGTGTGTGTGTGTAGTGTAATGGTGATCACCTGTAATGTTACATCACACTGCAAATTTTTGCTATATATTCTGTGTTACGATCGAGCCCTCCACAATCACCTGATGAAGGAGCGTCGCTCCGAAAGCTAGTGTGCCTCCAATTAAACCTATAACCTGGTGTTGTGTGATTTTTAACTTTGTACACCGCAGTCCAACACCGGCATCTCTGAATCATGATTACTAAGGTTCAGTTGTTTAACACTTCAGGCTTCTGATCCTTGCTGGGATTTAATTGTAACTGAACTGTCAATTATTCAGGTTATAAGGCTCAGCAGTGGATGTTCTGATGCAGTAATGGTGTCCTGACATCTGGGCCAGATATCCAAATCCCGTATGCCCCATAATATAACTGAACAAGCTAATTAAAATAGCTATAAATCTTGAATTGTTTAAATGTGTAAGTGTGTTTTTTATGGAAGTTGTAACCACTTATGTTATCTGTTGGAGGCTGAAGAAAGGGTTTAAGGTTTGAGGGGTGTAGGTATGAGGGTGTTCAGGATTATTTACTTACATGAGATTTGTAATTTAATATTATTCATTTTGAACATTGATTTGGTCATCTAAAAACAATAATCTATAGGTCAATTAATCTCCATTTAGAAAATTCTGGACTAATAAACAGTACAGATTTGATAAAGTCAAAAGTAAAATACTGTAGATGGAGAGAATTTGTACTAAACAAAATCTTGGAGATACTCAGTCGACCTGGAAGTATCTGTGGAGAAAATTTATTAAAAGCAAATTTGACTAACTGGATTTTGTGCTCTGAGGTAATATAATAGTCTGAGGTTAACATAGTTGATGTGTGTAAGGATTTTCAAAAGATATTGATGAAGTACCATATAATAGACAGAGTCTTAGAGATGGACAGCATGGAAACAGACCCATTCGGTCCAACCCGTCTACGCCGACCAGATATCCCAACCCAATCTAGTCCCACCTGCCAGCACCTGGCCCATATCCCTCCAAACCCTTCCTATTCATAAACCCATCCAAATGCCTCTTAAATATTGCAATTGTACCAGCCTCCACCACTTCC
>NC_057718.1:78220469-78231572 GCF_004010195.1 Chiloscyllium plagiosum | reverse complement strand
CTTTCAATTTCCACTGTTACATTTATTATGCATCGTCACAGTATCCTACCTGAATGGACTCTCTTCCATTCTCTTAGCTTACCTCCCGATCGCATCTGCTCTAATGATGAGGCATATAGCGGGAGGTACCGGGGGAAAGGCGGTGCGTTATGCTCAGGAAAGTTTTGTTTTGGCAGTGAAGATTCCTGGCACCGTCAATGACAGGGCTCTCAGCAGGACCTTTACTTAAAACGATGAAAGGTTCACTGTTGTACTGAACTGAAAACCCAGTAGTCCTTGCATCTGCAAGTTCGTAAGGAAGCATAATCATCAGCCACAGGGTGGAATATAGGAGGAAGGAAGTATTGTTGCAGACTCTAAAGAAAGATATGGTTAGTCCACAGTCTGCGCGGGTCCAATCGCTACAAAATCGGCAGGGAACAATTGCACTGCAGAGATTGCAGAGAGGTTTCACGGGATGTTCCCTGAAGTGAGAGGTCTCAGCAAAAAGTTAACTTTTGTTTGGGGTCTGTGGAGCAGAAGAGGCTAAGGGGGCAATTGATGCAGACATAATGGTGAGTGATATAGACTGGGCCGATTGTGATAAATACTTCCGCGATGTAGGCATGTCTTAGACCAATTGAATTAAGGTTAAAGTGAAAAATGAAGCATTTCGCGAGGATCTGATGGAAAAGCAAATTACCCAGGGGATGGGTCAAATATGGAACATGTTGCCTGAGAGGGTAGCTTATCTCTCCACGCTTCAGGCTCTCTGCCTTTATTCCTGATGAAGGGCTTTTGCCCGAAACGTCGATTTTGCCTGTCCTCGGATGCTGCCTGAATTGCTGTGCTCTTCCAGCACCACTGATCCAGAATCTTATTTCCTGAGAGGTAGTCAGGTTTTGCACCTTCTCTCGTAAGTACATCCACATACTGAATCAGAAAATTGTCTTGTACACACTTAACAAATTCCTCTCCATCTAAACTTAACACTATGGCAGTCCCAGTCTATGTTTGGAAAGTTAAAATCCCCTACCATAAACACCCTATCTATCTTACAGATAGCTGAGATCTCCTTGCAAGTTTGTTTCTCAATTTTCCTCTGACTATTAGGGGGTCTATAATACAATCCCGATAAGGTTATCATCCCTTTCTTATTTCTCAGTTCCACCCAAATAACTTCCCTGGATGTATTTCCAGGAATATCCTCCCTCAGCACAGCTGTACTGCCAGCCCTCATCAAAACCGCCACTCTCTTGCCTCCCTTTCTGTCATTCCTGTAGCATTTGTATCCGGAACCTTAAGCTGCCAGTCCTGTCCATCCCTGAGCCATGTTTCTGTAATCGCTATGATATCCCAGTCCCATGTTCCTAACAATGCCCTGAGTTCATCTGCCTTCCCTGTTAGGCCCCTTACATTGAAATAAATGCAGTTTAATTTATTAGTCCTACCTTGTCCCTGCCTGCCCTGACAGTTGACTCGCTTCTGTTCTCAACTGTACCAGTCTCAGATTGACCTCTTTCCTCACTATCTCCCTGGGTCCCACTCCCACATCTTACTAGTTTAAATCCTCCTGAGCAGCTCTAGCAAATCTCCCTGCCAGTATATTAATCCCCTTCCAATTTAGGTGCAATCCATCCTTCTTGTACAGGTCACTTCTACCCCAAAAGACATTCCAATGATCCAAAAATGTGAATCCTTCCCCCAAACACCAGCTCCTCAGCCATGCATTCATCTGCTCTATCCTCCTATTCCTGCCCTCACTAGTTCGTAGCACCGGGAGTAATCCAGATATTACTACTCTCGAGGACCTCCTTTTAAAGTTCTAAGTGAAATGAAGCTTATATGGACAGTGACAGTGTAATTGTGAATTGCCTAAGAGATAATAATCAAGTGACCATTCATTGAGCTCACAAATAGGAATACCTAGATAACAAACCAATGCAGATGCTGGAAATCTGAAACAGAAATTGCTGAAGAAATTCAGGTTTTGGCAGTAGCTGTCTCGAGAAAGCAGAGTCAGCAGTTTGGGTTCAGTGACCCATCATGAGAAGTGTGAAGGATCTGGATTGCAACGTTAACTCTGTTGTGATAGATTTACCCGAATCTGCTTCACACTGTCCCGATTCTAGAAAGTAGGGGCTCCTGGCTGTTATGACCTGGACATTTTCAAAAAAAGCCCGACATGATTGTGAAGTTTCATTTGTACCAGATTAGCTTATCAATAAACTTAAATGTGTTAGGACAATATTACTTTGAAAATTCTGAACTCAATATGCTTTTTAATTATTAAAGCATCAATTCCTACAGTTATTGTGAACTAATATGCTCTTAAATGACATTGATATGAAGCAATGAAAATTAGAGATTGATAGGATAATCTATCTCATCTTCAATGTAATTTGAAATCTGTGCCAACAAATAAATATCCTGATGAACTTGCTACAGGTTAGGTATTTCTTAATTTAAAATACCAAACAAAAGGAAGCTGTCTCCCCACTGGAGCACAGGCAGGTCAGGTGAAAGCCAAACTGTCTTGTACAAAACAAGAACTGGGGCACAGCACATCAGCAGCAGGACAGACTGAAGTCCAGGATCGGCAGCCTAGCACTTCAGCTTCAACACGGCAGCAAGCAAGGAATACTGTACCTGGTTTAATAGTTGCAACTTTGGGAGAACACTCTGATTAGGATGATAATCAATGAAACCACAAGGGAGTAATGGTTTATCTGGTTTGTGATTTTAAAAGTTTTTTTCTTGGAGAAGGGATTGACTGAGAAACAACTTCCCTGTGACTGTCACTTTACTGAGATGAGAACTTCCTTCAGCCAGAGAGTGATGAGCCTCTGGAATTTGCTATCACAGAAAGCAATGCACACCAAAACATTGTATAATTTCAAGAAGGGGTTGGATATAGCACCTAGAGCTAATGGGATTAAAGGATATAGCAGGAGATGGAATTAGCAGATGGGACTACAATGTTGTAGCTATTCCAGAAATTTGGTTGAAAGAAGGGCATGACTGGCATCTCAGTATTCCAGGGTTTAGATATTTCAGGCATGATGGGGAGGGATTTTAAAGGTGTGGGGAAACTGCGTTACGATTAAGAGAATGTCGCAGATGCACTGAGAGGACATCTTAGAGAGCTCATTGAACAGATCATATGGGTAGAATTCAGAAATGAGACAGATGCAGTCATTATGATGGTATGACACTGTAAGCTTGAGAACTTTAATAATTGTTCATGGATTGATAGACTTAACAATAACTTTGTCCGGAATAAACTGTTTCCCAGGATAAAAGAGACAAGGAAAAACTGTTATAAAGGAATTAAAAGCAACATGATAATTAACCATCCCTGGGAAGAAAAAGGCAAAGCAACATAAACTAGCGATTTCCTAGGCAGATAGGGTAACAACTGCTTGATAACCTGTTGCCTTGTGACAAATGGGCATTAAGGCTGCCTGCAAAAGGATGTCTTGAGGTAAAGGGGTTAATTGAAGGAGAGGCTGTTTCAGAATTGGATGTGACAAGGAACAAGGGTACACTTCTGATAAGGTAAGTTGAGACTTGAGGACTTCAAAAGTGTAATCATTGTTGTGAATGAAACGATCTAAAGGATCATCGCTAATATCACACCATAAAATGTGAAGGACAGAAAATTTTATAAGAATTCAACTCCAGGATTCTTTACCAGTGGAACTTTGAAGTGCCACGCAGCAAAAGGATTGAACTTCAGCCACATCCAGAGACAGATGCGTTTGGTTGGAATCGTAGCAAAATCCATCGTTAATCAGGTAGTAGCTAAGTTGGGTTGTAAGATTTTATTTGCTTTTTTGAGGGGTCTTATTTTGGTTCCTATATGCAATAAAATTTAAGTAATTATTTTAGTATTTGTTTGTGAGATTTATCAATAGGTAGCTTGTAGTGATTTACACACTACATTCATACTATAGGCCTCCCAATACACATCTGGCAGTAGAGGAATAGATATGTAGTCAGACCATGGAAAGATGTAAAAGCAACAGGGTTGTTGTAATGGGTGATTTTCCCCAGCACAGACTGGAACTCAAAAACAGAACTTGCTTGAAAAGCTTAGCAGGCCTGGCAGCATCTGTGAAGAGAAATCAGAGTTAACATTTGAGGTCTGTTGACCCATCCTCAGAACTGGCAATTCAGAGGAAAGGTCATCAGAACCAAAACATTAACTCTGATTTCTCTTCTCAGATGTTGCCAGATCTGCTCAGCTTTTCTAGCAATTTATGTTTTTATTTCTGATTTATAGAATCTGCAGTTCTTTCCATTTATATTTAGACAGGGACTCCCTTCATGCCAGGGGCTTAGAGGGGGCAAGATTTGTTAGAAGGGTTTTTTGAAACAATCTGTAGATAGTTCAACTAGGGAATAGGGCCGTACTACCTTATATTGGGGAATGAACCTGGACAGGCAATCGAAGTTTAAGTGTGAGAGCATTTTAGGAACTGTGATCATAGTTCTAACATAGTATTGGAAAAGGACAAGACCAGTCCTCGGCTGAAAGTACTAAATTGGGGGGAAAGCTAATTACAGCAGTGTTAGCAGGACCTTGAAAAATTAGATTGAAGATTGTTGTTTGAGGTTAAATCAACATCTAACATGGGAGTCTTTTAAAGGACAGCTGATCAGAGTTCAGGACCAGCGTGTTCCTGTGAGGATGAAAGATAAGGATGGCAAGATTCAGGAACCCTGGATGACAAGAGATATTGAAAGTTCAGTCAAAAAGAAGAAGGAAGCATATGTAAGGTTTAGGGACAGAAATCAGACAAGACCCTTGAATGTGAAGGAAGCAAGAAATAATTTAAGGAGTTATGAAGGTGAAAGGGGGCCATGAAATAAGGTAGGATTAAGGAGAAAGGTAATTTATGTGTGAAGCCAGAGGAAGTGTTTTAACCAAGAAGGGCAATGGATCATGGTAACATTAGAGAGGCGCATATCAATATTAAGAATGAGGTTGTGGAAACAGACCCTTTGGTCCAACTTGTCCATGCCAACCAGATATCCCAACCCAATCTAGTTCCATCTGCCAGCACTCAGCCCATATGCCTCCAAACCCTTCCTATTCATATACCCATCCAGATGCCTTTTAAATGTTGCAATTATACTAGCCTACACCATTTCTTCTGGCAGCTCATTCCATACACGTACCACCCTCTGCGTGAAAAAGTTGCCCCTTAAGTCTCTTCTCTCACTCTAAATCTATGTCCTCTAGTTCTAGACTTTGTCTATTTATCTTATCCATGCCCCTCATGATTTTATAACCCTCTATAAGGTCACCCCTCAGCCTCTAACGGACCTGGGAAAACAGCCTTAGCTTAGTCAACTTCTCCTTGTAGCTCAAATCCTCCCTGGCAACATCCTTGTAAATCTTTTCTGAACCCTTTCAAGTTTCACAACATCTTTCCGATAGGAAGGAGACCAGAATTGCACGCAATATTCCAACAGTGGCCCACCCCAGGGAAGATACCTTGTCTATTTAGATTTAGATTTAGATTACATTACAGTGTGGAAACAGGCCCTTCGGCCCAACAAGTCCACACCGCCCACCAAAGCGCAACCCACCCATACCCCTACATTAACCCCTTACCTAACACTATGGGCAATTTAGCCAATTCACCTGACCTGCACATCTTTGGACTGTGGGAGGAAACCGGAGCACCCGGAGGAAACCCACGCAGACACGGGGAGAATGTGCAAACTCCACACAGTCAGTCGCCTGAGGCGGGAATTGAACCTGGATCTCTGGCGCTGTGAGGCAGCAGTGCTAACCACTGTGCCACCGTGCCGCCCATATTGCCCCTCATGATTTTATAAACCTCTATACGGTCACCTCTCATCCTCCGACGCTACAGGGAAAACAGCCCCAGCCTGTTCAGCCACTTCCTATATCTCAAATCCTCCAACCCTGGCAACATCTTTGTAAATCTTTTCTGAACCCTTTCAAGTTTCACAACATAAAGAAATTGAGGTTTTGGTTAAGAAAAAGAAGGAAGCATATGTCATGCATAGACAGGATAGATCAAGTGAATCCTTAGAAGAATATAATGGCAGGAGGAGTATATAAGACAGAAATCAGGAGGGCAAAAAGGGGACATGAGATAGCGCTGGCAAAGAGAGTTAAGGAGAAACCAAAAAGTTTTTACACATATGTTTAATGACAAAAGTGTAACTAGGGAGACAATAGGGCCCCTCAAAAGATCAGCAAGATGGCCTTTGTGTGGAGCCGCAGGAGATGGAGGAGATACTAAATGAGTATTTTTCATCAATATTTACTGTGGAAAAGGACATGGAAGATATAGAATGTAGGGAAATAGATGGCATTTCAGGACATCCAGCACTTTCTCCTCTGTAATACAGACATTTTTCAAGACGTCATCATCTATTTCCCTACATTCTATATCTTCCATGTCCTTTTCCACAGTAAATATTGATGAAAAATACTCAGTATCTCCTCCATCTCCTGCGGCTCCACACAAAGGTCATCTTGCTGATCTTTTGAGGGGCCCTATTGTCCTGAAGTGGATAAATCCCCAGGACCTGATCAGGTATACCCTAGAACTCTGTGGGAAGCTAGGGAAGTGATTGCTGTGCCTCTTACTGAGATATTTGTATCATCGATAGTCACAGGTAAGGTGCTAGAAGACTAGAGGTTGGCTAACGTAGTGCCACTGTTTTAGAAACGTGGTAAGGACAAGCCAGCGAACTATAATCCATGGAGCCTGACTTCAGTGGTGAACAGGTTGTTGAAGGGAATCCTGAGGGACAGGATGTACATATTTGGAAAGGCAAGGACCGATTTGGGATAGTCAACATGGCTTTGTGCGTGAGAAATCATGTCTCACAAACTTGATTGAGTTTTTTGAAGTAACAAAAAGGATTGAGGGCACAGCAGTAGATGTGATCTATATGGACTTCAGTAAGGTGTTCAACATGGTTCCCCATGGTAGACTAGTTAGCAAGGTTAGATCTCATGGAATTTAGGGAGAACTAGCCATTTGGATGCAGAACTGGCTGAAAGGTAGACAGAGAGTGGTGGTGGAGGGTTGTTTTTCAGACTGGAGGCCTGTGACCAGTGGAGTGCCACAAGGATTGGTGCTGGGCCCTCTACTTTTCGTCATTTATATAAATGATTTGGATGCGAGCATAAGAGGTATAGTTAGTAAGTTTGCAGATGACACCAAAATTGGAGGTGTAGTGGACAGTGAAGAGGGATACCTCAGATTACAACAGGATCTTGATGAGATGGGCTGAGAAGTGACAGATGGAATTTATTTAGATAAATGCCAGGTGCGTTTTGGGAAAGCAAATCTTAGCAGGACTTATACACTTAATGGTAAGGTCCCGGGGAGTGTTACTGAACAGAGACCTTGGAGTGCAGGTTCATAGCTCCTTGAAAGTGGAGTCGCAGGTAGATAGGATAGTGAAGAAGGTATTTGGTATGCTTTCCTTTATTGGTCAGAGTATTTAGAATATTGAGTGCAATCTGGTCTCCTTCCTGTCAGAAGGTTAGAGTCATAGAGATATACAGCACGGATGAGCAAAAAGGTTTTATTATTCTTTGGGAGCCCCTCTGATTCTAAAGTTGCATCTCCTTTCCCCCACCCTCGTTCATTGCTGTCAAGACTCCCATACCTCGCTTCAGGATCTAAGTTTCACTAAGATCACCTTTCCTCCTGAACTCCAATGGGCACAGGCCCAAACCTTTCTTGTTAGACAAACTCCTTTATTCCAGGATTCAGCAGAGGGAATCCTCAGTAAGGTGTCACTGTCACCCCCACCAGCCCCTACATCTTCTCATCTGTCACCCCCGCCAGCCACTACACCCCCTCGCAATCCATCTTGGCTGAAGCAGTGAAACATGTCCAGTCCATTCCATCCCCAATGATGTGGAAGGGTGTGACCTCTTACCACCAGGGCCCCTTGATGACCAGTCCAGAGGCGTCACTGTGACCCCCACCAGCTGCAACAGCAAGGGAAAGGCCTGCAATATCAGTGGGGGCAGGGGGGTTTCAGAGGAAATGCGGCTACATTCCTCAGTGGAGGGGGGAGTGGGAAGGTAGTCTGCAGAACATAATCCATGGCAGGGGCTGGATGCTGCAGAGCCACCAGCAAGAGGTCTCTCTCTCTCCGGGGAAGAGGACAGCCTCAGGCCTCTGACAGAATTTTTTAAATGGATGGTGGTGAGAAGAGATGCAGAAATGGATCTTATCCACATCCAAGGCACCAGTGGGCTGCGGGTAGGTAACAGAGTGGAACTGGGGTCTGTAGCAGAGGCCATGGCCCAGCAACAGGAAGGAAAGTTGCCACAGACCACTTGCAGGCTGCAAAAACTGTGTACGAAGAGGACCAAACAAACAGGCTTGCCACGAGCAGAACCAAGGATTGTTTTTTTTGGGGGGAAAGATTTAAAAAAGGACACAAGGGCCAACTTTTTTTAAACACACAGTTCTGGATGTAAGTTTGCTCGCTGAGCTGGAAGGTTCATTTTCAGACATTTCGTCATCATTCGAGGTAACATCATCACATACACAACGGTTGGTCTGTGACATGTGAATGCCACAGAGCTGTACAGCACAGAAACAGACACTTCAGTCCAACCAGTCCATGCCATCCTCAATTAAACTAGTCCCACTTACCAGCATTTGGCCCACATCTTTCCAAACCCCTTCTATTTGTGTAGCCATCCAGATGCCTTTTAAATGTTGTCATTGTACCAGCCTCCACCACTTCCACTGGCAACTCATCCTACATGCACCACCTACTGTGTGAAAATGTTGCCTCCTTGGGTAACTTCTAAATCTTTCCCCTCTCAGCTTAAACCTATGTCTCTCTAGCTTGGACCTCCCTACTCTGGGGAAAGGACCTTTACCATTCTATACTGCCTATCCAGGGCAAGTGGTGGATGCGGGTACAGTTTACAATGTTTAAAAGACATTTGGATATGTACATGAATAAGAAATGCCTGAAGGGATATGGGTCAGGAGCAAGCACGTGAGACTCATTTAGTTTGGGATTACGGTTAGCTTGGACTGGTTAGACCAAAGGGTCTGCCTCTGTGCAGCACTACTCTATGACTACTGATCAAAAGCAGCCTACAACGGGACAATTGTAGCTATTGCACAGGGTCCCTCCTTGGGCCCAAGGAGCCTTTCGAAAGCACTATGGAAAACATTCAGCAGGCATGCAGAGACAATGAACTCACTTGTGAGCAAGGCCATAATGAGAAAACCAATGACACAAGTTGGTCATGAATAAATACAAGTGGAGATTCAGCAGAGGTATTAGCGCACAGAGAGTGAGGAGGCTGCAGAACTTACTGAGGCAGGGAGTAGTCAAGGTGAACATTGCTGGTACAGTTTGGTAGCACAGCACTTGGAACGTCCTTGAAAAAGACATACATATCAATAAAGATTCCGGTCCTGCCTCAACAAAGTCAAATGCAAGAATGTTCAAAATTTGGACAATCACGAAAAGTTATACTTCAGATATGGCTTTCTTGCTTTTGTTCTGATCAGCACAAAATGATATTTGAGCTTTTGCATCTGTATTTTTCTGGGGGGGGTGTATGGTGAAGAGGAGACATGGAGAAACACAAGGGTGAAAGGCTTAGAAGGATATGTTGCAGAGTGAGAGGTGACTCAGCACAAGGGACTGGGGTGAAATGCCTGAGCGCTATGCAGCAAATATAGGCCAATACCTGATTGTGGTGTGTGTTGTAGTGTAGAGGAGAGCTGTTCTGCATCTTACACCCGTCAGCTCCACCGCTAATGTTGAGACCCTCTGCAAACTCCAGCGTGGCCAAAGTGCCAGAGACCTGCTGCAGGGCATACTGGATACTGACCACATTCTCTGGATTAGTAGTGCTGGAAGAGCACAGCAGTTCAGGCAGCATCCGAGGAGCAGTAAAATCGACATTTCAGGCAAAAGCCCTTCATCAGGAACATACAGCCAGTCTCAGTGATGAGCTGTCCAAGTACTGGATCTTCTGCTGAAGCAGCCTCTGCTCGATGCTCCACCTAGGAACCCTCCAACCGCCTCATCTTCCGCCTAAGAACCCTCCAACCGCCTTATCTTCCACCTAGGAACCTTCCAACCGCCTCATCTTCCGCCTAAGAACCCTCCAACCACAAGGGATGAATGCAGATTTCTCCAGCTTCCTCATTTCCCCTCCCCCCACCTTATTTCAGTCCCAACCCTCGGACTCAGAACCGCCTGCAATCTTCTTCCTGACTGCGAATCCTCTTGCAAGGATGCCTTCCTTGAAGAAACTCTCTTCCTCCCTCGACAAGGATTTCAGTGAGTCCCTCTCTCACTGCACCCCCCAGGTCATCTCCTCTGCCCTAAAGCTCTTCAGCCACGTCCTCAAACAGACTCGTTACCACAGCCACAAAATTTGGACCCAACCAGGACAACCAGTACCTACAACAAATCCAAAGCCTCCTGCAACAGACCTCCTTCCGGATCCTCCGCTCCACGCTTGCAGCCATGCGCCGCTACCTACATTCCCTGCAGTCAGCCCTACCCCAGCTCAGGACAGCACACTCACAGACCTGCAAAGGACCTCTACTGTTCTTCATCCACAGAAGAATCCATACAATAAACAAACAGTTCTTCCTAGCCATATCAGAAATTAAAGACAGTAAGTACCAAAAACTTTCATGTAATTACCCCCACACACCGGATTCTTCAACCGTTCCAGTCTCTTCCATCGGCCTCCGGAACTGCTCGGGTACCATTACCCACGCGGCCGCTGCAGCAGCCACCGCCGCGAACCATGACGTCACTTCCGCCCCCACCGACCATGCAGTCTCCGCGATCGCCGCCCAGATGACTGCCTCCACGATCACCAGGAAGACCATCGCCAACAGATTCGCGGCCTCCGTGGGGACGACAGCAACCGGGAACAACACCGTTTCTGCCGTCGCCGCAGCCACTTCCGCCCCCGGAGTTGCCGTTGCTGCATCTACTTCCGCCCCCAGTGACGTCACTCACCTGCACAACGACCACACCGCATGCATCTTCGCCTCCACGCCGATCTCCGCCCCCTCGCCCAACCCCGCCCCATGCCTAACCCTGCCCCCATACCCA
>NC_057718.1:78214761-78217623 GCF_004010195.1 Chiloscyllium plagiosum | reverse complement strand
AATGCGATAGGTGGAAGGAGGTTAAGGTGAGGGCCATTCCCAACGCCCCTCCCCCAAGTCCCTCCTCCCTACCTTTTATCTTAGCCTGCTTGGCACACCTTCCTCATTCCTGAAGAAGGGCTTATGCCCGAAACGTCGATTCTCCTGCTATGTGAACTTTACTAAAGCATTTGACAGGGTAATTCATGATGGGCTGGTCTGGAAGTTTAAGTTACATGGGATGGATAGTGAATTGATAAGTTGCAAAATTGGCTTGGTCATGGAAAGCAGAGGGAGTTGTGGAGGCATGTTTTTCTGACTGGAAGAATATGACCAATGGTTTTTCACAAGTATCACTGCTGGGACCTCTGATTGTAATATATATAAATTATTTGGATGAAAATGTAGGTGGTTGGATTAGTAAGTTTGCAGATAACACAAAAATAGGTGGAGTTGTGGATAGTGAAGAAGTACAACAGGATATAAATCAGTTGGAAAGTTGGGTGGAGAAATGGCAAATGGAGTTTTCTCTTGACAAGTCTGAGATGATGCATTTTGGGAGGTCAAATACAAGCATACAGTTAATGGCATGACTCTTAAACACCGTTGATATACAGAAGGATTTTGAGGTGCAAGTCTATAGCTCCCTGAAAGTGACAATAGAAGTGGATAGGATGGTAAAGAAGGCATATAGCAAGCTTGCCTTTATCAGTCAGGGTATTGAGAATATTGCAGCTGTATAAGACTTGATTAAGTCACATTTGGAATATTGTGTGCAGTTCTGCTCGCCACTGTACACTATGACGAAGGATGGGAAGGCTTTGTAGATGGCTCAAAACAGATTTACGGAATGTAGCCTGGAATGGAGTGTATTAGCTACAAGGAGAGGTTGGGCAAAACTTGGATTGCTTTTGCTAGAGTGGAGGCTGAGCAGTGTGATAGAAGGTATCTGAAAGAAATAGATTAAATTGAGAGGCATGATAAAGTGGATAGTAAGAGTCTTTTTCCCAAGGGGGAAATGTCAAATACAAGGTGCATAGGTTTCAGGTGATAGGGAAAGTTTCAGGGAGATATGTGAGCAAACCATTTTACATAGTGTGGTTGGTGCCTGGAATGCGTACTCGGGAAGATAGAAGCAGATAGGAAAGCAATGCTTAAGAGGCATTTAATCAGGCAGGGCATAGAATGTTATGGATCGCGCAGGCAGATGACATTAGTTAAGAATGGCATTGTGGTCAACATAGACATAGGGGTCCAATGGGCCTGCTCCTTTACTGTACTGTTCTGTGTTTCTGAATAAAGTGAAAATTGGCTATTGAGTTGGATGATCAGCCATGATCATAATGAATAGAGGAGCAAATTCAAAGGGCTGAACGGCCTACTCCTCCTCCTGTTTTCAAGATTTTTATTTTAGAAGCAGAGGCACATCATTCACTGCTGGAATCTTGGCTGTTTAGAGTTTGAAAAGAAAAGGAACATTGTAGAAAATCCATAAGTTCATTGGCTGAAAAGGAATCTGATTGAGATGTACAAATTTCTGAGGAGTGAGTTTTGAGAAAATTTGTAGTTCAGGTTGAAGTTCTCGATGTAGGTTTGCTCGTTGAGCTGGAAGGTTCATTTCCCGACATTTCGTCACCCTACTAGTTAACATCTTCAGTGGGCCTCAGGCAAAGCACTGCTGATAATTCCTTCATACCTTTGGGTTGGTGATGTCATTTCCTGTGGTGAAGTCACTTCTTGTTCTTTTTCTCAGGGGGTGGTAGGTGGAGTGTAACTCGCTGTGTTTGTTGAGAGAGTTCAGGTTGGAATGCCATGCTTCTAGGAATTCTCTTGTATGTCTTTGGCTTGTCCGAGGATGGATGTGTTGTCCCAGTCAAAGTGGTGTCCTTCCTCATCCGTATCTAAGGATACGAGTGAGAGGGGGTCATGTCTTTTTGTGGCTAGTTGGCGTTCATGTATCCTGGAGGCTAGTTTTCTGCCTGTTTGTCCAATATAGTATTTGTTACAGTCCTTGAAGGAAGACACGCACAACAGTCCCTAGAAGCATGGCATTCCAACCGGAACTCTATCAACAAACACATTGAGTTAGACCCCATTACCACCCCCTAAGAGAAAGAACCGGAAGTGACTTCACCACAGGAAATGACATCACCAGAGGAAATGCCATCACCAACCCAAAGAAACTCAAACATATAAATAGAAAGCAGGAATTATCATCAGTGCTTAGCCTGAGGCCCACTGAAGATGTTACCTAGTAGGGTGACGAAACGTCTGGAATAAACCTTCCAGCTCAGCGAGCAAACGTGCATTCTGAGGAGCATACACACATTTTGAGAGGAGAGCCAGCCAGAGCTATGGGAGACAGCTGGAGAGGATCATCAGTCGTGCACCCCATAATTCAGCTCAGAACAGAGCCCAGGGTTGGTAGGAATCAGTCCTTCATCCACTACAGAGGAACACATTTAATCAGACACATGGTTATCTGTTAATTGTTTTAAGCCTAATTTACTTTCAAGCTTTTCAAGCTTTGGTAAAGTTAATATAGCAAATAAACAACAAAAATAAGTAAATAATTTAAATAATTAATTCAAAACCCTTTAAGAATGGCACACATTGTGTGTCCAAGCTGCTATGTCAGAACTCAAGGATAATGTTATGATGCAGCGATGATGTGGAGGTGTCGGTGTTGGACTGGAGTGGACAAAGTTTAAAAATCGCACAACATCTGGTTATAGTCCAACAGGTTTATTTGGTAGTACTATCTTTTGCAATGCTACTCTTTCAGGTAGCTGTGGAGCAGGATCTTCAGATACAGAATTTATAGCAAAAGATCGCAATGTCATGCAACTGATACGATATATTGAACAAACCTAGATTGCTGTT
>NC_057718.1:78192154-78214261 GCF_004010195.1 Chiloscyllium plagiosum | reverse complement strand
AACAATATTAGTTTTAAGATAGGAGGATTGTTTGTCTGAACTGGAAGGCTGTGACCTGCAAGAATTGATACTGGGTCCACTTTTGTTGTCATTTATATAAATGAAAATACAGGAGGTATGCTATGTTTGCAGATGATACCAAAATCGGTGGTATTGAGGACAGTGAAGAAGGTTATCTCAGATTACAAAGAGATCTTGATCAATTGGGTCAATGGGCTGAGGAGTGCAGATGGAGTTTAATTTGGATAAATGTGAGGTATTGCATTTTGTTCACACAAACAAGGACAAAACTAATACAATTAATGGGAGCGTTGTAGAACAGAGAGAGCTAGGGATTCAGGTACATAATTTTTTTAAATTTGTGCCTCAGGTCATCAGAGTGGTGAAGAAGGCATTTAGCATGCTTGCCATCATTGCTCAGACCTTTGAGTATAGGACTTGAGTGGTCATGTTGAGATGTACAGGATATTGGTGAGACCTCTCTGGAGTACACAGTTCTAGTCACCCTGTTATAGGAAGGATTTTTTTTAAATTGGAGAGGGTTCAGAAAAGATTTACCAGGATGTTGCGTGGAATGGAGAGATTGAAATATAAAAAGAGACATAGGAGGGTGAAGGGTGACCTTACTGAGGTTTATAAAACCATGAGGGTCATAGATAAGATGAATGACAAAGGTCTTTTCCCTAGGGTGGGGTAGTTCAAAATTAGGGGGCATATTTTTAAAGGTGAGAAGAGAAAGATTCAAAATGACATGAGGTGCAACTTTTTTGTTTACACAGAGTAGTTCATGTGTGGAATGAACTGCCAGAGAAAGTAATGGATGCAGGTACAGTTACAGTGTTTAAAAAACATTTGGATAAGTTCCTGAGTAGGGAAGGTTTGGAGGGATTTAGGCCAAGTGCAGGCAGGTGGCACTTGTATAGTTTGGGAACATGGTTGGTGTGAACTGATTGGACAAAAGGGTCCATTTCCATGCTGAAATGACTATGACTCTAATTTCAGGTATGCATGTCTCATTATCTAGCTTTGTGAAGGAGAGTCCCCCCGTCCCCAAGTCTTGCATATAAGTCCTAATGCAAGGAATTGGCTATTTATCTAGCTGCGAAAAGTGGTTTACTGCTTTTTTGAAATTCCCACAAAGGCAAACCAACCTGATGGGCTGCCCGTTCCACAAACTGCATGAGCTTGATGATTCCAGCCTTCTGATTTATGCCTCTACTTTTGCAAATGGCGCTGCAGAATTGTGGAATTGCTTCCTGGTCCCTGGTCGACATGTAAGGTGGCTTTGGTCTCTTTGATAGTCCATAGCCTTTCCTGAAAAACATCGGGGTATTTAATTAGAACTTCACTCAGGCAGTCATTTTCTAATTTTAAAATGTTGAGTCAATCAAGTTGAATCTTTCTCAACCAATTTCACCCCATCAAACTTGGGCTGAAGCCTTTTACTACAATCTATGCTAACTGAACCAACTGCTTCTCATTAGGGACCAGAACTGAAGTTGTACCCTTAATCTGTGGGATTCCCTGGTATAGATTCTCAGCCTGGCTGACGTTATAGTAAACTTAAGGATTGGAGCCCAGATCGAATTTTGGTAAAGACTGGTTCCGCAATCATCGATACAGCCGTGCTGGTATTGACTTCCATTCAAACAGGGTGATCAATTAACCAGATGTTTATTTTGATTAGCAATGTCCAAATTAGAACCAATCAATTTAACTGTTCCAAACCAGCTGTAGGTGGACTTTCCAGGCTGCGGTCTCTCCTGGATATGAGCCTATGAGTTATCTTACTCAATTCAGGCCTAGTGTGACGTTTTTGCTGTCTTGAGTCCGCATACTGGCAGCAACAATGGATCCTCAAAAAATTTTTAATTGTTTGACCAAGGTTCAACTTTGCTTTGGGATTTTGCTGTGGACTGGCATAGAGTCCCTCTATTCTTGAGGCTATGCAATTGACTTCACTAAAGTGGTATTCCCCAAACTCAGTTGGCCTGGCGAAGGTGTCCAGTTCCATCGCGATCCCCTGTAACTCATAAGCTCCACTGCTGTAGAGAGCTTGCAAACTTGATCATGGCACCAACACAGGGCAACTCATGCATGGTCGCATCATTAATCCCACATATCAAATGGTTCCTCAGCATCTTGCTTAGGGTTAGACCAAAATCATATGCCTCTGCCGGTCATCTTAAACTTGTCAAAAATCCCAATATAGATTCCCTTGGTTCTCAAACTGCCAAGTAAAACCAATAGCATTTCACAATTAGAGGACACTTGGGGTCATAATATTTCTAGTTGAAACCATCAACTCTTGAAGGGTTTAATATCTGGTGTCTCAGGAAAGTTAGGCTCTTAATAACTGAAAATGTTATGGGTTTCACACTCGAGAATTACCAGTTACTTTTCATTTGCCCCAATGTCATTTACTCAGAAAAACAATAACACATTCTTTCCAGTCTTCGATGGCAGGATCAAAAGAGTCGAGCTGTTAGGTTCTTTTTTCCCCGAGATCCTTATACACTTGATGCAACTACAACACACCAACTTCTGTGTGAACAAGGAAAATTTTATTAAGCACAGGACAAGCTTTCTGGAGAAACCCTTAACACTCTTCGCAATGGGCGACACGGTGGCACAGTGGTTAGCACAGACAAGCTTTCTGGAGAAACCCTTAACACTCTTCGCAATGGGCGACACGGTGGCACAGTGGTTAGCACTGCTGCCTCACAGCGCCTGAGACCCGGGTTCAATTCCCGCCTCAGGCGACTGACTGTGTGGAGTTTGCATGTTCTCCCCGTGTCTGCGTGGGTTTCCTCTGGGTGCTCCGGTTTCCTCCCACATTCCAAAGATGTGCAGGTCAGGTGAATTGGCCATGCTAAATTGCCCGTAGTGTTAGGTAAGGGGTAAATGTAGGGGTATGGGTGGGTTGCACTTCGGCGGGTCGGTGTGGACTTGTTGGGCCGAAGGGCCTGTTTCCACACTGTAATCTAATCTAATCTAATCTAAACTAAAAAAAATGTTTGTGAAGCCATGTCAAGGCATCTCTCGGAACAAAGAAAACAGTCCTTCCTTTATACAAAATCTTGACATCACAGTCAATAATGTCCACAAGACAACATCCCCCAGTCACTCCCCCACAGTTACATGCCCCTCAAGACACAATGCAGTGATCACATCATTTCCAGAAACAATGTAATGTAAATCACTCCTTAATGGTCAAATTGTTGTGAATTAACTACAGGGAGTAGTCAAAATTCCAACTACAATGTTTTTATTGATTTGGAATAGGATGATGATGTAAATGGCTCTGAATGGTAAGGGATGACAATGTAAATTTCTTACATTCTACCTGTAAGACAGAGACATAACACCCCACCCTCAGGACATGCAACTTCCTGCAGGTCAGTGGAGCAAATTAACTCTTTAACATCACAAAGCCTCCCAAATTGTGGCATGATGACAGAAATACTTATCCCAGCTCAAAGATGACTTCATGGGCATGTTTTCTCTAGTTACCACTAAAATAACTCCATGAAGGCTAGTATCCTGCCATCAAGTCACCCTTTACTTTCAAGTGCATAGTATATGACACTGACTCAGTTTCTCAAAACCAGCTCCAAGAGTAAGCAGAACCCCCGATACTCCTGTTTATTTATTTTTCTCTTTTTTTTAAAAAAAATGGGCTTTAGTAGAGTGATATGCGTTTCTTGTCAGACGTGGGAGTTTAAAGAGTTACAGCGGATTAGATTACTTACAATGTGGAAACAAGCCCTTTGGCCCAACAAGTCCACACCGACCCTCCGAAGACCAACCCACCCAGACCCATTGCCGTACATTTACCCCTTCACCTAACACTACGGACAATTTAGCAGACCCAATTCACCGAACCTGCACATTTTTGGACTGTGGGAGGAAACGAGAACACCCGGGGGAAACCCACGCAGACACGGGGAGAATGTGCCAACTCCACACAGTTGCCTGAGGCAGGAATTGAACCCGGGTCTCTGGCGCTGCGAGGCAGCAGTGCTAACCACTGTACCGCCCAACACTCCTGTTTATTTTTTTAAAATTGTTTTTTATTTTATTAAACAAATTACAAAACAGTTTACAAAAAACATTTACAGCTGTACACAAGAGACAGCAATTTTACAAGGGCGAGGAGCAGCAAAGCTAGGCCCCAAACCCTACCGTTCAAACATTTTACAGGGAGATGAGGACAAACCTCAAATCCCAGTTCCACATATGACAAGACAGTGACAATAACATTTGTACATTAGACAATACTGTTACATACAAAAATGCAGACAATACGGACCCAGCAGCCCCCCGTCCCTCCCACCTTCCGACCACTCTAAGGCAGCCCGCCCCTACCCATCTTCCGGCTCTCGGTCCACCCCATGCCCCTTCCAGTTCTCGGGCCGCCCTGACACACCTTTCGACCACCTCTAGGATGGCCCGCCCCAGTACCTGCCCGGGGTGACAGCGGTCAGGTTGGCCTACCCACCTTCCCTAACCACCCTCAGCACCTTTTGACCACCTCTGGGGCAGCCCGCCCCAGTACCTGCCTGGGGTGACAGCGCTGAGGACGGCTACTTGCCCTTCAGAATCTCGGTCTGCCCCTACGTACCATTGGGCTCTCACCCACCCCAATGCACCATCCGGGCAGTGGGATATCCTGGCACACCTTCTGGCCACCTCTAGGACAGCCCATCCCCTTCCCTGGGACGACAGCATGCAGGGTAGCCCACAAGCCTTCCGGATCTCAGTCCGCCCCTATGCACCTTCTGGTGCTCGGCTGCCCTGAAACACCTTTTGACCACCTCCAGGGCAGCCCGTCCCGATTACCCCTTCTCAGGATGACAGTGCTCAGAACGGCCTACCCACCATCTGACATGCGGGGCGACTGGCATCAGGGTGGCCTACCCACCCTCCGGCTTTCAGGACAGCCTACCAACCTTCAGGTTCACAGGACAGCTTACCCACCCTCCGGCTCTCGGGGTGACAGCTTTCAGGATGACCCATGAGCCTCCCAGCTCACAGCAAGGCCTGCCACACCCAGGGACACGCAAGACAGTGCAGGTGATAGACCCAGGAAACACCACAATACAGTTAGTTACCAAAAAACAGAGTCCTTTCTGGTACACAGTCCAAATCTATACAGTCTTCAAGATATAGAATCCATTTCCAGGAAGAGTCCACTCCAGTATACAATGTGCATTGTCAGAAATAGAGTCCGCTCCAAACTGCAGAGTCCGTTGCTAAAAACAGAGTCCGCAACCAAGGGCAGAGTCCACTGCTGAAGGCAGCAAATGCACAGCACACAGTTGTTCAGTCTCCATAGAGTCCTGGCCCAGCCTTGGAAAACCAGGCCCACTCACAGGAACATAGTACATGTGCAGTTAACTCACAGGGGTTTGGTCTACTCCTGAAGGAAAGGTCTGCTGCCAAACTCCAGGATACAGAAACTGCTCAATTCCCAGCACACATGCAGGTGTTCAATCTTCAGAGGCCCAATCCCAGGGCTAGGCCTCCCCACAGGAACAGCTCCTCTGGTAAAATGTATGTCTTCCACAAGGGCTCAGTCAAAACACCAATAAAAAGTGAAGAACATATAAAAAAAACAAAGAAAACTAGAGTCCAAGGGCTAAACCCTACCACAAAATTAACACCGTCCTTTTCTCAAAAAAAAGAGAAAAGAGTAACACACAAGCTGTAACCAACCAGTGAAACAACACTCCCCTAATGAGAACCAAGTTACACCTGAAACACATTATGTGCATCAGGGGTTTAACAATCCGTCCTCACTAAAAGGAATACCAGTTCACAAACTGGCTAAATAATTCAGCCAGTTCAGGAATCAGGTTTCTCCCCTCCAAAAAAAGGAAAGTAGAAACTAACAGTAACATACTGACTGTTGCACCAGTCAACACAGAGTCAGTCCCTAGAATGAGGACAGTCTGAAATCTCCTGCTTATTTCTCTTTTTTTTTTGACACAGTGAGAGACACAAGTTGAATGAATCTTTATTCAATTTCCACCACGCCACTTCTGTTTTTTTTTTCTTTTTTTTATTTAACCCCCACACTACCGCCTAACTGCAGTAGTGCTTTATTTTTTCCCCAGCACCCATGGTGTGTGTGTGCAGGTGTGAGGCACAGTGAGAGACACAAGGTGCACAAATCTTTATTCAATTTCCACCACCAGAAAGAGAGGAAAAAAACCCGAGTGAAAAATGGTGGCTCAGTGGTTAGCACCAGCGTCCCAGGTTCGATTCCAGCCTTGGGCGACTGTCTGTGTGGAGTTTGCTCATTCTCCCTCTGTCTGCATGCGTTTTCTCCAGGTGCTCCGGTTTTTAGATTAGATTACTTACAGTGTGGAAACAGGCCCTTCGGCCCAACAAGTCCATACCGACCCGCCAAAGCACAACCCACCCAGACCGATTCACCTACATTTATCCCTTCACCTAACACTACGGGCAATTTAGCATGGCCAATTCACCTGACCTGCACATTTTTGGACTGTGGGAGGAAACCGGAGCACCCGGAGGAAACCCACGCAGACACGGGGAGAATGGGCAAACTCCACACAGTCAGTCGCCTGAGGCGGGAATTGAACCCGGGTCTCTGGCGCTGTGAGGCAGCAGTGCTAACCGCTGTGCCACCGTGCCGCCCATAATTTTCTCCCACAATCCAAAGATGGGCAGGTCAGGTGAATTGGCTATGCTGAATTGCCCATAGTGTTAGGTGCATTAATCGGAAGGAAATGGATCTGGCTGGGTCACTCTTCAGAGTGTTGGTGTCTAATCTAATCTAAACTGTTTTTTGCAGCTGGATAAATATCCAATCCCTCAGATAACGGATTCATATGCAAAGTTGGCGGTGGGGTTGGGGGACGTGGGAGCTGTCCTTCATGAAGCTAGTCATCAGCCATAAATACCTGCAATTCTACTTAAATGAGGATTCCCAGAAGTATGCTACAATTAAAACCCATAAGTGCTTGTACTAATATACGAGACCTGCCATTTGGGGTAGCGTCAGCCTGTTCAATTTTTCAGTGGACAATGGAGAACATTTTGAAGGTCTACCTCAGGTCGCCATTTACCTAGATGACGTTCTAATAACAGGGAAAATTAATAAGGGAGGAGAAAGTGAGGACTGCAGATGCTGGGGATCAGAGCTTAAAAATGTGTTGCTGGAAAAGCGCAGCAGGTCAGGCAGCATCAAAGGAGAAGGAGAATCGATGTTTCGGGCAAAAGGGCTTATGCCGAAACGTCGATTCTCCTTCTCCTTTGATGCTGCCTGACCTGCTGCGCTTTCCAGCAAAAATTAATAAGGTACCCTTAGAGAATTTGGATATAGTCCTAAGGCGTTTTTACATGGCAAGTGTTTGCCTAAGAAGGGAAAAATGTGTGTTCCAGACCCTCCAAGTGACTTACTTGGGTTACAAAGTTGTCAAGACCAGGTTATACCTGTTGGAAGATAAAGTGAGGCCATCAAAGGTGCCTGGGATCCCATGCCTGCCCAGGTGCTTAGGTCATTTCTGATAAATGAGAGAGAGAGAGAGAGAGAGAGAGTGTGAGAGAGTGAGAGAGTGTGAGAGTGTGTGTGTGTGTGTATAATGTAGTGGGGTCACATGCAGTGTGACATGAACTCAAGACCCAGGTTGAGGACATCCTCATGAATACCAAACTTGGAAATCAGCCTCTGCTCAGTTGTGGTTTATCCCGGAGTCCAGGCTGGTAAATTAATATGGAAAGTTTAGACATAGCCTGGCCTCCATCCTGGCATCTTTGCATCAATTCCTAAAAATGAGTCAGTCTTGTATAGGTTGTATAGACAAGCTCTTGTTTTCAGTGAGGCGGAGAAACAGCTATCATTCTGTAAGGTATTGGCACACTATGATCCAAAGAAAGATCTGGTATTAACATGTGATGACTCCCCTTACAGCACTGGGCACTGGGGTAGTATTAACTCATAGGTGGCCCAATGGAGAGTAATACCCATCACAAGATGCTGAGGGCCTGATTACCTTAAATCTAAGGAAGTCAAACAAAATGAACAGTAACATAATTGCTGAAAAACTATGCTGTTGTTGCTTGCACGTGACAATTGAAGCCATGGCTGTGGGAGCATGTCTGCTAGTGTTATCTCATGCACGTGTGGAGATATGGGTTCTAGCCTGTCTGCTAGTATGGCTGCAGCATTGTACATCAGCAAGATGCATTTTGGACAAGGACCAATACTATCTGGAGGATTCAGAAAGGCCATTTATTTTGGTCAGAATCTTTTTGGAGTCTGAATGATTTGTGCGAGAATCGTGTGAGTAGTCTAGAATCAACTCTCTGCATCTTTTATTCTTTGACTGAGCACCATGGCAGGTTTCTCACTAGGCAGCAAACAGTTGCCAAATAAGTGGATTATAGCTTGTTAAATGTCTTATGAATGGGACGAGTTTCCTCATTAATATGCAGCTTCCCATTGTACTGAAGGAGCTTGAAGTTGAAAACTCTTGACAAAGAAGTCACAGCGAGTATCTGGTGATTTCATCTCATCACTTCCTCCAAAGGACCTCCATATGGGACACCAGGCACCAACATCTCAGGGCACACTTCGCACTCATAGCCATTGGCATCCAACATGTCAGCCTCTAAGAACCATCATGCCATATCTCTGACCCACTTATCGGATGCTTCAATACCTCAGCTTGCACCTTGGGCTACCCCAGCAACTATCATTGCAATATTTTTATTGCCCATTCCTAGTTGCCCTTGAGAGAGAGAGAGAGAGAGAGAGAGTGAGAGTGTGTGAGTGTATAATGTAGTGGGGTCACATGCAGTGTGACATGAATTCAAGACCCAGGTTGAGGACATTCTCATGAGTACCAAACTTGGAAATCAGCCTCTGCTCTGTGTTGTTGTTTATCCCGGAGTCCATCTTGGAGGATAGTCAACGAAGATCTAAGGCCAAATATCCCTGACCTCTGAAGTGTTCCCCAACTGGGAGGGAACATCCCTGTCTGGCAATTGTTGTGCAGTGTCCAATGTCATAGCATCTGCTTTGTCTCACCAATGTTTCATCTCAGGACATCCTTGCCTGCAACTTTTGAGATAGACAACGTTGGCCGAGTCACATGAGTGCTCTCTCTCTCTCACTCACACACACATATAAGTCTATGAGGTGAATTTGTTCAAAAAACATAATCTGTAGGCAGTCAATCCTACTTTGGAAATAGAACCAGTCCGACTCAATCTCACACCTTTAATGTATTTCTGAGCTGAGATGTCACCTTTTTTTATAAAACCTTGTTATCTCGGGAATATGACTTGAAAGAAGTTCTGGGATTTACATATTAATGAATCGAAACCTGCAACCCATGGATCTCTAAAACATGAAAGACTTAACATAGGTTAACTAGATTTATTTAACATATCACATCAGTTGTATGATCACTCTGATCTTTTACTATAAATTCTGTGTCCTGTGACCCTGCCACACTAGCTACCTAATGAAGGAGTAGCACTCTGAAAGCTTGTACTTCTAAGTAAACCTGTTGGACTATAACCTGGTATTGTGTGCTTTTTAATTTTAAATGTTGCAATTGTATCAACCTCCACTACTTCCTCTCACAGTTCATTCCATACACACAAAACACTCTGCATGGAAAAGTTGCCCCTTTAGGTCCCTTTTAAATCTTTCCCCTCTCACCTTAAACCTATGCCCTTTAGTTTTAGACTTCCCTATCCTGGAGAAAAGACTTTGAATATTCACACAACCAATGCTCCTCGTGATTTTATAAACCTCTCCAAGGTCACCCCTCAGCCTTCAATGCACCAGGGAACACAGCTCCACATTATTCAGCCACACCCCATAGCTCAAACCCCCCCAAATTTGGCAACATCCTTGTAAATCTTTTCTGAACTCTTTTAAGTTTAACAACATCTTTCCTATAGCGAAGAGACCAGAATTGAACATTGTATTCCAAAAGTTGTCAAACCAATGTCCTATACAGCCAAAACGTGACCTCCAACTCCTATACTCAATGCACTGATCAGTAAAGACAAGTGTACCAAACATCTTCTCTACCCTGTATACCTGCGATTTCAAGGAAGTATTAACCTGTATTATGCGGTAACACACCCCAGGACCTTGCCACCTCTTTTTGCTCTACCAAAATGCTCTACCTCACATTTACCTAGATTAAACTCCATCTGCCACTCCTCAGCCCCTTAGATAAAGGTCCTATTGTACTCTGAGGCAACCTTTGCTGTACGCTACACCAACAATTTTGGTGTCATCTGCAAACTTACTAACCATACCTCTGACATTCACATCCAAATCATTTATGTAAGTGACAAAAAGCAGTGGACCCACCATCGATCCTCACAGCACACCACTCTGCCGCCAGTTCAAAAAGCAACCCTCCACCACCACCCTCTGTTACCCATCTTATAGCTATGGACTGCTTCAGCCTCTGAGGAGTCAGGAATGATGCTGAGCATTATACAATCATCAGCAAACATCCACACATCTGACCTTATATGGAAGGAAGGTCATTGATAAAACAAATGAAGATAGTTGGGCCTATGAGAGTACCCTGATGAACTCCTGCAGAAATGTCATACAGATGTATAGCATGGAAACAGACCCTTTGGTCCAACCCGTCCATGCCGACCAGATATTATGAGACATGGATTTCCCACATGCAGAGTCATGTTAACTATCCCTAATCAGTCCTTGCCTTTCCAAATACATGTACATCCTGTCCCTCAGGGTTCCCTCCAACAACTTGCTAACCACCCATGTCAGGCTCACTGGCTTGTCCTTACCGCCCTTCTTAAACAGTGGCACCAGTTAGCCAACCTCCAGAGTTCCAGCACCTCACCTGTGACTATCGATGATACAAATATCTCAGCAAAAGGCCCAGCAATCACTTCTCTAGCTTCCCACAGAGTTCTCTGGTACACCTGATCAGGTCCTGGAGATTTATCCACCTTTATGCGTTTCAAGACATCCAGCACTTCCTCCTCTGTAATCTGGACATTTTGCAAGGTGTCACCATCTATTTTGCAATTTACTATATCTTACTATATCTTCCATATCCTTATCCACAGTAAATACTGATGCAAAATACTCGTTTAGTATCTTCTCCATTTTCTGCAACTCCACACAAAGGCCGCCTTGCTGATCTTTGAGGGGCCCTATTCTCTCCCTAGTTACCCTTTTGTCCTGAATGTATTTGTAAAAACCCTTTGGATTCTCCTTAATTCTATTTGCTAAAGATATCTCATGTCCCCCTTTTGCCCTCCTGATTTCCCTCTTAAGTATACTCCTACTTTCTTTATACTCTTCTAAGGATTCCACGATCTCTCCTGTCTGTACCTGACATATGTTTCCTTCTTTTTCTGAAACAAACCCTCAATTTCTTTAGTCATCCAGTATTCCCTATAGTTACCAGCCTTCCCTTTCACCCTGACAGGAATATACTTTCTCTGGATTCTTGATATCTCATTTCTGAAGGCATCCCATTTTCCAGCTGTCCCTTTACCTGTGAACATCTGCACCCAATCAGCTTTTGAAAGTTCTTGCCCAATTCCGTCAAAATTGGCTTTTCTCCAATTTAGAACTTCAACTTTTAGATGTGGTCTATCCTTTTCCATCCTCTGACTATTGGGGGGGTCTATTATACAATCCCAATAAAGTGATCATCCCTTTCTTATTTCGCAGTTCCACCCAAATAACTTCCCTGGATGTATTTCTGGGAATATCCTCCCTCAGCACAGCTGTAATGCTATCCCCTTCCTCTCTTGCCTCCCTTTCTATCCTGCCTGTAGCATTTGTATCCTGGAACATTCAGCTGCCAGTCCTGTTCATCCCTGAGCTATGTTTCTGTAATCGCTATGATATCCCAGTCCCATGTTCTTAACCATGCCCTGAGTTCATCTGCCTTCCCTGTTAGGTCCCTTGTATTGAAATAAATGCAGTTTAATTTATTAGTCCTACCTTGTCCTTGCATGCCCTGTTTGACTTGCTTCTGTTCTCAACTGTACCAGTCTCAGATTGATCTCTTTCCTCACTATCTCCCTGGGTCCCACCCCACTCCCCCACCTTTCTAGTTTAAATCCTCCCGAGCAACTCTCGCAAATCTCCCTGCCAATATATTAGTCCCCTTCCAAGTTAGGTGCAATCCATCCTTCTTGTACTTCTACCCCAGAAGAGATTCCAATGATCCAAAAATGTGAATCCTTCGCCCATATACCAGCTCCTCAGCCATGCATTCATCTGCTCTATCCTCCTATTCCTGGATGAAGACCTTCAGCAACCACACTTTCTTCCTATGTGCCATGCATCACTCTAACCACTGGACACTTTGCCCCAATTCCCATTGATGCTAATTTTGCTAAAGTTTATTGTTGACAAGGGCTATAATTCTCACCTTCACGTCTGGAATTCAACTTTTGTCCATGTGTGAACCAAGGCTGTGATGAAGTCAGGAACTGAGTGGCCCTGGCAGAATTTAAATGGGACATCACTGAGCTGATGCTGCTTGACAGCACTGTTGATGACACCTTCCATCACTTTACTGATGATCGAGAGACGACGGGGCAATAATTTCTGGGTTGGAATTGGCCTTTTTGTCTGCCGGACCTGTCTGGTCAATTTTCTACATTGTTGGGTAGATGCCAGTGTTGTAGCTGTACTGGAACAGCTTGGCTAGGGCCGCAGCAAGTTCTGGAGCACCAATATTCAATACTATTGCCAGAATGTTATTGAGGCCCATAGCTTTTACAGTATCCAGTGCCTCCATCTGTTTCTTGATATCATGTGAAGTGAATCAAATTGGTTGAGGACTGGAATCTGTGATGCTGGGGACCACTGCAGGTTGGCGAGATGGATCATCCACTGGACACTTTAACTGAAGATTGCTGCAAATGCTTCAGCCTTGTATTTTATGCTATGTGCTGGGCCCTATCATTGAATCTGGGATATCTGTGGTGCCTCCTCCTCCAGTGAGTTGTTTAGTATCAGAGGCTGCCCTTGACATACTGTGCCAGGAACCCATCAGTGAAGGCTATCCGCTCCCCCCCCCAACCCCAACTCCCCCTACCCTTAACTTGACTGAGGCCTACTAACAACCCCGAAAAGCTTCTTCATTCATATTTGCACTAAATAGAAAATACAACAGTACTTTGAGCCTGCAACATCTGGCTTAGGTCGTAATGCAGAAAATGGCAAGGTAAGGCAATACAAGGCAGTGATGCTGTGAGCATCCATAAGCTCTGAGTCAGTGGGCGCTGTGATGGCAAGCAGACAACCCAAAGATGTGACTTGATGCACTCAATGAGGTGCGTGCATGCTCCTGAGGCAAAATGCCCTTGCTGCAGCATTACAATGATAGTTGAAATAGAACTGTTCTGAAGAAAGGTCAGTGGACCTGAAATGTTGACTCTGATTTCTTTCCACAGATGCTGCCAGACCTACTGAAACTTTCCAGCAATTTCTACTTTTCATTCAGGTTTCTTTGGGTTTTTGAAGAATGAAAGAGGAATTGTTTTGTTCAATGTACCTTATTGGTGCCACTTTCTCAAAAGAATGGAAGTGGCTATCTCCCATTTACTGGAATTTCCCAAATTCTGAAGGTAATGTTGCCATGAAGTTAAAAGAAATATCTAGTTATGGGTGACTCCAGCTGAGCCCAGTTTCAACTTCATTGGAGTTCTCAGGCTTTCCAGTAGGGGTCAGCAGAGAACAGGTCACAGCAATTTCAGTTTCACAACAGCAAGAGTTCATACTGCCTGGTGAAGCAATATTTCCAATCCAGTCAGCAATCCACTGTTAGGTTATGAACCACAAGAGGATTTGACAGTAGAATTTGGACATGAGCCAAATACTCACATCATGTGACAGAAACGTCTGAATCAGGTTAAGAAGCAGAGACTGCTGGTTGTCATGTGATAGATTCTGAGGCTGATTTATTTTAAGATCTAAGATTGTTCCAGAAAGGCTGGACCATGTATCACAATCATGTGACTGTCTTAGAACAAAGTTAAGAATGATATTAGATAATCAGTATTCCAGCTACAGCAAAGCGTCACATGATACCTGAGTCAGTTCCACTGTCAATAATTCAGTCCTGTCTCTCAACCACATTGCCCACTTTCCAGCAACCAGAACCATTAGTATCCAGCTGCAATTTGCACACACTTCTTTGTTTCATTTTGTGCTTTCTGACAGATTTTTAAAAAGCGAGTTTTGAGAAGATTTGTTGCTCAGGTTGAGGTTGTGGATGTAAGTTTGCTCACTGAGCTAGAAGGTTTGTTTTCCGACATTTTGTCACCGTAATAAATTTTAAAATATTCATTCATGGAATATGGGTGTTGCTGGCTGGACCAGCATTTATTGCCCAATGCTAATTGCCCTTGAGAGGCAGTGCTGAGCTGATCCACATCATTGGAGTGGTGGGTCCAATTCAAACAAAATTGAAAAAGCTTACAGGTTTAGGTATTTATTCTTCCATGGCATATGCATGACACCAGAAGGCTAAGAGTTGTTGCTGTCCTTCCTTAATTGCTCTTGAATTCAGTGACTTCCTAGGCCATTTTGGAGGGTATACCTGTAAGTCTGGAGTTACACATTGACAAGTGAACATGGCAGAATTCCTTCCTGAAAGGATATTGGTGAAGCAATGTGTTTTTACAATAATTGACAACTGTTTCATGGTTACCATTAACCAGCCTTTTCTTTCACTATTCCAGGTCTTTGAATTGAAATTCTACCATGTCCGCAGAACATTAGCGTCGGTCTCCTGATTACCAGTCCAGTGACAGTACCATGACTCCACCACCATTCTTAAATCTTATTCAATTGTTTTGTTTCTGTAGGCTCCCAATCATCTTCCCACTCACACTGGATTGGGTGTCATTTCTGCAACCAAATTGAAAAGCAAAAAAAAGTCCAAGAGTCTGGTAGCATTTGTCCCAGCATTTGTCTGAGTTCAGAATTAACTTACCAGTAAATGGAGAGCCCAGTGGTCTGAATGTTCACTGTAATAAATACCTGGCTGTGTAAATGCCTGCTCTGTTATTGAAATCGTCTGTATTACTTGGCTGATAATGCTGCAAAACACAATAATTTATCAGTATCATATTGCTATTTTTGGGAGGTTGCTCTTGCACAAATTAAAAGGTACTATGTCCTTGTCAATTGCTTTGGGACATCTGAAGAACACAAGGTGCTATTTAAATACAAGTCTTTCTTTCTTTATTGACTGTTGTAGTCACTCCCAAAATGCTATCAAGTTGAAATACATTTGTAACAGGTATGCTGGTGAGTTTTCTGATTAATCTTCTCCAGACAAGCCGTGGGCCCTTCAAGATTTGACCACTTTTGTGAATGGCGATGCTGCTGAATTACACATGGTAATGGGATTACCCTACCTAAAGCACAATCTTCCCCTTGCTATCCCAGCGGGCAGGTGACAGCCTAGTGGTATTATCAATGGACTGTTAACCCAGATACCTAAGTAATGTTCTGGGGAATCTAGACTTGATTCCCACCACGGCATATGTGGAAATTGAATTCAATTTAAAAAAAAGCCCTGGAATTAAAATCCTAATAATGACCAGGAATCCATAGTCAGTTGTCAGAAAAATCCATCTGGTTCACTAATGTCCTTTAGGGAGGGAAACTACTGCCCTTGCCTAATCTGGCCTACATTTATCTCCAGATCTACAATGTAGTTGACTCTTAACTGTCTTCTGGGATAGCTAAGAAATGCTGATCTAACTAGCAAAACCCTCATCTGGCACCTGTGAATGAATAAAAACCCTGAGTGCTTCTTCCAAGTGGTGCTCAACATGAGGAAGCACTGATTTATCAACTGAGAGGGTAGCAGTCAATGGATGTTTTCTATGTACAGATTTGACCTGATGCCATGACATCCAGAATCAATGTTGAGGACTCCATGACCATTCCCCTCACAATATACCACCGGGCCACCAGGTCTGATGGGTCTGTCATGCTTATGAAGGTCCTGGGACATGAGCTGTAAGGTACAATATACTAGTTATGACTACATGAAACTATTATATCTCCAGTTTGTTTAGCAGTTCTGCCAACATCTTGCACATTTTCAGATGTGAGTGAGGAGGATTTAATAGAATCAACTGAACTGACTGGCTGTATCTTTACTTTGTTCAGTACCTAGCTCATGTCATGGTCTATCTAGCTTTATTCTTACGAGATGTCCACAAATGATATGTAACAGTTGAGTAGTTGGTAAACCATTACATCAGGTGGTGAAGATCAAAACACAGTGGGTTTGGCCGGATTGCCTCAAAATTACTTCAGATTTATTTTATTAACTGAATCGCAATTCCCCAGCCGATCTGGTGGGATATGAACTGATGTCTATGGCCATGCACTTCACCATTCCCCAAAACAGCAATGAGTTAGCTTTACAATTTAGTGAGGGAGGTCCTGGGACCACGATTATCAACCAACACAGCTATCATTGTGGATGTGACACTCAACATAATTTTACATTTTTATATGAATGGCTCTTTCCTGGTCCATTAGGAAATCCATGCTAAATCAGCTAACAGCAGTGATGGCCAGCATCTGGCACAGCCCAGATATACTATAAAGTAAGGTGAATCATTTTCTTAAATTTGATTTGATGCTAGTGAAGCAATAGCAAAGGTCATTGGTGTTTTGGTGATTTTTTTTGGATTTCCCAAAGATGCTTAGAGAGATTGAATGCCACAAGTGAGGACTAACAAATGAAATAGGTGAAAGAAGTAGACCATTGACCTCCTCAAGCCTGCTCACCATTCAATAAGCTGCTTTTTTTGTATTTTGAATTCAACATTCCCATTTACCCCCAATAATCTTTGATTCCTCTGTCTAGCCAGAATCTATCCATCTCTGTCTTAAAAATATTCAACATTCTCATCTGCACCCCCTTCTAAGGCAGAGTTCTAAAGTCACATAGCCTTCTGAGGTTGAGAGAAAAAATGAATCTTCGTCTTAGAGTAAAACACGGAATGTAGTGTTCAAGGTAGCTCATCACCACCATCTCAAAGGCAACTAGAAACCAGCAATAAATGCTAGCCAGCCCCTTCTAAGGCAGAGTTCTAAAGCTCCATAGCCCTCTGAGGTTGAGAGAAAAAAATTAATCTTCGTCTTAGAATAAAACACTGAACGTGATGCCCATGTCCTATGAGTGAACAAAAAAAAACATTTTTTCAAAGCGGATATAAAATTCAATCATAGTTTAATTGTTGCTGGCTAGGAATGCCTCAACTCTGATGTCATTAATTAATTCTGCCAAACTATACAATAACAAGCCTAATAATAATCTGCTGTCTGGCCAGTTCCAAAATGTGAAGTGAAGTGATTGGTCTGATGGTTGATTGATTAGGAGTAACGTTGACTCTTGCTTCCATGCTTAGCAACCACATTTCAGGCAACACACATTAAGACAGAGGATGAAATTCAATCAGGCCTTTCTATCTATCAGACATAACATGGGTAGAGATACTGGAATAATATTAAAGCAAAGAACTGCGGATGCTGAAAATCTGAAACAAAGCAGAAAGCTTTGTAGAAGCTCAGCAGGTTTGGCAACATCCGTGGTTGTCAACCTTTCATGTCCAATGACATTTTCTCAGAACTAATAATAGCTAGGAAAAGGTAGTATTTATGCTGATGACAAGGGGTCGGGGCGCAGGGGGAATGAGTGAGCAGATAGGTGGCCAGTAGAGAGAGAAAAAGTTAGGCAGAAAAAGAGATGACTGATAGTAAGCCAGGGAAGGGAGATGGCTGATAATGGGGACAATGAGTCAAATGAGGTGGGTAAAGGACATGGAAGAAGTGCTTGGGCTTGAAAGTCACTGAACTCGATGGTCCCCAAGTAGAAGATGATTGCTGTGCTTTGAGGCTCGCTGAAATACTGTAGCAGGCCTGCTACAGAAATATTGGCCAGGGAGCACTGTGGCATGTTGAAATGGAAGGTCACTGGAAGCTCAGGTCATTTTTATTGACATAATGTTGGAGTTCTACAAAGCAGTCACCCAGTTTGCATTTTCTCTTCCCCAGTGTAGAGACCACATTGTGAATAGCAAATATAATAGATTGCTTAAGTGAAGTCCTGGAAAATTGCTGCTTTACCTGGGAAGGTGCATCTGGAGCCATAGATAGTGAGAAGATAGGAGTTAAATGGACAAGGTTGTACCTGTTGTGATTGCATGGAAAGTTGCCATGGCGATGTGTTGGGAGTGGAGGTAGTGTGGACCAGGGTATCCCAGAGGAACAGTCCCCGCAGAACAATGACAAGGTGGGGGGAAGTGATATATATATCCGGTGGCAGCACCCCCACTGGAGGTGGTAAGATATGTCAGCTTATGAGCCTATGGATGCAGATGCTGGTGGGGTGAAAGTGAGGACTGGAGCTTCAAACAGTGATATGGGAGGGAAGAGAAGAGTGAGGACAAAATGTGGTAAATGGGCCGAACACAGCTAATCACCCTGTCAATCACAGTGGTGGGCAATCCTCCAGATTTCTGATTCTCTCCTGCAGGTCTATTTTTACCTACTCACTGTGCTCATTATCAGATTTTCTCCCTCCTTAGCTTACTATCGCCCACCCCTTTCTCGGCCTGTCTGCTCACCCTCCCCACCCCCACCGATAACAGCATAAAAACCCCCACCATTTCCTAGCTAATATCAGTTCTGAAAAAGGGTCACTGAACTTGAAAAGTTAACTCTGCATTCTCTCCACATATGCTGCCAGATCTGCTGTTTTGCAACGATTTCTGATTTTGGTTTCGAGGTATTGGGATCCTGAAGTGTTTGTTCAACTGTTTGAACTAATCTGGGAGTGTACTAGAGTATTCTCATGGAGAGCTAGAAGCCAGTCAGCTTTCCTACTGATTGAAAACAATCATTGACACTCTTAAAAAGTTATTATTTGAGTGGGGAGGTGACAGTCTAGTGGTATTAGCGCTCGGCTGTTAATCAAGGAGACCCAGGTAATGTTCTGGGGACCAAGTTTTAAATCCTGCCACGGCAGATGGTGAAATCTGAATTCAATAAAAGTCTGGAATTAAGAGTCGAATGATGACTATGATTCATTCCGATTGTTGGAAAAACCTGTCTGTTTCACTAATGTCCTTTAGGGAAGGAAACTGCTATCCTTACCCAGTCTGGCCTACATGTGACTCCACAGCAATGTGGTTGAGTCTGAATTGTCCTCTGGGATTGCTAAGAATTGCTGGCCTTGCCAACAATGCCCTCATCCCATGAGTAAATAAAAAAAGTAAATTAAAATGAATTTAAATTAATCACATTAAATCAACACATCCCTTAAATCAAAGTGTACACAGCTTAAAATGAGAATACTCACGACTGCTCTTAAACTCTAGCATAATCTGCATTTTGGTTAAAATTAAAATCACATTAATGCATTTCTTAAATACACTGCTCAGATTGAATTCAAGTTCCACTACTATATATTTAATCTGATAACATGGAAAACAGTGGCAATTTACAATCAGTTTCTTGATTGTATCTAAAGTAAAAATGGTTTCCTATTATCTTTTATTTTTGTAAAGACTTTGAGAGACACAATTCCTTTAAAATCACAATTCAAGGCACTTTTCACAAAAAGACTTTTACCTTTTGGTTTGCATTGAAAGTTTAATGTTATTTGTTTACTTCTAGTGGTAATGGGACACAATTCTAAAGATTTGACTGTCAAGTTAGAAAACAAAACTGCAGTTGTAATTTCCTAACATTATCTCCATTCTAAAAAAACTTGGAAAAGTGGAAGAATGCACCAGAGTTTGAATCTTAACACTGAACTAGGAAGTGAAAATACACCTGGGTGTTTCTAACCAAAGAAGAAGGTTACTCAATGTGCAGCCAATTCAATTAACACCATATGATAGAAATAAATGGCTGGAAGCATTGAATATTGCAAAGGCTATGCGCCATGACAAGATTTGGTAATAGTTCTGAAGGGTCCTCATGCTCGAGAACTTCCTGCACTCAGTCCAGTATTGTCACTACATCAGTATCTTCCCAATAATGTGGAAAATTGTACAGATATGTCCTGTACGCAAAAAGGACAAACACAACACTGCAAACTACCGCTCTACTAGTCTTCTTTCCATCAATATTGTGATGGAAGGTGTCATCAACACTGCTATCAAGCAGCCCTAGATAACAAATAACCTGCTCGCTGACAGGAGATTGTCCATGCTCTCTCATCCCTCTGTCTGTTGATTCTCTCCCCCAAGCTCCATCTGTTCTCTCTTACCCAACCACAACCAGCCCTATAGAGTTCCACTTTCAATGTCACTCCCGTTCTGTGCATGATGAAATGGCAAGGAGTAAACCTTCTCCGAACTGCTTCCAATGCATTAACATTCTTTAATTAGTGATCAGTGCTGTAAACCATACTCTCGATGCAGTCTCACTGATGCACTGTATAGCTGAAGCATAACCTCCCTACCCTTGCATGTAATTCCGCTCACAACAAATGATAACATTCTATTAGGTTTCCTGATTAATGCATGAATCTTAGGAGGGTAATATGAAGATGCAGCAAGTAATCAGGAAACCTACAGAATGTTATCATTTGATGTGAGCGGAATTACATGCAAGAGTAGGGAGGTTATGCTTCAGCTATACAGTGCATCGGTGAGACTGCATCGAGAGTATGGTTTACAGCATTGATCACTAATTAAAGAATGTTAATGCATTGGAAACAGTTCAGAGAAGGTTTACTCCTTGCCATTGCATCATGCACAGAACAGGAGTGACATTGAAAGCGGAACGCGATAGGTCTGGTGGTGGTTGGGTACGAGAGAACAGATGGAACTTGCTGCATCTTCATATTACCCTCCTCAGATTCATGCACTAGGGCATCCAGATAGCTCTATAATCTCAGAGCTCTGCAACCTCTCACCATTTAGATAATAAAATGGACAATTTCACAGCTTTACCACATTATACTCCATTTGTCAGATGTTGCCCACTCACTTAATCTATCTATACTCACTTGTAGACTTGTGTCACCTTCACAACTCACTTTTCTGCTTATCTTTTAGTCCCTTCATCCAAGTCATTTCTATAAATTGTAAGGAGTTGACGCACCAAATACTGTCTTACACACACGACAGCCTGCCAATCTGAAAAAGACCCATTTATTCCTATTCTCTGCAACAGGTTAGCCATCTTCTATTCATGGCAATAGTCACTGCACACACACGCTTTCATTTTCTGCAATAAACTTATGTGGCACATTATCCAATACCTGCCAGAAATCTAAATACAACATATACACTGGCTGCCCATTATTCACAGCACAAGTTCTTCTTCAAAGAACATCAACAAGTAGTTAAACATCTTTTCTCAGTGATAAAACCATGTTAGCTCTGTCTGATAACCTTGAACTTATCCAGGTGCCTTGTTATAACACCTATAATAATAGCTTCTAACATTTTCCCAATGACAGATACTAGCTAACTGGCCTATAGTTCCCGGCTTTCTGGCTCCTCCCTTTTTGAACTAATGACTTAGGTTTCTTGTCTTCCAAACTAAAGAAACATTCCCTGAATTAGTAAGTTTTGGAAAATTAAAAACAACGTATCAACTACGTCACTGGCTACTTCTTTTAAGACCCTAGGATGAAATCCAGTCAGACCCAGAAATTGAAAACCTTCAGTACCAAGAATTCACATGATATTACTTCCCTAGATATTATAATTTTGAACTTCTCCCTTTTGATTCCTGATTTACTGCCGTTTTTGGGATGTTACTTGTATTCTCTCTAGTGAAGATCTGCACAAAATATTTGTTTAATTCAATTGCCTTCTCTTTATCCTCCATTACTAATTCACTGGACTTATAGAGTCATAGAGATGTACAGCATGGAAACAGACCCTTCGGTCCAACCCGTCCACACCGACCAGATATCCCAACCCAATCTAGTCCCACCTGCCTCTGCCTAACCCATCTAACATTACGGGTACACCTCCACTTTCCCATTGCACTGATGTAATGAAAGTCTATTGCTCTGAAGTTTGAGGGCTCTTTCAATCTGGGCACCC
>NC_057718.1:78185850-78189443 GCF_004010195.1 Chiloscyllium plagiosum | reverse complement strand
GCTTCCGGTTGTCAGTTCCAGCTGTCTGCTGCTCATCCACTGATACAATCAACAAGCACATCGACCTGGACCCAATATACCGGCCACTGCAGCGGACAGCTGGAACTGACAACTGGAAGCGGCAGATTCAAACCACTACAAATGCTGGAAGAAAGATCACAGAAGTGCTTCACAGGAGGGTCCCAAGCACTGAGGATGTCACCTAGACAGGGGACGAAACGTCTGCAACACTAATTCCCAGCTCGGCGAACAGAACCACAACAACGAGCACCTGAGCTACAAATCTTCTCACAAACATTGGGGGGTCTAATACAATCCCAATAAGGTGATCATCCCTTTCTTATTTCTCAGTTCCATCCAAATAACTTCCCTGGATGTATTTCCAGGAATATCCTTCCTTCGCACCGCTATAATGCTGTCCCTTATCAAAAATGCCACACCGCCTCCTCTTTTGCCTCCCTTTCTATCCCTCCTGTAGCATTTGTATCCTGGAACATTAAGCTGCCAGTCCTGCCCATCCCTGAGCCATGTTTCCATAATCGCTATGATATCCCAGTCCCATGTTCCTAACCATGCCCTGAGTTCATCTGCCTTCCCTGTTAGGCCCCTTGCATTGAAATAAATGCAAGGTAAAAACAATGACTGCGGATGCTGGAAACCAGATTCTGGATCAGTGGTGCTGGAAGAGCACAGCAATTCAGGCAGCATCCGACGAGCAGCAAAATCAACGCTTCGGGCAAAAGCAATAAATGCAGTTTAATTTATTAGTCCTACCTTGTCCCTGCCTGCCCTGACTGTTTGACTCACTTCTGTTCTCAGCTGTACCCGTCTCAGATCGATCCCTTTCCTCACTATCTCTCTGGGTCCCACCCCCCCCACCTTACTAGTTTAAATCCTCCCAAGCAGTTCGAGCAGATTTCCCTGCCAGTATATTAGTCTCCTTCGAATTTAGGTGCAATCCGTCCTTCTTGTACAGGTCACTTCTTCCCCAAAAGAGATTCCAATGATACAAAAATGTGAATCCTTCTCCCATACACCAGCTCCTCAGCCATGCATTCATCTGTTCTATCCTCCTATTCCTGCCCTCACTAGCTCGTAGCACTGGGAGTAATCCAGATATTACTACCCTTGAGGACCTCCTTTTTAAAATTCTACCTAACTCTCTGTAATCTCCCTTCACAGTCTCAAGCTTTTCCCTTCCAATGTCGTTGGTTCCAATGTGGACAATAACCTCCTGCTGGCCCCTCTCCCCCGTGAGAACATTCTGCACCCTCTCTGAGACATCCTTGATCCTGGCACCAGGGAAACAACACACGATTCTGATTTTTCTCTGCTGGCCACAGAAACGTCTGTCTGTACCTCAGACTACAGGATCCCCTAACACAATTGATCTCTTGGAAGCCGACGTACCCCTCGTTGCATCAGAGCCAGTCTCAATACCAGAAACTTGGCTGTTCGTGCTATGTTCCCCTGAGAATCCATCATCCCCTACATTTTCCAAAACAGCATACCTGTTTGAAATGGGTATATCCTGCCTGCCTCTCTTACCCTTCCTGGAGTTAACCCATCTATGTGACTGTATCTGAGACATTCCCCCCTTTCTTTAACTGCAGTCCATCACACACTGTAGCTGTTGCAAATTCCTCATTGCTTCTATTTGTCTCTCCAACTGATCCACTCGATCTGATCAGATTTGCATCCAACAGCATTTATGCAGATATAATCCGCAGTAACCCTTAAACTCTCTTTAAACTCCCACATCTGACAAGAAGTACATATCACTGCAAAGGCCATTTTTGCTCCCTCACAATCTACAGACCCAGAACATAACACCGTCTTATTCCACTACAAAAACTGCCCCAGGTTAAATTAATAGCTATGACTTATATTTTAAGTTTAATCAAGAGGCTTATCTCCAAAAACATAATCAAGAAAGAATCCACTGTACCCACTACTGCAGCCTTTCTGTTGGACAGACTTAAAACAACAATTAACTTATCTGATTACTTTCTATCGAATCAATGCTATCCTAAGCCTTCTTTTCTTTTTTAAAACCAGAAAATAAATTGCCAGTTCACTTTGGTAGCTTGGTTTTCATACATTCATAATTGCTCTTATTTATGTTCAATTAGTAGACTTAGACCCACATTTTTCTAGCTTAAAGTGTACGTAAAATTCAATCATATTATGGTCTCTGCTACCTAGGGTCAGTAATTGATCCCACATTCAGTTATTAAAACCAGGTCTAATATAGCCTGTTCTCTGGTTGGTGGCGTAGAATGGTGATCTAAGAAAACATTCAATGAATTCCTCATCTAACCTACTTTCTCCCCATCTGATTTTTCCAGTCTATATGTAAGTTAAAATCAGCCATGATAATCGCTGTACCATTTTGACCAGTTCCCATTATTTCTTAGAAACCGAAAGAACTGCAGATGCTGGAAATCAAAAACAAAAATGAAATTGCTGGAAAAGCTCTGCAAGTCTGGTAGCAACCGTGGTGAGAAACCAAAGTTATTACTTTGTGTCTAGTGACCCTTCTTCAGAAATGAGTGGTCTCAGTAATGGACAACAGAGCGTACTTATTTATCTCAATTTGTAACTAGTTCATTTGTTTTGGTTTGAATGCTACATGCCTTCAAATGCAGTGATTTGGATGAGCCAATGTTGGACTGGGGTCAACAAAGTTAAAAGGAGAAAGTGAGGTCTGCAGATGCTGGAGATTAGAGATGGAAATGTGTTGCTGGAAAAGAAGCACTAGCTTTTGAAGCGCTGCTTCTTCATCAGGTGGTTGTGAAGCAGGACCATAAGACACTGAATTTATAGCAAAAGATTACAGTGATACAATGATATATTGAACAAACCTAGATTGTTAAGTCTTTCACTTTTCAGAATGGATTTACTGGTTTTGGTTCTTTAATATGTAAATCCCAGAGCTTCTTTTCAGTCACGTTCTCAAGATAATGTAAGGTGCACACACATTTAAGTTTATGGGGTGAATTTATGTTTGCAGGTACATTCTATTTTGCTCAAAATGCAGAATCTGCAATTAGTCAATGCAGTCAGTGAATCTATATATTTGTAAATTCCATTTTGGAAATAGAACCAGTCTGACTCAAGATTGGTCTGACTCATCTTTAAGGCATTGTCTGAGCTGAGATGTCACCTTTTGTTATAAAACTTTAAATTATTCTTGAGCATGTGACTTAAAAGTAGTTCTGGGATTTACATATTAAAGAACCGAAACCAGCAAATCCATTTTAAAAGATGAAAGACTTAACAATTTACATTTGTTCAAAGTATCATTGTATCACTGTAATCTTTTGCATTAAATTCTGTGCCTTATAGTCCTGCTTCACAACCACCTGATGAAGCATGTAAATATATTCCTTACTTTAAAAACGGAAGGCTGGCTGTGACTCTGGATGGATTCAGCACTCAAAACCCTGTGGTGACTCTGTAACACAAGCAGGGGGCGTGGCCACGTGACATCCCCGGCTCGCACCCGGGAGAGTGCGGGGCGGTCACGTGACGTCCCGTTCCGCGCCCCGGAAGGTTGCGGGCGGTCACGTGACGTCCCGTTTCGCGCCCCG
>NC_057718.1:78178593-78185350 GCF_004010195.1 Chiloscyllium plagiosum | reverse complement strand
CTCAAAGGGTTATCAGGAGCATGCAGAGGAACATTTGAAGACTTCCTAAAATAAGATGAAAGAGTGGACTGATAAATATGCCACAACCAGAATTTTTAAAGCAGGAAATGAAGTTTTAGTACCTTACCTTTACAAGGTGAGCCATTAAAAGCAGAATTCAATGGTCCCTACAAAGTAATTAAAACGGTTAGTCAAGAAACATACTTAATTGATACTTCTGATCATAGGAAAAAGAATCAATTGTGTCATGTGAACATATTAAAACAGTGCTATTGTAGAGAAGACAATGAGAATGTATAGGTGTGTCAAGCAGTAAGTGTAGTTGAGAAAGATATTTTTGAAAAAGTATGAAAGCCAAAGAGAATTGATCAATTCCCAAAGTGAACATCTTACTATTAAGTTAACAGTTCAGAGATATTAGAGAATTCAGATACTACATTTTCATTTCTGGAAAAACGTCAACAGGGAGATATAGTGAGATTCGCTTTAGAATAATTGAATCATAGAATCCCTACAGTGTGGAAACAGGCCATTTGGCCCAACAAGTTCATACCAACTCTCTGAGAAGTATCCCACCCAGACTCATTCCCTACATTTCCCCTGACTAATGCACCTAACCTACACATCCCTGAACACTATGGGCAGTTTAGTTTGGCCAATTCACCTAACCTGCACATCTTTGAATTACTCAGAAAATACAAAGATGTTTGCAAAAAATACACTTGGATTTCTAATGTCCACATATTTTGCTGTTATTTATACATACCCTGCATGATACTCTTTTTTAAAAAAAAGCCGAACATTTCTGAATGATTGAGCAGAAACAGCTTGTCGCATGACTGGAACCTGCATTTGTTGAAGTGTTTAAGCATACAATTTGGATTCTGACTTCAGTTGCTGTTTGAATACCATTAGAAGAGCAGCTCACTGCATTAGAAAGCTGGAGAGCACGCTGCCTAGTTGCTCTCATAAATCTCATCTCCAAAATAAAATCGTGCATTTTGCCTGAAAATTGGACTCACAAGAAATATTGCTGTACCTCTGACTTCAATTGATTACATCCCAGTCCCCAAGAAAAGAATTGCTACGAGATCAGTCAACCGAGAAATACTCAGTTGGTTATAGATCTACTGGATCTAAGTTATATCAATCTATACTCAATATCTTTGATTTTTAAAAAAAATATTTGTAACTTCTTCCCTTTCTACCTTGCATGCTTGTGTACGTGAGAGTGAAGTAGTGAAGCAATTCCCCCAAATTTTGAATGTTCTGTTAATAAATTCTACCTCATCTAAGGGTCTTGCAAAAATTGGAATCCTAAAATGGGGCTTTGGAGAACGCCATCTGGCCTACACTGTGAAAGGACTGCAGTAAAAAGGAGTGAGGAAATTAAATTGCTGTATTGTTGGTTTTAAATAGTTTCTATGTATCTTAATAGCTCCTTTGATCATTTTAAATGTGTCAATTAGATTATTCTTTAATCTGTTATATTAACAAGTACAAAGCATCTCCTTCAATCTTCCCTTAAAATGTAGTACTTTTACACCCAGTATCATTCTGATGAAACTACAATGGACACTTCAAAGCCTATACATTAAGATATGCCCATGACTGCACACAGAGCTATAGAACATTACAGTGCAATACAGGCCCTTCGGCCCTTGATGTTGCGCCGCCCTGTGAAACCAATCTGAAGTCCATTCTCGTCCATATGCCTATCCAATGACCATTTAAATGCCCTTAAAGTTGGCAAGTCTACAGCTGTTGCAGGCAGTGCGTTCCACGACCCGAATATTCTGAGTAAAGAAACTACCTCTGACATCTGTCCTATATCTATCACCCCTCAATTTGAAACTATGCCCCCTCATGCCCCCCTATGTCCTAGCTCTGTATGGCTATGATATAGCTTCGCCTGCTTTATATTCCAGCTCTCTTGACGAAAAGGCCAACAATTCATTTGTTCACATTTTTGTTAACATTCATATATATAGGGTGAAATATTCTTTGAATCTTTCTTCATAATGGGTCTGCTACAAAATCCTCTGAGCATCTCATTATCCTCCATGTACAGTTAATATTTTAAAGTTATCGAACTTGCCTTAATTTATAAGCAACCCTTTTATTTCAATATGTGGAACATTCCAAATTGCAATTTGGACCTTAGAGAGAGTGTTCTTCTTTCCATTGTTCCCATTCTTATTCACCTCATAAATCTCATTTCAATTGTGTGCTTGTTTAACAGATCACATTATACTCTCACATGTCCCAAAATATCTCTCTTCCTATTTTTCTCCACTCATATGTCCCATTCTTTCTGCTATTATGTAACCTGTTCTTCATCATCTGCTCTCATACATCCCATTCTCTCTCTCCTCCGAGGTGACCGGTTCTCTCTCTCCTCTCATGCATCCTGTTCTCACATCCCATACCTGAATCATGACTGCTCTTTCCAATATTATCAGAACAGTGGTAAAGAGCAAAGAAAATGCATAATTTGGATTTACTTCCAAAGAAACTTCAAAAATCCATTGATCTTTCCAAACAATGAAATGAAACTTATGTAACCTGATCTCTCATTTATTACCGATTAAACCGAGATAATTTAAATTCACTTGCTAATTCTAGCTTGGTCCATATGACTCAATGCTAAAGGTTTGTATTCAGCACACATTCCACAGATCGATGATTCATAACCCAACCTGCATCATAATCATGGTTGTCAAAAAACATTCGAGGCTCATGGAGGTTAAATCCACAGATCAAATACACCCTGATTTTGTGGGCTGAATTTTACACAAAATGGCTGGTTGAGCTCAAATTTGGTTGAGCTTCATGGAGGATTTCTCTCCAGTTTAGTCTCTTACTTTTTAAAGGCATAAATATTGGAACAAGACAATAGAGGAGAAATCCTCGACTATCTGTTCTACAGCTTGTAAGGTGTTTTACATTTGATCAAGAGGGCGGAATGGGCCTCAGTTTAAAGAAGTTCATATTTTTTAGAGGTTTCATTTTGTTCGCTAGTATTTTGTGATGTTCTCAACTTGACAGTGGAATGAATTGTACACTGAAATTTCACAGATAGTAAGTGCCCAAGGAGACTGATGAGAATATCCAGAGGATATGCAATATTCTTTCAAACTGTTATCCCACAAGATACTACAATAGTTTACATGTAAATAACATAATTATTCTAGATAAGTGTTGACAAAATTGCTCAATATTTGGGGAGATTGGATGGGCAGGGGAAGATTAAAACAACTGCCACCGCAACAACAGATGCCATTATCAGATTAGAGGAAGAGGAAGTTATGATTAGCAGCAAGTCTGAGAGTGAGAACAGAGACAAACTCTGTCCAGAATAAAGCTGTTGAACAGACCTACATTAAGGTTATATATTTTTACAGCAAATTTCTCAAGGCATATTTGAAGGAAAGAGAAGAACATCACTATAAGCTCTTTAAAAAGAAATGGGCTGAATCTTGTGTTGCTTTGGCTAAGTTTTAGTTTTGTCAAGTTTCATGGAGGGTTTCTTGTGCATCTTACCTAATTCACTTCATAAACTACATACCCTACTCCTATGGCATTACTAGTCATAACCAGAACAGCTCACACTGCTGGGATATCCTGGAATGTACAGGCAACACTTAGTGCTGATGCAGAACACTGAAGAGAACACTTTTAATCTAGAGATACCCTGCACAGTTCCTGACATTTGCCCCAAATATGGAAGAGAAGGGTAAATTGGCACTCACTTTGCAGGCTGGAACCTAGAGGCCCTGGTGGATGCAGACTCTGGATGTCCTCTTCCCTCAGGACTGGCAGTGGAAGCCACTGAAACCAGACCATGGCAGCCTGGAACCTGGGTCAGTGCAGTCACAGCCCTGTGAAGGAATGTCCAGCAATTATAGGAAGAAAGTCCCTGAACCTCTATACTTCACCTGCTAAATATCCCCATCTCCACTCCAATACTCCATACTCACTCTATCTCTGCTACTAAACCACCTCCGAGAAATCTGCAACACCTTCCCTCACTGACTCACTTCCCAATTCCAACACAACTAACTCTACATGGCCTCTGCACTGTTTACTCACTCACTGCAGACACCTCCCTATCTGCACCAAAAGTAACAGCAGTGTCACCCTCTTTCATCTCCCTTAAAAACTGACCTCTGTGTAATTCCAGGAGGAAAACGGCTCACAATAGGGCAGAAAATGTTCACATGGGTTATGGGCTTTCCCATATTTGGCTCCTCATCCGTTATGGGGACAGGATTCTGACTCTGGCCGCCCTAAGTAGCCTACTGCCTGCCCGAATCCTGGACTGATATTGGAGGCTGCTCTTGACTTAATGTGTTCGGATCTCCTGATCACAGACTATCTCCTTTGACTTGACTGAGGACTGCTGCCAACAATGACAAACTTCCTGGTTTTGTGTCCGTGCTAAGCGGCACAGCAATACAGCAGTACTGAGAGGCTGGCATCACTAATTTAGGCGCAAGGCAGAAAAAGGCATGGCAAGGCAAGGAAATTGTGAACATCCGGGTCGGCTCAAAGTGAGTAAACTCTAAGAGAGTAAGCGAACAGCCCAGAGATGCAGATTTGTCCAGTCTGTGAGCTTGGTACATATCCCTGGGCACATAGTGTCCATGCCTATAGAGTGTGCTCTGAGATTTTGATGCCTAACATTGAGACATTGCGGAACAAGCTGTGGGCTGAAATTGTCAACCTGGTCTGACTTCCAGCTCAAGAACTCTCAGCATCTAGTTTGCTCAAGGCAGATGAGAGAAAGTAAATTAATATACAATATAAAAATTAAAATATATGTAAATGTTCAGAAAGGATCCCCATTGGAAAATCATATGAAAAACATAAGACACAGGAGCAGGAGTAGGCCATTCAGCCTGTTGAGTCTTTTCTGGCATTCAATAAGATTGTGGCTGATCATCTACTTCAATTTGATTTTCCTGAACCACCATTTTGTCCTTTGATGTTTTTAACATGTAGAAATCTATTGATTTCCATCTTGAATATTGTCGCAACTCATTGAGTTAGCACATTGGAAATCAAGTCTTGCTAATCCTGGAGTTGTCACAGAAGTTAAAGATTTTATCAATGTTCACAAAATTCCAAATCTGCCTGTCTTTTTAGATCCAGGTTAACAGAAGCATGGACCAGGTTCCTGTGCTGAACAAGAATTATTACTTATTACAAATTACTGTAGGTAAACAAATATGAATTGTTGACATGTAACTCCACTGAAACTCTCAAACCTGTTATAAAATTGTCCTTGCACACACATAAAGAAAGATGCAAAAAAAGTCAGTGGTATGGATGGATGGGAATGAAGTTCAGTAGTCCCTGTCTTCATGGTTCACTCAGGTGTTCCTTTTGGTTCACAATGACTTGCTGGTCCTTGATCTTTCTTCTCGAAATACTTTCATCTGCTATCAAGAGGCACAATGTGACTGGTTTAGAAATTGCTGTCTTATTGGCTACAAGCCACAGCCTACAGCAATTGATGAGGGAAATAAACTGACTTTCTTCAGGCTTTAGTTGTGTTATACCACAGAAAGGCAGCACCTCCCTGTCCGGAGGTCCTAAGGCTTCTTGCTATACCATTCACACCCACAAACTGTTCAGCTACTTGTACGCCAACCACATAGTTGTTGGCAGGAAGGGGGGCTTTGTGACAAGTCATCACTACTCCACAGAGTAATGAGCTACTCGTTGCTGACTAAGCCCCACTTTGTACACACCCTGGTGCAAGTTCATCAGCAAATAATCTTCCCCCACTGGTGAGTAAGCCACAGTCTAAATAACTTTACAATATGTGTTGGTAGCTTGCTTTTAAAAAGCAAAGCAATCCCTTTTACATCTTTTGCTTTTTAAAATAGATCTTTACCTATGTCAGTCCACAATCCAAAATATTTTTTTTATTTCAAAAATATACTTTATTCATAAAATAATTTGATGGTCTGTACAATTGGTCATGCCATACATATGTAAACATTTACATACAGATTTCAGAATTTATCATTTTTATACAGGTCTGTACATTTTTCAATCATATGCCCATATAATTAGCTGAGGCGTCAGCAGAGCCCAAATGACTGCATGGGCCCCCTGTTCTTCGTTAGGCAGGCAGACTTTACACAGTGATCTTTCCCCACCGCGCCTTGGCGGCAGCTGCCCCAAGCTTCAGCGCATCCCTCAACACGTAGTCCTGGACCTTGGAATGTGCCAGTCTGCAACACTCAGTCGGGGTCAACTCCTTCAGCTGGAAGATCAGCAGGTTTCAGACCACCCAGAGAGCGTCCTTCACCGAGTTGATGATCCTCCAGGCACAGTTGATGTTCGTCTCGGTGTGCGTCCCGGGAAACAGACCGTAGAGCACGGAGTCCCGCGTCACGGCACTGCTCGGGACGAACCTCGACAAACACCACTGCATTCCTCTCCAGACTCCCTCTGCATAGGCACATTCCAGAAGGAGGTATATGACAGTCTCGTTCCCCCCGCAACCGCTTCGAGGGCAGCGTGCGGTGCGGCAGAGAGTCCGGGCGTGCATAAATGATCTCACAGGCAGAGCCCTTCTCACCACCAGCCAAGCCATGTCTTGGTGCGTGTTGGAAAGTTCTGGCGATGAGGCATCCTGCCAAATGGCTTTGACAGTCTGCTCAGCGAACCGCTCGACAGGATCCGCCCTCTCCTTTTCCCGAAGGATCTCAAGGACACTACGTGCTGACCACTTCCTGACGGA
>NC_057718.1:78168368-78177978 GCF_004010195.1 Chiloscyllium plagiosum | reverse complement strand
TATGCAGCACATAAACAAGGCAGGAGAGAGGGGGCAGCCCTGCCTGACTCCAGATCTGACTGGGAAGCTATCTGATTCCCACCCATTGATTGAGGCTGCACTGACAATGTTGGTGTAGAGCAGTCTGATCCAATTGCAGATTCCCTCCCCAAAGCCCATTTTGGAGAGAACATCTCTCATATACCTGTGTGATATCCTGTCAAAGGCTTTCTCCTGGTCCAGGCTGACCAGGCAGGTGTCCAACCCCCTGTCCTGCACGTAGGCGATCGTATCCCTGAGGAGCGCGAGGCTCTCAGCGATCTTTCTGCCCGGCACAACACAGGTTTGGTCAGGGTGAATCACCGACCCGAGAGCAGACCTGACCCGGTTGGCGATTACCTTTGACAGAATTTTGTAATCCGCATTCAATAGTGAGGTTGGTCTCCAATTTTTGAGTTCCTCCCTCTCCCCCTTCTGCTTGAAGATGAGGGTGTCCACAATCCAAAATATAGCATTGCAGTGAAGCAGTCTGGGAACAGTATCTGACAGTTGGCAAGATAGTGAAACTGTATGAGAACATATCTGACAGTTGGCTTTCCAGTGAAGTAGACTGGCAACAATGTCCTCTAGCATCATTGCAATGAAGCATTCTGGGGTGGCAGTGTTTGCTGACAGCAACAATTGTGGGCAACTTTGCATGCATGCTCATTCAGAGACATATGTTTCCAAGCAATGACATCAAAATGTAGATTTTACTTGTAACATCATGCACAAATACATCACTGTGCATGTGCATGTGTGAGTTTGAACTGGGCTTCAGTGGTGTAGAGAGGCTGCGCTGAATGGGGGGAAGCTCTCAGAGTGAGAAGGGAAGATGAGAGCCTGGGAAATCGGGAGTAGAGGTATGGGGACGGGGAAAGATTTGACAAGGAGCACCTAGTCGCCATGACAGGGTAGGGGAGTGGCAAGGACAGCCAAAGAGGTGGGAGGCTCTCTCTTTCTCTGCCTCCTTTCCATGTTCCCCTCCCAGTTCTCTGCACCAACCTCCTTCCCCTCTGGTGCTTTGCTGGATCATAATCTCACCACTCGCTTCCTGGGTCCTCACAATCTCTCTTCACCCAAGCCTACACGGCCTGACCATCAAAACCCTCCCATCCATCATCCCTGCCATCTACTCCCCCAACCCAGTCCCAATTTCCAGACCTATAGCAGCAGCATAGTGAAGCAGTGTAGGAAGAATGTCCATCTCATCATCAAAGTAAAGCAGTCTGGGAACAGTGTTTTGTAGCAGAATTGCAGTGAATAGGTAATAAAATAATATCCAACTGTCAGCATTATAGTGAGGCAGCCTGCTAGCAGCGTCCTGTAGTAGCATTGTGGTGAAACAGTCTAGGAACAGTCTCTGACAGGCAGCACCACAGTGAAGCAGTCTGAGATCAGTTGATTAGCTCAGTTAGCTGGACAGCAGGTTGGCAATGCCAGAGAGATGCCAACAGCATAGATTCAATTCTTGCACTGGCTGAGATTACCCTGAAGGTCTCGCCTTCTCAACATCTCAGCTTCTAGTGACCCTCAAGTTAAATCAGCACCAGTCATCTCTCTCTGGTGACAGAATAGCCATAGGATCTGATAAGATTTTACCTTCTAGAAGCAGTCTGGGAATTGTGTCAAAACATGAGGGTGCGCAAGTGGAACTAGCTGATTGTGTAAGGCCCAGGGAGAATTTATACCATTTTTATTGCTTATAGTTTGTAAAATTCTTATGTTGGATTTATAGTTAGCAAGGACCATAGTGCAGAGGTCCAGAGATAAAAGACTCTAGAGTAATGATATAGATGATGGAACAAATGCAATATCTCCAATTTTGCAGACAAGACAAAACTGGCTGGGAGGGTGAACTGTCAGGAGGATGCAGATATGCTTCAGTGTGATTTGGAGAAGTTGAGTGAGCAACTGGGTGGCAGATGAAGTATAATGTAGATAAATATGAGGTTAGCCACTTGGTAGCAAAACAGGAAGACAGATTATTATCTGAATGAACAGATTGGAAAAGGGGAATTGCAATGAGACCTGGGTGTTCTTGTATATTAGTCTCTGAAAGTAGGCATGTACATGAGGCAGGTGGTGAAAAAGGCAAATTGTTTAATAAAATAAAGAGCTGCAGATGATGAAGATATCATAAAACAAAAAATTGCTGGAGAAACTCAGCAGGTCTGGCAGAATCTGTGGGGTAATACAGAGGTCGCGTTTTGAGTCCAGTGATCCTTTGCCAGAACCCTTTTTAAGAAGGCAAATCATATTTTGACCTTGATACCAAGAGGATTTGAGTACAGCATTAAGAATATTTAGTGCAGTTTTGAACTTATCTGAGGAAGGATTCTCTGTTTATAGAGGGAGTACAACTAAGATTTACCAGACTGCTTCCTGGGATAACAGGACTGATGTATGAGAGAGTCCGGCTCAGTTCATTGCAGTTTAGGAGAATGAGAGGGCCTATAGAACCCTATAAAATGTTAACAGGTTAAACAAGGCAAAGGCAGGAAAAATGTTCCCAATGACGGGGAGTCCAGAACCCCACAGTAAAGATATGGGGTGGGTCATTTAGGCTGAGATGAGGTGAAATTTCTTCACCCAGAGAGTGCTAAGCAGTTGAGGCCGAAACATTGCATGTGTTCAAGAAGGCGATATATATAATTCTTGGGGCCAAAGGTATATAAAAGCTTTACGGAGAAGGTGGGAACAGGATATTGTGTTGGATGATCAGCCACGATTATCCTGAAGCGTGGAGAGTGCGAATCCTCTTGCAAGGATGCCTGACTTGAAGAAGTTTTCCTCCTATGTCTACAAGAATCTCAGGGAGTCCCTCTCCCACTGCAACTCCCAGGTCATTTCCTCCGCCCTGAAGCTCTTCTCCTCCCCCACTCACCCATTGTACTCTATGCTACTTTCTCCCCACCCCACCCTCCCCTAGCTTATCTCTCCACGCTTCAGGCTCTCTGCCTTTATTCCTGATGAAGGGCTTTTGCCCGAAATGTCGATTTTGCTGAAGCTCCTCGATGCTGCCTGAACTGCTGTGCTCTTCCAGCACCATTGATCCAGAATCTGGTTTCCAGCCTCTGCAGTCATTGTTTTTACCTAAACGCAGGAACAATCTTGCAACTGAGACAACAGAGGACACATAACATAAATCTATTCCAGATTCCATCAAACCACTTCTGCTTTTACAGACTTGTTTTACTGACTCTTTTCAAAAGAGTTTGCCACTATCACATCCACACAAGACAGTACTTTGTGCTGAAGACAACAATCCTGTACAATTTGTAACAACATCAGTGCTGTTGACTAAAAAAAATCGGATCACTCATTTAACAGCTTGTGAGATGCCAATGGAGACGGTCTTCCTTCCACCCTATGTTTTTCTAATTTCAGTTAGTGTCAAATGAAATTCACAGCACATGGCAAATTTTCGTATGCAACTCTGTTGTTGGAATCAGATAATCCCTACACTCCAGAAAGAGGCCATTTGGCTCACTGACCCTCCAAAAAGCATCCATTCCAGAGCCATCCCCCAACTCTATTGCCATAGCTCCTCAATTACCATTGTTAATCCACCTAGCCTGCCCATCCCTGGACACAACGAGGCAATTCATTGTGGCCAAACCTAACCTGTACATCTTTGGATTGTGGGAGGAAACTGGAGCACCTGGTGGAAGCCCAAGCAAACATGTGCAGAATGTGTAAACTCACATGGATAGTCACCAAGGCTGAAATCAAACCTGGGTCCCTGGCACTGTGAGGCTGCAGTGAGCCACTGTGCCATCCTGCTCACCTTATTAACTATGCAACTGACTATATAATTATGCAACCATAGTCTCTAACTTATGTGACATCAGGTGCACTTGTCCTCTAAGCTGGTGCTGGCAACAGTAGTATCGATTCAATCAATGTCTTCATCCTGCCTGTTCTCCTCTTCCTCCATGAGGACAACGTGATTCTTCCCCCTCCTCCAGTTTCTTCAAAAAAGCAAGCTGAATCTTGTTACTGGGTAACGGTTACACTAGAACCATTAGGGTGCATCTTTGATGAGAGTTTGACGAAGAGGAGAAGATTTTGGTGAGACCATATGAAGCTTAATCCCTCCTGATTTGTCTGAAACCTTTGACACAATTGATTATATCATCCTCCTCTAACATTTCTCCACCTGCTAAAGAATGATGGCAGGATGTGCCTGCAGAAGAAGACACAGAGACAGTTTAATTGCTATTTTAATTAGAAACCCAATTGCATTGGTGTTCATACTTTAACAAAGTCTGTGTCTTCCTGAGGCGGGAACCTTGGCTCACTTGAAAAAAATGGTGAAGATTGTAGTGCTGGGCCAGTGTGATGTCAGTTTGATAAGGGGTGGCACGGTGGCACAGTGGTTAGCACCGCTGCCTCACAGCACCAGAGACCCGCGTTTAATTCCTGCCTCGGGCAACTGTCTGTGTGGAGTTTGCACATTCTCCATGTGTCTGTGTGGGTTTCCTCCAGGTGCTCCGGTTTCCTCCCACAGTCCAAAGATGTGCAGGTTAGGTGAATTGGCCATGCTAACTTGCCCATAGTGTTAGGTGAAGGGGTAAATGTAGGGGAATGGGTCTGGGTGGGTTGCTCTTCGGAGGGTGGGTGTGGACTAATTGGGCCGAAGGGCCTGTTTCCACACTGTAGGAAATCAAATCTAATCTAATCTAACTTGCCTGATTTTAACTGACTGATTGGTTGGAAAATCAGCTCAAGCCTCTTACATGAAAACCTGGATGAAATAGTTATTGGTGAATAAAGACTAGCTTCTTTTATTCACTTGTAGGACATGGGCATCGCTGACTGGCCAGCAGTTATGACCCATCCCATTTACCTGGAGAAGTTGATGGTGATTTGCCTTCTTAAACCATTCCAGTCCCTGTTGGTTGGCTCACAATGTCCTTATGGAGGGAATTCCATGATTTTGACCCAGTGACAGTGAAGGAACAGCAATATATTTCCAAGTCAGGATGGTGAGTGGTTTACAGGGAATTTGCAGGTGATGGTGTTATGCAGCCCTCGTCCTTCTAGATAGAAGTGTTTATGTGTTTGGAAGATGCTGTCTAAGGATCTTTGGTGAATATCTGTAGCGCATCTTGTAGATAGTACACACTGCTGCTACTGTGTTTTGGTGGTGGTGGAAGTGGATGTTTGTGGATATGGTGCCAATCAGGTGAGCTGCTTTGTCCTGGATAGTGTCAAGCTTGAATGTTGTTAAAGCTGCACTTATCCAGGCAAATCGGGAGTATTCCATTACAGTCGAGACTGTGGCGCTGGAAAAGCACAACAGATCAGGCAGCATCTGAGGAGCAGGAGAAGCGACATTTTGGGCATAAGCGTCGATTCTCCTGCTCCTCGGATGCTGCCTGACCTGCTGTGCTTTTCCAGCACCACAACCTCCACTTTGATCTTCAGCATCTGCAGTCCTCACGTTTTCCTAATATTCTATCACACTCTTGACTTGCGCCTTATAGATGCTAAGTAGGCTTTGGGGAGTCAGGAGGTGAGTTACTTGCCACAGTATTCCTAGCTTGTGATCTGCTCTTGTAGCCACTGTGTTTATATGAGGAGTCCAGTGAGTTTCTGGTCAATGGTAAGCCCCAAGATGTTGGTGGTGGGGATTCAGTGATGGTAACATTGCTGAATGTTAAGGGGTTGTGGTTAGAATGTCTCTTGTTGGTGATGGTCATAGCCTGGTATTTGTATAGCATGAATGTTACTTGCCACTTGTCAGCCCAAGCCTAGGTATTGTCCAGATTATATATCATTTGAACATGGACTGCTTCGGTATCTCAGGAATCACGGACAATGCTGAACATTGTGCAATCATCAGCGAACATTACCACTTCTGACCTTATGATGGAGGGATCATTGAGAGAGCAGATGAAGATGGCTGGGCCTAGAACAAAGAGGAACTCCTGCAAACATGCCCTGGAGCTGAGATGACTGACTTTCAACAACCAAGACCAATTTCCAGGATTGAGTCCAACTAGTAGAGCCCCCACCCGATTTCCATTGATTCTGGTTTTGCTCAGGCTCCTTGAGACTACTTGGTTAAATGTGGCCTTGATGTGAAGATTCCATCAGTTTACTCTCACTTCACCTCTAAAATTTAGTTTTTTTGTCCATGTTTGAACCAAGGCTGTAATGAGGTCAGGAGCAGAGTGACCCTGATAGCAATAATCTGCTTAGTTTGGTTCTGAGCATGTGGTGCTTGATAGCACTGTTGATAATGCCTTCCATCACTTCATTGATAATCGAAAGTAAACTGATGGAATGGTTATGATCAACACTGGGATCTACCTTTCCCCTTCCGTGTAAGGATTTCTCTTTTCCCCAGCCTCTATCCCTCATGGATTGGAATTGATTTAGGAAGTCAACTCACGGTTTATGGATCAACTCATAGTCATCAGCCACTTCAGCTACTAACCTCGCCATTTTAACTCTCTGCTCTTCCACATGAGTTCGCAATATGTCAGGCAGTCAATTTTTGAACTCCTCCAAAATAATTGTCTCTTTAAGAGCATCATAAATTTGCTTTACTTTTAAGGCTCTTATCCATCTATCAAAATTACTTTGTTTGATCCTTTCAAACTCAATATAGGTTTGACCAGGGTCCCTCCTTAGATTCCTGAAACATTGTCTATTGGCTTCTGGTACAAGCTCATTAGCACTTAACATGGCTTTTTCTCACCTTCTCATATTACCCAAATACCTCCTCTGATAGTGACCTCACTAGCTCTACCTACAAGTTTGGTTTGGATCAACAAAACCCACATGGTCACTGGCCACTCCATTTGTTTAGCCACTTTTTCAAATGAGATGAAAAAGGTTTCCACATCCTTCTCTTCAAATTTAGGCAATGCCTGAACATACTTAAACAGTTTCTCACCAGGCGTTTGCCTAGCAGGGGCTTGCTCATCCTCACTCTCTTCCTCATTAAGCCTACCTTCAGCCTTCATCTCCATCCTTTTATGCTGACTTCCCTTTTTAAGTGTCAATTTCTGAGGTTCAAACTCTCTCTCTCTTTTTCTTTCCTTTCTGCTAAAGCCCTGTGTACATTTTCTTCTGATTTTAATCATAACTCAAACTGTTTCATTTCAGCTACCGCTTCCCTATCTCTCATCCCCAACTCAGGCTGCTTCATTTGAAATGCAATTCTTGCCATCACTATAGATCCTGATGGTGTTTCCAGCAAATTTAAATATTGAGCAACAGCTAAAATCATTGCATCTTTCCTCGCATTAGGAGGTAAATTCAACCCCAGCTTGTGTATTAATTCCCACAGCTTGGTCTTATTTGCCTTTTGTAAAACCCCCAGGGTCACTTCTTCCACCCCCAGAAACTCTTTGCTGACTGAAAGAACCATTGCTATTCGACACCCAAAACAAAAGACACTAACATCTCCCATTTGCTGTTTAGATCCTGCAAAGAGCTCCCAGTCTATTATGGACTAGACTGGACCCATCAAAACATTTTTAAGCAGGTAGCCCAGACTGTAACTTTGCTATTTGTTTAGCTAGGTGTATCGTGGATATTCCTGATGTAAATTAGCTGGGTCGACTGCCAAGTTTTAAACAAACAAAATTTATTTACAAAATTACATAATGTAACAGAAAGAACAGAAAATAGAATACCCGATAATTTATCCTATCCAAACCTGACTTAATGATGCTGTTGCGAAAATACGTGCTACAGTCCCAATACAACTGAACCATAAAACCTCAGCTGCCAGGATTGGCCATTCCCCTTTCATTATACAAGTTACTTCTAAAACATGAAAGCCTTTGGCCTGAGGTATCAATTGTTTAGGGGTAAACAAAAAGGGCCCCAATAAACCATTCATCTCTGCACCAACTCAGCTGTTTCAGTGCCTGGGCTGTTTTATGAACCCTCTGAAAAAAATCAAGGACACAGTAACTTTGAGAAAACGTACCAGCTTTGTGACAATGAGTAGGTCTGCATTCAGTGAGATCCTAAGATATTTTATTCCCACAGAGCCAGTATGATATTATTGAAGCTCAATACAGTCATTAACATTAACTTTTTCAGAACTATTACCTGAAGAGAAAATGCAACCCCTGAGTATCAGATTTTAAAGTTCTGTAATCAATGTAAGACAATCATAGAAAACGGAAAGTAAATGTACCGATCATTGGCCTCTGTAGATTGAACAGATGACCAGACTGCAGTGCAGAGCATTTAACAGAAATACTTCCTCATGCCTTGCTACTCTTTGCCCTCAATCTTCTAGTAGGAAAGTAATTATTGGGCAACATAGAATGGAGATGTGCATCAGGACCATGTGGAGATGCTGACACTGTTCCTTCTATGGGAATTGCCTGGCAAGTTGAAATTTCCAATTGGGCCATTACCAAGTTATCCATCTGAAACCCTTTGAAACTCTGAGATGAACTGGAGATTTTGGAGTGTTTCAAGTCACTTAACTTAAAAGTTAACCAGGAAAGGTTAGAGGTATTAGAACACGCTATAATTCCTGTCTGGAGGTAAAATTGGGCCTGTACCCTAATCAGAACCCCACCCTAATTTAACACCGACCAGCTCCCCTCCTGACTTGCATCCCCCTCTGCCTCCAATACCTCAAAGACCTATCCCCTAATTCCCATCCATCTAATTTAATTCCCAGTATAAGGCAAGCTACCATTGGAGGCAACAAATGCCAGCAGCTCGCCTCAAACATGAAAATGAGTCCAAGACTCATCTGATCAATCTGAAGCATAGTATTAATCTAGCTCAAGCCCAGGGCCAAAATGTTACCATTTTGATATTAAAAATGTTCGCAAAAAATAACTGAATGCATTCCATGTATACCCAATCTTCACTGTCACCAAATGTGGCTTTTATCTCTTGACTCATTTGTTACATATGGCATATCATGTGTTGGTATCTGTCTCTGTGATTCTGTTTTGTGGTGGTGAGTATAGAGTCATAGAGATGTACAGCATGGAAACAGACCCTTCGGTCCAACCCGTCCATGCCGATCAGAAATCCCAACCCAATCTAGTCCCACCTGCCAGCACCCGGCCCATATCCCTGCAAACCCTTCCTATTCATATACCCATCCAAATGCCTTTTAAATGTTGCAATTGTACCAGCCTCCACCACATCCTCTGGCAGCTCATTCCATACACGTACCACCCTCTGCATGAAAAAGTTGTCCCTTAGGTCTCTTTTATATCTTTCCCCTCTCACCCATCCAAATGCCTTTTAAATGTTGCAATTGTACCAGCCTCCACCACATCCTCTGGCAGCTCATTCCATACACGTACCACCCTCTGCATGAAAAAGTTGTCCCTTAGGTCTCTTTTATATCTTTCCCCTCTCACCCATCCAAATGCCTTTTAAATGTTGCAATTGTACCAGCCTCCACCACATCCTCTGGCAGCTCATTCCATACACGTACCACCCTCTGCATGAAAAAGTTGTCCCTTAGGTCTCTTTTATATCTTTCCCCTCTCACCCATCCAAATGCCTTTTAAATGTTGCAATTGTACCAGCCTCCACCACATCCTCTGGCAGCTCATTCCATACACGTACCACCCTCTGCATGAAA
>NC_057718.1:78156093-78167612 GCF_004010195.1 Chiloscyllium plagiosum | reverse complement strand
TACCTTTGAGCCAGTTCTGTATCCAAATTGCTAGTTCTCCCTGTATTCCATGAGATCTAACCTTGCTAATCAGTCTCCCATGGGGAACCTTGTTGAACGCCTTACTGAAGTCCATATAGATCACATCTACTGCTCTGCCCTCATCAATCTTCTTTGTTACTTCTTCAAAAAACTCAATCAAGTTTGTGAGACATGATTATGGGTGGCTGACAAAAGCGGTAACTCACCAGGTTGGATTTGTCCTTTATGTGTACAGGACATACCTGAGCAATTTTCCACATTACTGTGTAGATGCCAGTATTGCAACTGTACTGGAACAGCTTGGCTCAGAGAGCGCCAAGTTCGGAGCATATCTTTGTACTATTGTGTATCTTATCCGGGCCCATAGCCTTTGCAGTATCCTATGCCTCCAACTTTTTCGTGATATCACGTGAAGTGAATCAAATTGACTGAAGATTGGCATCTGTGATACTGGGTACCACTGGAGCAGGCTGGGATGGATGATCCACATGGCATTACTAGCTGAAGATCGGTGTAAATGCTTCAGCTTTATCTTTTGCACTGATATACTGGACTCTTCTTTCATTGAAGGTGGGGATATTTGTGAAGCCTCCTCCAGTGAGTTATTCAATTATCCACCACCATTCACAACTAGATGTGGCAGCATAACAGAGCTCAGATCTGATCTGTTGGCTGTGGGATCACTCAGCTCAACACTTACTACTTATGCTTTTTGGCGTGCAAGTGGCCCTGTTTAGTAACTTCAAGTTGACACCTCAGTTGAGATATTCCTGGTGCTGCTCCTAGCATGCCCTCCTTACACTCTCAATTGAACTAGGGTTGATCCCCAGGCTGGATGGTAATGCTTGAACGTGGGATGTTAGATTAGATTAGATTAGATTACTTACAGTGTGGAAACAGGCCCTTCGGCCCAACAAGTCCACACCAACCCGCCGTAGCGCAACTCACCCAGACCCATTGCCCTACACTTACCCCTTCACCTAACATTACAGGCAGTTTAGCATAGCCAATTCACCTGACCTGCACATTTTTGGACTGTGGGAGGAAACCGGAGCACCCAGAGGAAACCCACGCAGACACGGGGAGAATGTACAACTTCACACAGTCAGTCGCCTGTGGCAGGAATTGAACCCAGGTCTCTGGCACTGTGAGGCAGCAGTGCTAACCGCTATGCCACAGTGCCGCCCGTAAATATGCGGACTATGAGACTGCAGATTATGATGGCCTACAGTGATGGCTCAGTCTTGAGTTGTGAGGCCGGTTAGCAGTCTGTTCCATTTAGCATGATTATAGTCTCACAAAACATGGTGGAGGACTTTCTCAATCTGAAGGCAGGACCTTGCCTCCACAAGGACTGTTTTGTAGTCACTCTTACTGATATTCTCACTGACAGATACATCTGTAGCTGGCAGAATGGAAAGAATGGGGTTAAATACATTTTTCCCTCTTGTTGGTTTCCTCACAACCCACCACAGACCCAGTTTAGCAGCTATGTCCTTTAGAATCTGACCAGTGTGAACAGTAGTATTAATGCTGAGCACTCTTGCTGGTGGACACTGAAATCCCCCACCCAGAGTATTTTTTGGGCCGTTGCCACCCTCAGTGCTTCCTCAAAGTATTGTTCATAATGGAGAACTTTGATTCATCACAGGAGGGAGGAGAGTCCATAGTAATCAGCAAGACAATTCTTTTCCTGTATTTAACCTGATGCCATGAAACTTCATGAGGTGCAGAGTCGATGTCAAGTACTCCCAAGTATATCACCACCTCTGCGGCGTCTGTGTCTACTGGGAGAGGACATAGCTCGAGATGGTGATGGTGGTGTCTGGGACATTGTAAGGTGTGATTTGTGAGTATCACTATGTCAGGCATTTGCTTCACTCGTCTGTGAGACAGCTCTCCCAGTTTTGGTTGAGAATGTGTTGCTGGAAAAGCACAGTAGGTCAGGCAGCAACCTAGGAACAGGAAAATTGATGTTTCAGGCCAGAGCCCTTCATCAGGAGTATGATGAAGGGCTCTGGCCTGAAACGCGATTTTCCTGCTCCTCAGATGCTGCCTGACCTGCTGTGCTTTTCCAGCAACACACTCTCAACTCTGATCTCCAGCATCTGCAGACCTCACTGTCTCCCAATTTTGGCATTTATCTCCAGGATGTTAGTAAGGGGACTTTGCAGGATTGACAGGGCTGTTTTTGCTGTTGTTGTTTCTGGTGCCTCGGTCAATGCCCGATGTTCCAAATGGTTTAATGTCTTTGTTGAGACTTTGTAGCAATTGTTACAACTGACTTGCTAGACTATTTCAGAGGGCTGTGGAGAGTCAACCACATTGGTGTGGCTCTGGAGTATGCACATAGGGTTCGGACACTGGGACAATGCAGGCTACTCTGTGTAGGCCCTTCCATATTAGTATGATAATTGTTAGAAGATTGCAGCTGAAGGACATTGCCAGGAGATTGGAAATTAGAACAGCTATTACATCCAGAGCAGTAGGTCTAGAAAGTGTCAAGTAACTAAAGCACACTCTGTGCTTCCAACAAGTGAAACCATGTTTTAATGTTATAAGCATGCATTTTCAGCTGTTATGACACCCTCAGATTTTCTTGGTGCTTACCCATGCCATACTCAAACCTGTACCCATCTGATAAGTAACACATGAGCCTCCCTCTTAAAAAGGAACTAAGGACTCCTTGGTATCTGGCTCATTGCAATTCATTGAACCTGCTGTAATGGATACAATAATGTCACAGCTGACCTGTACAGAATGCATGACCCCAGGCTACTGCTGATGGTATGACACCCAATCAAAAGAGGTGAGTCCCTCGCTGGGAGCTGGAATTTTTCCCACTTTGTTCCAGATGATTGATGGAGTGATAAATAGTGAGGAGTATAGCCTTAGATTATAGGAAGATATAGATGGGCTGATCAGTGGAAAATGGAATTTGATCTGGGTGTAGTGATACATTTGGGCAGGACAACCAAAGCAAGTGATTAAATGATGAATGGTAGGACCCTGGGGAGCACCAAAGACTTAGGAGGACATTAGGGACCCTTAGGTGGCAGGACAGGTTGGAAATGTGGTTAAGAAGGCACATGGAATACTTGTCTTTATTATTTGAGGTGTAGAGTTTAAGGGCAGGGTGGTCTTCTAGAACTGTAAATGCTAATGAGACCATAGCTAGAGTAATGTGTGCAGTTCTGGAATCCACAAGATAGAAGGAATGCTATTACCCTGGAGAGGGTGCAGAGGAGATTTACTAGGATGTTGCCAGATCTGCAGACTTTTAGTAGCGAAGGAGATTGTATAGACTGGGGTTGTTTTCCTTAGAGCAAAGGAGACAGAGAGGTTGTGAGACAATTGAGATGGATGAGGGGTAAAGAGATGGTACACAGGAAGGAACTTTTCTCCTTGATGGAGGGATCAATGACTAGGGTCATAGACTTAAGGTAAAGAGCAGAAATTTTAGAGGCAAGGTGAGGAAACATTTTTTCCACCCAGAGGGTGGTGGGAATCTGAAACTCACTGCTGTTAAATGTGATTGAGGCAGAAAACTTTATAACATTTAAGGAGTATTTAGATGTGCGCTTGCGATGCCCAGGTTTACAAGACTATAAGCTAAGAGCTGAAAAATGGGGTTTGAATAGTTAGTTGATTGTTTTTAACCAATACCGCCATGATGGGCTAAAGGGTCTTTTCTACCTGTAGACACCTATGGCTCTATGATCCATAAGTCAATTCCTTATGGTTCAAATGGTCTTCCATGTGGATAAGTAATTGAAGACGTGTCAATGATATATGCTGGTAAATTGTGCAATTTTAGCTGGTTTAGTCTCAGCACTACCTCTGCATACCGGAGTGGATCTAGACCTTGGGCCTGCCAGCTGCACATAATCTCTTTAGGATATCAGGAGAAATGGTGCATTTTGTATGGGAAAACAGAAGTTCTACAAATGGGGCTTACTCAGCTGTTTATTTGAGAGGCTCTGAAACACAATTGGGTTTTTGCTACATTGGATAGTCAAATGATGCAAGTTTAATTTAGTTAGTTGCATCAGAAATGGTTTGGCTGCTTTCTCTTTTTCTCAGTTTATATCCTCCTAAGTACCCCACATGAAATTTCATTTATCATCATCACATTTCCAGCTGTTTTGTTCCATTAGCCTTTTATTCCAGGAGAAAGTGAGGACTGCAGATGGTGGAGATGAGAGCTGAAAATGTGTTGCTGGAAAAGCGCAGCAGGTCAGGCAGCATCCAAGGAACAGGAGAATCGACGTTTCGGGCATAAGCCCTGAAGAAGGGCTTATGCCCGAAACGTCGATTCTCCTGTTCCTTGGATGCTGCCTGACCTGCTGCGCTTTTCCAGCAACACATTTTCAGCCTTTTATTACATCCCACTACAATAACTGTACATCACCTGGGATGAAACATTGGTTTTAGTGGTTTTCGTTTTCACTCTGAATCAGAAATAGGATTCAATGTTGAAATACTCCTTTGATCACTTAAAAAATCCAAATGAAGAATACCCAGCGATATCAAAGTATCATACTCACATCTGGTAGGTGTGGGTAGCTCCTCCATTTGGATGGGTTGTGGAAGCCAATGAAATACACCCATCGTGCAGATTTAAATAGTATAAAGACAATCATGGAGAGGTTATGGAAGCAACAATTATATTGATTGTTGATACTGTGACAATGTTGCTCCTTTAAGAAGGTTATGTTGTCCTTGGTTTTTTTCAGACAGGTCGTAAAGGCAGAAGTTCTGATATGTCTGGAAATATCTACATGAAAAAAGCTTTTCAATTTTTTTTAGAACACTTGTACAATGAAAGGGGAGTGGCCAATTTTCCCAGTTTAGAGTTTGGTTTGGTTTAGTTTTAGCAAGCTGTTTTGTTTGCAGCTGCTGGGGACCCATGCTGATCAGTTCCATGCTGATCCTCTCCCCCTATCTCTCTGTCATCTCTTCTGTAAGAACCTGTGTTTGATTTTACTTTGTTTTGCAAAGGAGGTGTTTATGGGGATGTTGTAAGTACTGTATTTGGAACAGCATCATTAAGTTGCGATAGAGTCGACCGGCTTTTCCAATAGGGTGTTATTCTAAATTTGGTTCTCTTTTGTTCGTGTTTCATTCAGTGTCTGTAAATCTATTCTGTTTTGTTTAGAACTGAGTGGTTGGGCCAGCTGCATCACCTCCCAGAGTGTCCAGGCTACCTTCTTGAAATGTTTTGAGGGGGTCTGGCCTGGTCCATGACAAATTGGGTGCTCTTTGCAGGATTTGTTCTATAGTTTCAAATTGGGTTTATGGTTGCTGGACTCAAGGGCAGTGAGTGTTAGATGTGAGTGTCTTTGTTCTGGGCGTTGAATTCGGTTGGTTCAAACAGTGCTTGGTGTGGTAATGGCTCTTTCATTCACTAAGAGTTTTCTGGGGGTGCAAGAAGTGACGCTGGGAGCATTACAAAAGGTGAACAAGGAAAATCTGCTGGAATTGACAGTCAAACTGGAATTGGAGCTGCCTCCTTCCATGAGGAAAAGAGAGATAATTACAGCAATAGCTCAGCATTTAAATTTGCTGGAAACGCCATCAGAATCTTTGGAAATGGCTAAAGTTCAATTGAGAATGAAGCAGCTTTATGTAGAGGCAAAAGAAAAAGAAGTGAAAAAGAAATGAAACTGTTTGAATCACTAGCAAAAATAGAGGAAAGAGAAAAAGAACAAAAGGCCTTAGAAGAACAAAAAGAAACAGAGAAGAGAGAGACGAAAGGAAGAAAGCGAGCTTGCACTTCAGAAATTGGCCCTTACAGGAAAGTCAGCTTAAAATGGGCCAAATGGCCTGTTTCCATACTATAGGGAATCTATTCTAATCTAATCGAACCTAAAAGGATAGAGATGAATGCTGAAGGTAAGCTTAATGAGAAAGAGAGTGAGGAAGAGCAAACCTGGTGAGAAACTGTTTAAATATATTCAAGCATTGCCTAAATTTGATGAGAAGGAATGTAGAAGCGTTTTTCATCTCATTTGAAAAGGTGGCTAAACAAATGCAGTGACAGTGACCACGTGGGTTTTGTTGGTCAAAATAAAACTTGTAGGTAGAGCCCGTGTGGTATTTGCATCACTGTCAGAGGAGGTACCTAGGACATATGAGTGAAGATAACCATTTTAAATGCAAATGAGCTTGTACTAGAGGCCAACAGACAATGTCTCAGGAACCTAAACGGGACCGTGGTCAAATCTACATTGAGTTTGAAAGGTACAAACAAAGTGATTTTGATAGGTGGATAAGGGCATGAAGAATAGAGCAAACCTATGCTGCTCATAGAGAAATGATTATTTTGGAAGAGTTCAAAAATTCACTTCCTGAGGTAGTGAGAACTCATGTGAAAGGACAGCTGAAATGGCTGATGATTATAAGTTGGTTCATAAACCAAAATTTAACTTCTAACATCAATTTCAATCCATGAGGGATAGCAATTGGGGAAAAGAGAAGTCTTCATATGGTCAGGGAAAGGTAGATCTCGGTGAAGATCATAAGGATAACTTACCACAGGGTAAAGAGGAAACAATTGAACGGGAAAGAGAAGTTAAAAAGCTCCGGTGTTTTCACTGTGACAAAGTAGGCTAAACAAAATCATAATGTTGGTGGGTTAGGAAAAGTACTGGGAAGCCAGATGTAGGAAAACAGGATAAGCCAGTGAATTTAGTTGGAGTGGTAACGGAAAGCACAGTAGAGGCGAGAAAGCAGCACCAAAAGCTGGTTGGAGGTTGGTTAAGGAGGAAGTGCCAGACCTTTAGCTGCAAAGCTAAAGTTTATTTGCATAGGCCAGGAGCAGTAGGTAAAGAGGTTACAATATTAAGAAATACAGGATCCTCTCAATCTTTGATGTTGAAAGATGAGGAGATATATACCTCTGAAGGAGTATTGCCAGAAAAAGTGCTAATAACAGGAATTCATGGTGAGACAAGAAGTGCTCAATTATGTAGAGGTGGTTAGAGTGTCCAGTGAAAAGTGGAGAAGTCATGGTAGGAGTACTGGACAAACTCTTAGCTCCAGGAATACAATTCATCCTTGCTAATGATATAGCTGATTCACCGGTAGGAGTGCTGCCTACTGTGGTTGAAAAGCCAGTGGAAACTCAGGCAACTGAACCATTACAGGAATCATATCCTGGGACTTTTCCTGACTGTGTGTTAAAGAGGTCACAAAGTCACAGGTTGAAACAGGAGAGATCAAAGAGTTCAGATAAGAAAGTCAAAGTGGAATTATCAGAGACCCTGTTTGATTAAACTGTTGAGACAAAACAGGAGCAAATAGATGACAAAACAGACTTCTGTTATTAACTGAGAAATTTAATAACTCAGAAATTAACTGAGTTACATCAGAAAGATAAGTAACTAAACTAATTGCATCAAAAAGCATAAATGGAAGATGCATCTTGGTGTGCTACTATATATTCAAGCACATGAGAAATGAGCAGAAATTAATCAAGTCGCATTGCCAGAGGGTTATAGAAAGGCGGTTATGTGGGTAGCACATGAACTACCAGTAGGAGGTCATTTAGAGATAAGAAAAACACAAGCTAAAATTTAAAAAAAAAGTTTACTAGCACAAGGATATAGTTGAATTTTGCTAAACTTGTCATACATGTCAGTAATTGGAAAACCACAGGCAGTAATTGGAAAACCACAGGCAGAAATAGAACCCACATCTTCAATACCTATTCCTGCATTTGAGGAACCTTTTACAAGGGTCTTAATTGATTGTGTAGGATCCCTACCTAAAACAAAAAGTAGGAATCAGTATTTGTTAACAATATGGGTATGTCCACTAGATTTCCACAGGCTATTCCATTACTCAATATCACAGCTAAAACTCAAAATTTTCACTAGGTACAGACTACTCACAGAGGTATAATCAGATCAATGGTCAAACTTCACATCAAACTTATTCAAGGAAGTTATGGACGTCTTAGGAATAAAACACTTCAAATTCAGTGCATACTATCCAGAATCACAGGGAATGCTAGAAAGGTGGCATCAAATATTAAAGACCATGTTGAGGGCTTAGAGTCAAGATTATCCGGATGACTGGGATAAAGGAATTCTGTTTGTACGTTTTGCCATCAGAGATGCACCAAATGAATTGACCAAACTCAGTCTATTTGGATTAGTTTTTGGCCATGAAGTGCGAGAACCACTAAAATTGATTAAGGAGAAATTGTTAAGTCAGAATTCTGAGACCACATATTTGGACTATGTGTCAAATTTTAGGGAATGATTAAATAGAGTGGGGGAACTGCCTAGACAGCGTTTAAAAATATCACAGCATACAATGAAATGGGAAGCAGACAAGAAATCAAAAACTCACAATTTTGCTATCCGGGATAAGGTGTTAGTGTCACTTCCAGTGATAGGTGGAAAGCAAGGTTTAGTGGGCCTTATCAAGTCAAAAGGAGATGAACTATTTGATAAGGACTCATAACAGAAAGAAATCTCACAGAGTGTGTCATGTGAATATGCTTAAAAAGTATTTAGACAGAAAAGGAAAGTCAAAGTAGACTGTTATTGGTTACAACACAAAGGGAAGAACCAACTTCAGAGGATTCTGAATTGGACATTCCTCAAATTAAATTGGACAATGAGGAAGTTATCAAAAATTGGGATACATTATTGAGTTATCACCCAGAGGAAAATCTAAATGACCTGAAAGAATTATTGCTATTATACAGGGAACTATGTGGTAATAAGCTGGGAAGTACTAACCTAATGATGCGTGATATAGATATAGGAAATACTGTTCCGCTTAAGCAACACCCTTATAGACATAACCGTCTAAAGTTTGCACAGGTTCAAAAGGAGATTGAACGCATGCTCCAAGATGACATAATCAACATGAGTTACAGTGATTGGAGCCAAAACCAGATGGTACCCAACAGTTATGTATGGATTATCGCAACATCAATGCAATTACAAATACTGATGCATATCCGATTCCACATTTGGAAGGCTGTATTGAAAATGCGGGACAAGCAAGTTATATTTCTAAGTTGGACTTGCTTAGAGGGTACTGGCAGGTATCTATGTCCAAAAGGGCAAAGTCAATTTCAGCTTTTGTAACGATGAATGGACTGTATCAGTTTAAAGTCATGCCATTTGGTATGAAAAATGCACCAGCCACATTTCAAAGACTAACCAATAAGGTTGTTTCTGGATTACCCAGTTGTGTGGTATATATTGATGACCTGGTGATTTTTAGTCACATATGGAAGGAACATTTGCAACATTTATCAAAATTGTTCGATCGACTTTGGAAGGCAGGTTTGATGATAAATCTGACTAAAAGTAAATTTGCCAAAGCTCATGTCACCTTCCTGGGCCATGTTATTGGACAAATGGCCCCATGGAATGCAAAACAAAAGTGATTGGCAGTGCCACGATTCCTGGGATTGAATGGGTTTTATTGGAAATTTGTACCAAATGTTAGAGTATGGCTGCTCTACTCACTGAATTACTAAAGAAAGGCAAGAAGTTTCAGTGAACAGCGGACTGCCTGAAGACATTTGACAGCCTGAAAGCTATGTTAACCACTCTCATGTTAGCCACACCTAATTACGCAAAGCCATTCAAAGTGGCTATCAATGCGAGTGATGTGCGTGTCAGTGCTGCGCTCTTACAGAAACACGATGAGAAGATAGAAAGACCTATCAGACATTTCTTCAGGAAATTGAACATTCATCAGCAGAAACAGTTGAGGAGGAGATTTTGATATTGGTGTTGGCATTACAACATTTCAACGTTTAGGTTACCAGTAATGTATCTGAGAGAATCATATACACTGATCATAATCTATCGAAGTTTGTGGAGAAATTTAAGGAGAAAATTTCAGACTGTTTAGATGGAAACTTGTTGTTACAGCCATTCAATTTGAAAATTGTGCATGTGACAGGATGAGAAAATGTGATTGCCGATGCATTGTCGAGACTCGGATGGGAAACGGAGGTGTTCGATGGCAGGAGTAAAACAAATTGAAACAGAATGTAGTGGTGCATGTTTGCTTGTTTATAGTCAATGTAAAATATATGTGTGTTGTAGTGTACTAACAGTGCAAGATTAAGGCGTTCTTTAAATGAAATCATCTTTGGATATTGATGGTTTTTTTTAAGGAGAGGGCGTGTCGATGCTGCTCCTTTAACAAGAGTATTTTGACCTTGATTTTTTTTCAGAAGGGTTGTAAAGACAGACATTCTGATATGTCTATAAATATCTACTTGATAAAGGTTTTAAGTGCTTTTTGGAACACTTTTATAATGAAAGGGGAGTGGCCAGTTCTCCCAGTTCAGGGTTGGGTTGGGTTTGGTTTGGTTTGGTTTGGTTTTAGCAAGCTGTTTTGTTTGCGGCTGCTGGTCAAGGTTTAGCTGGGAACTCAGAGAAGCTGCTGGGGACCCAAAGAAGCAGTTCCATACTAATCCTCTCTCTCTGTCATCTTTCCTGTAAAAACCTATGTTTGATTTTACCTTTTTTTGCAAAGGGGGCGTTTATGGAGATGTTGCAAGTATTTTGAACAACATCACCAAGTTGCGATAGAGTCGTTTGGCTTTTCAGATAGATTGTTATTCTAAGTTCAGTTCTCTTTTGATTGTGTTTCATTCAGTAGTCTCTAAATAAATTCTGTTTTGTTTAAAACTGAGTGGTTGGGTCAGCTGCATAATTCCTAGATTATCCATTCTACACCTGTTTAAAATAACTAGAAAAGTTAGGTTCTGGGCTACCTTCTTGAAGTGTTTTGAGAGGGTCTGGCCTGGTCCATAATAATGCCGTGCCAATCTAATATCACAATGATTCACTTTTAAATGCCCTCTGAAGTAGCTAAGACAGTTAGTCGGTTATTTCAAACTTCTCATGGCAAGGATAAACAAACAGTAAATGCCAACTCTGTTATCCATTTACTGATATTCACAGAGATTTTGTTTACTTCTGCAGATGAAACTCAGAAATTAGTATTTTGTCTTTTCTGATCCAGTCAAGGACCAAACACAGTCCAATAATAAACATTTTAAATTGGTGAAAGGTCAATTTTACCAGCCTGAGATGTGACTTGGTAAAAGTGAGATGGAAAGTCCTCCTTGAAGATAAATTTGTGCCAGAAAAATGGAAACCATTCAGCAAAGAGGTAAAGTGGGATTCTGGACAATTATGTCCTCACGGGCAAAAATCTAGGCTCTTGAGTTACAAGAGTAAAAAATATAGGGATTAAATTAGAAATGAAATTAGGAAATCAAACAGACTGTACGAAAATTAATTGTCATATGAAGTCACAAAAGCCTAGAGATGTTTTATACATAATAGGTCTAACTGAGACCCTAAATGTAGCAAGAATGTGGAAGCAGAAACCACGGGTATAGCTCTCAATGAATACTTTGTCCCTCTCTTTTGAGAAAACAAACAAAGTATATAAGGAGGAGTGTGAAATATTGGATGGGATAAACATTGTGAGGGAGAAAATATTAA
>NC_057718.1:78116637-78155593 GCF_004010195.1 Chiloscyllium plagiosum | reverse complement strand
ATATAGATCATTAAAATGGCATGAACAAATACAGCAAGTCATTAAAAAAAATGGTAATGAAGACTTGTATGTTTAGAATTCAAATAAAGAAGACTGGAAGCTATGCCACAGTTAAACAAATACCTAGTTAGATAGCTCCTGGAATTCTAGGCACCACACCTTAGGAAGGATATGGTTTTGAAAGGAGTGAAGTGCATGTTCACAACAATAATACTTGGACTCTATGAATTAATTTGCACAGAATGATCAGACATACTAGGATTGCATTTCCCATAATTTAGAAGGTTAGAGATGCTTTGATTGCAGTTTTCAATGTCATAAGAGGAAATAGGTCAATGGAAATAAACTATTTGTATTAGTTGGGTGTCTAAGACTGGTGACATAGCCTAAAAAGGAAAAAAGACCTTTCAGGTGTGAAGCTAGGAAACATTTTGATACAAAGAAGTGTACAAGTTTGGAATTTTCTTTTGCTCATGATAAAAGATGCTACATCAATTACTAACATGACAAATAGATTTTTGTTAACCAAAGGGATTAAGAGGATTTACCAGACACATTCCTGGTATGGTGGGACTGATGTATGAGGAGAGGTTGAATCAGTTAGGATTATGTTCACTGGAATTCAGAAGAATAAGAGGGATCTCAGACACCTATAAAATTCTAACAGGACTAGACAAGGTAGATGCAGGAAGGATGTTCCCAATGATAGGCTGTCCACCAGCCCTAAATTTTTCCATGGACCCTAGTACATTGAAAACTGCAATCAAAGCGTCCATAACCTTCTAAATTATGGAAAGTATAATCCTAGTTGTGTGATAATTCTGAGTAAATTAATTCATATAGTCTAAGTATCTTTGTGGTAACAGTCTAAGGATATGTGGTAAACCATTTAGTACTGACATGAGGAGAAATTTGTTTACCCTAAGAGTGATGAGCCTGTAGAATTTACTCCCACAGAAAGCAGTCAAGACTTTGAAAAGGAGTTGGAGTTAGTATTTGGAGCTAAAGGGTAAGGGGGGAAAGCGAAAACAATCTACTGAGTCAAAGTTCAGCCATGACCATAATGAATGGTGGAGCAGCATTGAAGGGTTGAATGGCCTACTGCTCTTATTTTCTATGTTTCTATGGATGGACCAATGACAGGTAAATACAATTAGATTGCATATCAGCGATAATCTTATGGCCTGAACGTGAAACAAGGTCAAGGTGCATAATGGCCTATTCCTGTTCCTATATTTCTGTTAAGTGTAGGCACTGCGCAATATTATCACAGTCAAAGTGAACTCCTGAGACATTAGCAATTGGCAATGAGGAGAAGCCCCAAATCAGAGCTATATTACCCAAAATTTGTCCAACCAAGTCCACCTGAGTTTTTTGCTACTTCGAGAAGATCATATGGTTTTTGAGCGCTGTCGTCATATAAAATGATGAAAACTCACATGAGTTGCGTGAGGCTGGATGGGCCCAAAGTTTTCTCCTGCCTTTGTTGATATGTTTATAATACATAATCATGAGTAAAATGTCATAAATGGCATTTCGGATGAAGCTGTTATTCTCAACACTGTGCACTTAGCAATGGAAATCAATATTGGGGCCAACAATGCTTTTATTTCCACCTCCAGCTCAAAGTTGCTGAAACCAGTTCTAACTTCCTATCTGTTGCCCTCATTGCGTGAACTGAATAAGAGGGAACTACCACCTCTTCAGTGAAGGCTGTAATACATTCCTCAAATGCTCCACATCACAAGCTTCACAAATATTAAAAGGAAGAAACTTTTTGTTCTGATCTCATACTTCTTTCCTTGTTTTAAAATATTCAAAAATCTAAAATCTTGCAAATAAGATGTACTTAGGACTAACTTTTCTTTCTCATGGTAAACTATATGAACTGGCGATAAAACACACAAGTTGTGCAGCGGTGATTTTCAGGTGATGGGTCAAGTATTGACATAATAAAGTTACCGTACTAGGGTAACATTTCATGACAGCTGAATTTCTTGCGGCTTAGGGCTTCTACCGAGGACGCATTTACGTGTGAAGGACTGTCTTAATTCTTTAAAATATTGTCTGAAATTTGTTGTCATGAAACAGTAAAGAATGGGATCCAGAATGCAGTTGGTACACATCAGGCACAGGGAGATATGGTGAACATCGTTGACAGTTTTCCTGAAAGCGCAGTCGTCAGATTTCCAGAAGTTGAGGACCAAAAGCGTCCAAAGCAAATGGACCACATGGTAAGGTAGAAACGAAACCGTGTAGATGATCAGGACCATTAGCACCAACCGAGAAGCCCGGGTCTTGAACTTATTTTGCGAAGTTCGCAATGCTTTCTGGTCAGCCGATAGTATTCGAAGGATAAGGACATTGTTGGCGATGACCACGACAAAACTAAGGACAAAACCCAGCTCCATGAGCATATGTATAACGATTACTTGTGTTTTGGTATTTTTTGCTTCATGACTTTCAAAACATCTTTCATTGCTAGTGTTTGTTTTGATGAGGTAATCTTCATGATTGATTACAATCGGTAAAGAAAAGCAAACTGTTAACGTCCAGATTAAAGCAGTTAAAACTGAGCCTCTCACAATCTGTCTGGACTGAGCTGCCGTTACCGGCTGTGAGACCGCGCGGTAACGAATAAAGCTGATGGCAGCCAGAAAGAAGATGGTATTATATGTGTTGATGTAGAACAGCGATCCCCATAGGCTGCACACGAAGCTGGTGAAGATCCAATTGCCTTTGCGATAATAGTAATCAATCCAGAGAGGAAGAAATGTAACAAATAGGAGATCGGCCACTGTTAGACTTATCATGTAGATCTTAGCTTCAGTCAGTTCCTTTTTCTTGCATATTAAAAAATAAAGTGCTGCAACGTTTTCCGGGACTCCCACTATAACTATAAAGCTGTAAAAAATTGCGGAAACCGTGTAAGTAACTTCAGATGTATCGTAAAACTGTTTCTCGTTGCAGTTTTCAAAATTTGTTGAGATAGTCATTGTAACCGTCGAAACGTTTGTATCACTCGATGCTAATACTTCTTATTAAACATTCGTAGATTTTATTGCGAGGAGAAAGTTACAAGTCACTTTTTGGAAGTTTCCAAGTCGAGTCTTCACAGTCTTGAGGGTTTTTAAAATATTGTCTGCGGTGCAGGTCAACGAGATTTCCGTGAATTTGACCTTGTTAAATAAACAGTGCAACCGATTTCACATTCACAGTCAGCTCAACGCAGGTACTTGCACTGTTCACACTTGTACATCATTCAATTACAGTGTCTCTGGTATATATACATATATATATAAAGACAAAGAATGCAGGATTCTCAGCAATTTTGGCAGCTCCGTGTGGAAAATTAGAGCTTCAATTATCTGACCTTTCTGTAGAATTCCCTCTGGAAAGTCCAGCAGCACATTTTCAATGTGGACAGCTCTGCGCTTCTCTGCTCAGTGCAAATGAAAGCAACCTATACCTGCGGGTCCGTTTATCTGATGGGACATGACGCTGATTAACGTTCAGATACACTTACAGGGTTAATACCAAGAAAATTGTCAGGAGCTTATCTCAAAATGTTGCTGACTCACCCTCGCTGAGGTTCTATTCTAGCAATCTTCAGTTTTCTGACTTGTCACCGGATCTGATATGATACGGGAAGTTAGATATTTCATCAGTCAAAACCCAGCTTTTCAGAGTTTAAAAGTAAATTGGTGTGCTGGGATTTGCAGGAAGGGGACAATACAATAGGTTGGCTCTTGCTGTGCTAAGAGAAAGTGAGGACTGCAGATGCTGGAGATTTCAGAGTGGAGAGTGTGGTGCTGGAAAGGCACAGCAGGTCAGGCAGCATCCCAGGAGCAGGAGAGTCCATGTTTAGGGCAAGAGCCCTTCATCAGGAATGAGGCTTGTGAACCAAAGGGGTATACAGATAAATGGGAGAGGGTGGGGCTGGAGGGAAGGGAGCTGAGAGTTTGCAGGCAAATATGTAGACGGAGGTGCGGCTAATAGTGATAGATCAAGAGGAGGGTGGAGCGGTAGGCAGGAAGAAAGATTGACAAGTGGGACAGGACATGAGGGCAGTACCCAGTTGGAATGTTGGAACTGGTATAAGGTGGGCAGAGGAGAGATGAGGAAACTGGTGAAATCCACATTGATGCTGTGGGGTTGGAGGGTCCCAAGGTGGAAGATGAGGCATTCTTCCTCCAGGCGTCAGGTGGTAAGGGAGTGGTGATGGAGAAGGCCCAGGACCTGCATGTCCTTGGCAGAGAGGGAGGGGGAATTGAAGTGTTCGGCCCCAAACACTTTTCCACGTCCCAATACTGCTCCACAGTTCTTGACTGGGAATTCTGTTCAGTGCTTCTTCAGAAATATTGAGTGCAGCATCCAACAGATTTCCAGCAGAGTGCAAGGCAGTGGGAGATTTCAAATACTCCTTTCATAGCACTAACTGCAACATAGGAAGTTTAAACATTCAAAGAAAATGGGTGTGCTCGTTAGAAAATAGGTAGGGTGGTAACTTGGGTAAGTTAAATGGAAAAGTGAGAAGATGGGTAGGTTGGCAGGTCAGTGGGGTAAGTAAGTTGGAGGCTATTTGGATCAGGAGGGCTAGTCAGGTTAGGTTGGATTGGGTGAGGGAGGATGTTGGATGCTGGGAGGTAGATCTGGTCAGGCAGCTAGTCAGGGTTATATTGGTCAAGAGGGCAAGAAAGGTCAGGCAGCTGGTCAGAGTATTGGTGACAGTCAGATGGCTAAGTTGAGTTGGGAGGGATATCAGGTTAGAGGTGAGTCAGGTTGCATTGGGGTTATCAGGTGTTGAGAGGGTAATCAGATCTAGTCTGGATTAGCATAGTCAGGAATGGGAAAAGTTTAGAGGCATATGGGCTACGTGCAGGCAAACGACACTAGTTCAGTTTTGGAAACTTAGTTGGCATGGATGAGTTAGGCTAAAGAGTGTGATTCCATGCTATATGATTCTATGACTCTAAGGGGTTTGTCCCACGATTGGTATTCTTAGCGGAGGGAACAAGGAGCAACAAACACCCACAGTATGGACTGTACCACACCACAAGAAATGTGGAGTGTAACATTCACTACGGAGCAATGAGTGTAACTACAGGAGCAAGAAACTGTGCATTTCAGAATGAATCTACTTAAGTTCAGATGTAGAAGCAATAATTTGACTCAAATAGATAATTGATGGGATTCTTTGGAGAGATTTGTTTTTGAAACTAACTAGACAGTTGTTTTAGACATAAGAAATATGATTTTGATCACCAGAAAATGGACTTATGTAACCGTGGTAAAACCTTGAATGATAATGTGCACCATGAGCTGTTGTCCATAGTCTTAAACATTTCTAACATAACCCTGCCCTGACATACTCAAGCACTGTATATTATTTTAATGGGTCAGTTAATGATAAAAGTAGTTGAGCTGAATGGTGGGACATTTGTGACCCAGGGAAAGAACAGGCTGAATGTGACCTGATAATGATGCTGCTGGAGTATTCAATACAGGGACCTCAATAGTGAATTAAATTGATTTAGCTACTGTGGACCAAAATTCTAAGTTCACAGCTTAGGAAAATCTTACAAATGAAAGCAGGTGAAGGATTTAAGATGTCCAATTAGGTATAGACCAAGACTTGACAGGAATAGTTCAGGGCTTGATTACTGTACTAGAAGATCATATGGGCATTACTAATAAATTAATTAGAATTGCCAAAAACATTTCAGATGTGCAAGTAAGGACAATGTTTGCAATACCTATGGGTCTTGAGTACTTAGAATCATAGAGATGTATAGCATGGAAACAGACCCTTCAGACCAACTCAACCATGCCGACCAGATATCCTAAATTAATTGAGCCCCATTTGTCAGTACTTGGCCCATGTCCCTTACACCCTATTCATATACCCATCCAGATGCCTTTTAATTGTTGTAATTGTACCAACCTCCACCACTTCTTCTGGCAGCTCATTCCATACATGCATCACTCTTTGCTTGAAAAAGTTGCCCCTTACATCCCTTTTAAATCTTTCCCTTCTCACCCTAAACCTATGCCCTCTAGTTCTGGACTCTAGTTCAACCCAGGAAAAATACCTTGTATATTTATCCTATGCAAGCCTCTCCTGATTTTCTAAACCTCTAAATTGTCACCCCTCAGCCGTCGATGCTCCAGGTAAAACAGCCCTAGCCTATTCAGCCTCTTCTTATAGCTCAAACCCTCCAATCCTTGTAAATCTTTTTTGAACACTTTCAAGTTTCACAACATGTTTCCAATGGGAGGCAGACCAGAATTGCACACAATATTCCAAAAGTGGCCTAATCAATGTTGTGTACAGCTAGAACATGACCTCCCAACTCCTATACCCAATGTTCTAACCAATAAGGGAAAGCATACTAAACACCTTCTTCACTATCCTATTTACGTAAAACTCCACTTTCAAGGAACAATGAACCTACAGTCCACAGCCTCTTTGTTCAGCAACACTCCCCAGGATCTTACCATTAAATGTATAAGTTCTGCCCTGATTTGCCTTTCCAAAATGCCATGATGTGGAGGTGCCAGCATTCAACTGGGATGGACAAAGTTAAAAATCACACAACACCAGGATATAGTTCAACAGGTTTATTTGGAAGTACCAGCTTTTGGAGCGCTACTCCTTCATCAGGTAGCTAGTGGGGCTAGTTACTTGATGAAGGAACAGCACTTCAAAAGTTTGTACTTCCAAATAAACCTGTTGGACTATAACCTGGTGTTGTGCGATTTTTAACCTTTTCCAAAATGCAGCACCTCACATCTTCCTTAACATCAGGTGTAAGCAACACTGTCAAGTAGTATTAACAAAAATATTCTAGAGAGACCTTGGCTTCAAGACAGCTTTAGACATGAGGAAGTGATTGACACTGATAGGGAAAGGGGAAAAGGATCTCAGATAAGATTAACTGTTTCCTGAACAGGTGAAGGAGACATCAGCAACATTAACCTATGACCTAAAATAGACAACTGTATCTTAGGTGTTTATAAAGCAAACTTAGAATTTGGATAATGAGACACTTACATGAGCAAAAATGTAGAAAGGTACTCAATTTTTTCTGAATTCTTCAGTCTTGCTGCAATCTACTGGAGTGATACTCTCACTGCATCACTTGAATATAACTGTCGTAAACCTGTACTCAGACTCTGATGGTTGGTTATTAGAAGTTACAACACATAGAAATAAGGAAGAGCTGGCTAAGATTATTTGCAAGAATAGGCTAATAAGCGTAAAAGTTAAAAAAAAAAGAAACATTATATTCCATTAAAAAACAAAATCTCAATGAGAATGATCCATCTGTGGTTAATCAGGTAAGTCAGGGATGGTGTCAGCTTACAAGAAGAGACTGTGATGTAGAATAGTAATAAGCCTGAGGATTTGGAAAGTTTTAAACACCAGCAAAGAACAACTAAAAGCTTGATACAAAAGAAACAAATATTGCAATCTTTGATCATTTGATTTTTTTAGAAAAACCACCATCAAGACCAGAAATTCAACTGGACTTGTCACATAAATACAGTGGCTACAAGAGCAGGTCAGAGGCTAGGAAATCTGCAGCAAGTAACACACCTTCTTACTCCGCAAAACCTATCTATCATCTACAAGGCACAAGTCAGGAGTGTGTTGGAATACTCCCCACTTGCCTGATAGGTGTAGCTCCAACAACATTCAAGATTCTTGACATCATCCAGGACAAAGCAGCCCGTTTGATTGGCATCACATCCACAAGCATCCGTTCCCTCCACCATCAACCCTCATTAACAGGACTGGGTACTAGCTAGAAGATGCACTGCAAATACTACCAAAGATCCTAAGATAGCACCTTCCAAACCCATGACCAGTTCCATCTGCAAGGACAAGGACAGCAGATACATGGGAACAACACCTTTCGCAAATTCTCCTCCAAGTCACTTATCTGCTGACTTGGAAAAATATCACTGTCCCTTCACTGTCGATGGGTCAAAATCCTGGAATTCCCTCCCTAAGGGCTTTGTGTGTCAACCAACAGCATGTCAGTTGCAGTGTTTCAAGAAGGCAGCTCACCTCCACTTTCTTAAGGCCACTAGGGACAGAGCCAATGCTGGCGAGCCAATGATGTGCACGTTCCACAAGTGAGTTTAAATAAGCCTGGAATTAGTTTACTGCAAGTTAAAGAGATAAATGAAGTTGATATGAGTTTCTGTTCTATATACTCAAAAGGGAAAGTGAATTTCTTGGACTTTAAAAGAAATTAGAAACTTTTATTTTCAAGGCAACATTAACAATAAACAGCCTGGGTGTTTTATGAATTTCTGATGAAGGAGCAGCGCTCCGAAAGCTTGTACTTCAAATTAAACCTGTTGGACTATAACCGGGTGTTGTGTGATTTTTAACTTTGTCCACCCCAGTCCAACACTGGCACTTCCACATTGTGAAAATACTTGGCAATGAAAAGATGGGTTTTAATCATGTTCAGTTATTGGCACAATAAAGTTAAAGTGGTCAGATATAAGAAGGAATTTTCAGCTGAGAGCCAGGTTTTATAATAAAAAACCTTGGAAAGACAAGGACTGATTAGGGATAGTCAACATGGCTTTGTGCGTGGGAAATCATGTCTCACTAACTTGATTGATTTTTTTGAAGAAATAACAGAGGATTAATGAGGAGAGAGTGTTGGATTTGATCTACATGTAAGGCATTTAACAAGGTTCCTCATGGGAGACTGGTTAGCAAAGTTAGATCTCATGAAATACAGGGAGAACTAGCCATTTGGATACAGAACTGGCTCAAAGGTAGAAGACAGAGGGTGGTGGTGGAGGGTTGTTTTTCAGACTGGAGGCCTCTGACCAGCGGTGTGCCACAAGGATTGGTGCTGTGTCCACTGCCTTTTGTCATTTATATAAATGATTTGGATGCGAGCATAAGAGGTATAGTTCGTAAGTTTGCAGATGACATCAAAATTGGAGGTGTAGTGGACAGCAAAGAAGGTTACCTCAGCATACAACGGGATCCTGATCAGATGGGCCAATGGGTTGAGAAGTGGCAGATGGAGTTTAATTTAGATAAACGTGAGGTGCTGCATGTTGGAAAGGCAAATCCGGACAAGACTTATACACATAATGGTAAGGTCCTGGGGAGTGTTACTGACAAAAGAGACCTTGGAGTGCAGGTTCATAGCTCCTTGAAAGTGGAGTCGCAGGTAGATAGGATAGTGAAGAAGGCGTTTGGTATGCTTTCCTTTATTGGTCAGAACATTGAATATAGGAGTTGAGAGGTCATGTTGTGACTGTACAGGACATTGGTTAGACCACTTTTGGAATATTGTGTGCAGTTCTGGTCTCCCTGCCATAGGAAGGATTTAGATTAGATTACTTACAGTGTGGAAACAGGCCCTTCGGCCCAACAAGTCCACACCGACCTGCCGAAGCACAACCCACCCATACCCCTACATTTACCCCTATACCTAACACTACGGGAAATTTAGCATGGCCAATTCACCTGACCTGCACATCTTTGGACTGTGGGAGGAAACCGGAGCACCCGGAGAAAACCCACACAGACACGGGGAGAACGTGCAAACTCCACAAAGTCAGTCGCCTGAGGCGGGAATTGAACCCGGGTCTCTGGCGCTGTGAGGCAGCAGTGCTAACCACTGTGCCACCGTGCCGCCCACAAACTTGAAAGGGTTCAAAAAAGATTTTCAAAGATGTTGCCAGGGTTGGAGGATTTGAGCTATAGAGAGAGGCTGAACAGGCTAAGGCTGTTTTCTCTGGAGTGTCAGAGGCTGAGGGGTGACCTTATACAGCTTTATAAAATCATGAGGGGCAAGGATAGGGTAAATAGACAAGGTATTTTCTTTGGGTTGAGGGAATCCAGAACTAGAGGGCATGAGTTTAGGTGAGAAGGGAAAGATTTAAAAGGGACGTAAGGGGCAACTTTTCCATGCAAAGGGTGATGCATGTATGGAATGAGCTGCCAGAGGAAGTGGTGGAGGATGGTACATTTACAACATTTAAAGGGCATCGGGATGTGTATATGAATAGGAAGGGTAAAACCATCCTATTGGGCCAAGTGCTGGCAACTGGGACTAGATTAATTTATGATATCTGGTGGGCATGGTCGAGTTGGACCGAAGGGTCTGTTTCTGTGCTGTACAACTCTGTAACTGTATAACTAACGAATTAAATTATATTTTGTTTAATTATGGTTAATTGTAAAATAGATTCATAGCAAGTAATTCATATTGCTGTTTTGTGGCTCAAGCTAATATAAATTTAACACATGTAAGAATGTTTTGAGAAAGAAAAGCTTTCATTTAAAGATATGGCTGTTGCTGGAATTGGTGATAAAGGATGAGATAATTGAACACTTGGAGCAACAAAGATTCATTCACCAACGTCAGCATGGTTTCATGAAGGGCAAGTCATGCTTAACAAACTTGCTGGAGGTGTTTGAGAATGAAACCAGCAATGTGGATAATGGGGATCTGGTGGATGTAGTACATCTGGACCTCCAGAAGGCATTTGGCAAGGTGGGGGGAGGGAGGGGGGAGGCGGTAAGAGTAGAGAATTGGCTTGGATAGAAGATTGGTTGACGGACAGAAAGCAAAGGGTTGGGATAAAAGGGTCTTTTGCTGGATGGTAAACCGTAAGCAGTGAGGAACACAGGGTTCAGTTCTCAGACCTCACCTATTTACAATTTACAGAAATGATCTGCAAGCAGGGCCAAAGTTTAACACAGCAAAGCTCACGGATTATTCTAAAATAGGTGGGAATGCAGGCAGGGATTAGGAGAAAAAGAGTTTACAGATGGATGTTGGTAGGCTAGAAAAATGGGACATAATCTAACAGATGGATTTTAATGTGCATAAGTGTGAGGTTATCCATTTTGTCCAGAAACATAAAAGGGCAAATTATTATTTAAATGGGAAGCAGATTCAAAGTATCAGTGCAGAGAGATCTGGGTATCCTTGTGCATGAATCACAGAAAGTGAATAAAGGCAAATGAAATCCTGGCATTTATTGTAAAAGGACTATAAAAATAAAGAAGTGTTATTACAATGAAATAAGGATTGGTGAGACTACACCTGGAATATTGTGTCCAGTTTTGGCTTCCTTACTTGAGGAAAGATGTGCTGGTACTGGAGGTAGTCCAGAGGATTCATTCCAGGGATGAAAGAGCTGTTGTACAAGGAGCTGCTGAACAGCTTGCTATTAAACTCACTGGAGTTCAGACAAATGAGTAGAAATCTGAGGCGTATAAAATGCTAGAGGGAATTGATAAGGTGGATGTTAAACAGGTGTTCCTACTTGTGGGATGGTCTAGAAGAAGAGGTCACAGACATTGACTGAGAGGAGGTAGGTTCAAAACTGAGATGAGGAGAAAACTACTTCTCTCAGAGTCTGTGGAACTCACTGCCCCAGAGTGCAGTGGGGGCAGAATTAATCAACAGATTCATGAAAGAAACTGGGATATTTCTGATGAAAAGTGGGATAAAGGGCTATGGGGAGCAGGCAGAAAAATGGAGTTGGGACCAGAATAAAATCAGCCATGATCATGTTAAAAAGCAGAATGGGTTCAAAGGGCTTAATTGCCTGTTTTGTTCCTAATTCCTGTGTTCCCACATTTGAAACTAGCAACTTAATAGGTATCAACAGTATTGTGGAGTCTCACATGATTCTGGAATTGCTGGCAACTGGCATTGAAAGGCTGCTTCAAGCTCCTTGTCATTGCGCACCTACCCCAGCTGGAGAGAGGGGGAATTCGTCTTATTAATGTAACTCCCATAGCATGTACCAGCAACCTGCATGGCTAGCATTCTGCATGTTTATTTGATTAAGCCAGCAAAAAGGAAGGGGCCAGTCCTCAGGCCAGTTGAGGGCAGGGGAGGGGTATCCTAGCACCATCAATCCAGGTATAGTGATTTGGCTATGTCTGTTGTCTGCTCACACTCAGGGGATATTCTGATTACATTCTGAGAAGTGGGCAATGGTCAGTTCTTTCAGGCCAGATCCACTGGTCAGGGAATCACATATCATCTATCAGGGAGTTGCAAACACAGGGGTCGGGAATCTGGTCTGTCATTAAAGTTGATCAGAAATATGGGGTGAATACAGTCCTGGGGATTAAGAAGAATGCAAGGGATGGTCCCTGTCCACTGCGAGTTATGTTACCTGCCATTACTTGCTCTTCTTTAAATGAAAAATGCAACTGGAAAATGATTGGAACAACATCCAGGACAGATGGAGCTGGTGTGATTTTGATGGACAAATGTATGAAGGGAATATCTGCTGGTCCCTAGGACAGAGAAGGGGGAAATGCACAAAACAGGCATTTGCAAACTACTCTTACTGTTCCTTTGCAATTGTTTCATTTCTCTTCTGTAATGCATGCAGAGTAAATGTGCTTAGGGCCTAATGCGGTTCACAGATGATTTGCACCATGCCATTGGTTTTTGTAAATTTAACATTGTGGCTAACTTCAGTATCATTGAAATGTGAACGACTAAAAAAGAGGCCAATCACAGGCAAAGGCAACTCATCACTTGTGTAATTTCCAAGGAAGCCATGGGACATGGAGATTGTTGTTTCATCATCTGTCATGTAAATTTAATAATTGTCTGTACTGAATTAAATGAGAAGTTGAATGATTTGAGTCATAGAGTCCTATAGCACAGAGACAGGCCCTTTGGCCCAAACTGGTCCATGCCGACCAAAATGTCCATCAACGCTAACCCCATTTCCCTGCACTTGGCCCATATCTTTCTAAACTTTTCATATCCATGTATTTGTCCAAACGCCTTTTAAATTTTGTTAATGTACCCGCATCCACCTCTTCCACTGGCAGCTCATTCCATATGTGTACCACCCTCTGTGTAAAAACATTCACCATCGGGTTCCCTTTTATTCTTCCCCCTTAACATTCAACTGATGCTCTCTAGTCCTTGATTCTCCAACCCTGGGAAAAAGACTGAGAGCATGATATTATACACTTCTATAAGGTCCTCATAGAAGTCCCTATACTGTAAAGAAAAAGTCCCAGCTTGTCCAACCTCTCCCTATAACTCAGACCATTGAGTCCTGGCAACATTCTTGTAAATTTCTTCTAGTGTAAGAAATCCTTCCTATAGCAAGGTGACTAAAACTGAACACAATACTCCAAGTCTGGCCTCACCACTGTAAAACTGCAACATAACTTCCCAACTTCTATACTCAGTGTGCTGACTGATGAAAGCCAGTGTGCAAAAGCCACCTTCACTACCCTGTCTACCTGTGACTCCATTTTCAGAGAACCATGCACTTGAACTCCAAGGTCCCTGTATTCCACTACATTCCTTAAGGCCCTACCATTGACCATGAAACTCATACCTTGATTTGATTTTCCAAAATGCAAGATCTCAGACTTAGCTATATTAAACTCCATTTGCCATTTTGGCCCACTTCCCCTGCTGCAATTTCTGACAACCTTCCTCACTGTCCATGATACCTCTGATTTTAGTGCCATCTGCAAACTTAGGAATCATGCCTTGTACATTTTCATCCAAATTATTGATATAGATAACAAACAGCAATGGGCCGAGCACTGACCCCTGAGGCATTCCCCCAGTCATAGGCCTCTAGTCCGACAAGCATCTTTCCACTATTAACCTCTGCTTACTACCATCAAGCCAGTTATGCATTCAATTTACCAGCTCTCCTTGGATTCCAAGCAATCTAACTTTCCAGAGCAGCCTGTCATGTGGAACCTTATCAAATGCCTTACTGAAATCCATACAGGTTCCATCTACCGTCCTGCCCTTGTCAACCATCCTGGACACTTCATCAAAGAACTCTAACAAATTTGTGAGGCATGATCTGCCATGCTGACTATTCCTAATCAAAGCTGAAAATGTGTTGCTGGAAAAGCGCAGCAGGTCAGGCAGCATCCAAGGAGCAGGAGAATCGACGTTTCGGGCATGAGCCCTTCTTCAGGAATGATCTCCAGCATCTGCAGTCCTCACTTTCTCCTATTCCTAATCAAACCCTGTATCTCCAAATGCATGTATATCTTATCTCAGAATCATACCTACCATAGATGTTAAGCTTACTGGTTCATAGTTCCTAGGTTTTTATTTGCAGCTTTTCTTGAATAAGGGCACAACATTCGCTACCCCCCAGTCTTCCGGGACCTCATCCATGACTAATGATATCAGCAAAAACATCAGCCAGGGTTCCCGCAATTTCTTCTCTAGCCTCTTGCAGTGTTCTTGGATATATCTGGTCAGGACTATGAGATCTATCCACATTCATTCATTTTAATACATCCAACACCTCCTCTACTGTGATATGGACTGTCCCTAGGATATCACCACTAACTTCCCCAAGTTCCAACATCTTCATGTTTTTCTCCATGGTAAACACAGAGGAGAAATATTCATTGATGATCTCACCCGTCTCCTGTGGTTCTACGTATACATGTCCACTTTAGTCCTTGAGGGGTCCTATTCTCTCTCTAGTTAATCTTTTTCCATTAATATTCTCTTTGGATTCACCCTAATCTTGTCAGCCAAGGCTACCTCGTGCCTCCTTTTCGCTTTCCTGATTTCCTTCTTCAGTAAACTCCTGTATCCCCTATATACCTCCAGGGATTCCTTTGCTCCCAGCTGTCTGTACCTGAGCCATGCTTTCTTCTTTTTTCTGGCCAAAACATCAATATCTCTTGTCATTCAGGGTTCCCTACTCCTGTCAACCTTGCCATTCACCCTCTCAGATACATGTAGACCTTGAACTCTAACTATTAAAGGCCTCCCACTTGCTGGAGGTCCCTTTGCCTGCAAACAAACTATTCCAGTCAACCCCTACAAGCTCCTGTCTAATTTCATCAAGACCTGCCACTAACTCTGAAATTAGAAACATCCCTGCAGGCAGGTCAAAGAAAAAGAAACAGTGCTGTACAGTTGACAGCTAACCTTGAGATACCTCATTATTGGAAGTACATACAGCACAGCATCATCAGCTAAGTGTTTGATTTTAAGACACATCTTTTAAATCTTAGTTTCTTTTTGTAAATCTGTAACAGTGAGTAGGTGGGCATTTTTAAAAATGATTTACTGAGCTCTGTGTCTTGATTACATTTTTTATAGAAAAATAGTTATTAAGTTATACAGGTAGTTCTTCTATAATGTGATGGTTGCATTCCTGTGAAACCCGTGTTTAGAAAAATCGTGCTTTGGAAACAGCACAAAGTGTTAGCGATGTAAGCGTGTTACAGCCAACATGTTTGTAAAGTGCAAACTTTTAAAACAATGCCCTCAATTTGTCAATTGCATTGCAGCAAATTCATGTTAAGAAAACACGTTATAGCAGAAACACCTGTACTAGAGCAGGATTTTTGAGCAGTAAGACTCAGCTAGAGCTGATCTTCTGGGGGTATATTCTGGGTCTGGAGATTGTTTAAGGTACTGAATAGCTTTAGTAGAGTGATGTGTGCTTCCTGATGGATTTGGGAGAACTTCAATGTTCCTGAAGATTGAGGTCTGTAGAAAGTGTGACTGCGTGCCTCCAACTGCTGCTCCAACCAATTGCAATGAATAATTGATTGGACCGGGAGTTTGCTGCATGGCAGTTTCAGGAAGGTAGTAAAACCCATAGATACAGTCAGGTAGATGGGTTAGCACCAGGAAAGGCAGGAGAGGTTGGTAGGTAGTGCAGGAGTTTCTTTTGGCTAACCCTTTCTCAAACAAGTATGCTGTTTTGAATGATGGCCTCTTGGGGAATATAGCATTGACAACCAGGTTTTTGGTACTGAGACTGGCTCTACTGTAATGAGGGGCATGCCAGATTCCAAGTAATCAATTGCGATAGGGGAGTCTTCAGTCAGGGTCACAAATAGACATTTCTGCGGCTGACAGTGAGTCATCAGCATGATTTATTGCATCCCTGATGTCTTGGAGAGGATGCAAAATATTCTCAAAGGGATGAGTGAAAAGCAGGTCGTTGTACACGTTAATACCAACAAAATAGGAAGAGAAAGGGATGAAGTTCTGCAAAGAGAATATAGGAAATTAGGCAGGTTAAAAACTAGGTCCTCAAGGCTAGTAATATCTGCATTAGTCCCGGTGTTATGTGCTAGAGAGAGTAGAAATAGGAGGATAGGGCAGACAAATGCATGGCTGGGACCCTGGTGCAAAGGGCAGGGTTTCACATTTTTTGGATCATTGAAAACTCCTGAGAGAGGACAGGCTGCAACAGAATTGGAGGGGAAATCAATATCCTGGCAAGGAGACTTGCTAGTGTTACTTTAATCTAGTGGGGGTGAGTAGGACCCAAATAGATTGCAAGAAAGGAGATAAGTCTGAGGCTGGTGCAGTAAAGAGGAGCACACCAAGGCAGGGAAGATCAAGTCAGAGAAGATCAAGTCAGAGACTGATTAATTAAACTGCATTTATTACAATGCAAGAGGCCTGACAGGTAAGGCAGATGAGCTTAGGATATGGTTGGAAACATGGGACTGGGATATCATAGCTACTACAGAAACATGGCTCATTGAAAGGCAGGAGTGGCAGATGTTGCAGGTGCTATAGAAAGGATAGAAAAGGAGGGAAGGGGGCGTTTTTGGTTAAGGATAACATTATAGCTGTAGTTAGGGAGGATATTCCTGGGAGAAAGTCGTTAAGTTCTATGGGTGGAACTGAGAAATAGGAAAGGATGATCACTTTATTGGTCAGCAGGAAATTAAGCAGCAAACATGTAAAGCAATCTCAGATACCTGTTAAGAATAGTAGCCTTGTAACGTTAAGGGATTTTATCCTTCCAAACATACATCAGACCTGCCTTGGTGTTAACGGCTTGAATGGAGATGACTTTAAGTGTGTATAAGAAAATTTTGTTATTTAGAATGTGAATGCAGCCATTAGAGAAAGAACAAAACTTAACCTTCTTTGGAGAAAGAAGGCAAGCGAGTGACTGAGGTGGCAGTGGGGGAAGCACTTTGAGGCTAGTGATCATAATTCTATTGGTCTTAAAATAATTATGGAAAAGGATAGACTTGATGTAAAAGTTAAAGTTCTAAATTGGAGTAAGGCCAATTTTGACAGTGTTAGGCAAGAACTTTCAAAAGTTGATTGGGAGAGATTATTCACAGGTAAAGGGACAGATGGAAAGTGGGAGGCCTTTAAAAATGAGATAAGAGTTCGGATACAACATTATCCTGTCACTGCGAAAGGCAAGGTTGGTAGATGTAGGGAATGCTGGATGACTGGAGAAATTGAGACTCTGGTCAGGAAAAAGGAGGAACGTGTCAGGTATAGACAGCTGGGCTTGAGTGAATCCCAGAGGAATAAAGGCAGTAGAAATACACTTGAGGGAAATCAGAAAGGCAAAAATGAGACATGGTATAGCTTTGGCAAATAGGGTTAAAGATAATTCAGAGATTCTACAAATATCTTGAGAAAAAGAGTAACTAGGGAGAGAATAGGACCCCTTAAAGATCAACAGAACCATTTGTATAAGACTCTGGTGCGGCCGCATCTGGAGTATTGTGTGCAGTTTTGGTCGCCATACTATAGGAAGGATGTGGAGGCACTGGAACGGGTGCAGAGGAGGTTTACCAGGATGTTGCCTGGTATGGTAGGAAGATCGTATGAGGAAAGGCTGAGCACTTGGGGCTGTTTTCATTGGAGAAAAGAAGGTTTAGGGGTGACTTGATAGAAGTGTACAAGATGATTAGGGGTCTAGATAGGGTTGACCATGAGAACCTTTTTCCACGTATGGAGTCAGCTATTACAAGGGGGCATAGCTTTAAGTTAAGGGGTGGTAGGTATAGGACAGATGTTAGGGGTAGATTCTTTACTCAGCGAGTCGTGAGTTCATGGAATGCCCTGCCAGTAGCAGTGGTGGACTCTCCCTCTTTATGGGCATTTAAACAGGCATTGGATAGGCATATGGATGATAGTGGGCTAGTGTAGGTTAGGTGGGCTTGGATCGGCGCAACATCGAGGGCCAAAGGGCCTGTACTGCGCTGTATTTTTCTATGTTCTATTTATGTGTGGAACCACAGGAGATGGGTGAGATACTAAACAACCATTTTACAAGTGTCAATATTTACTGTGGGAAAAGATATGGAAGCTAGAGAACTTGGGGAAATAACAGTGATATATTGAAAATTGTGTGTATTACAGAAGAGGTGGTATTTGACGTCTTAAAATGCATGAAGGTGGATAAATCCCCAGGACCTGATCAAATGTATCCCAGAGCTTTGAGGGAATCTGAAAAGAGATTGCTGGGCCCCTTGCTGAGATATTTGTACCATTGATAGTCACAGATGAGGTGCTAGAAGACTAGGGGATGGCTAATGTGGTGCCACTACTTAAGAAAGATGGTAAGGAAAATCCAGGAACTATAGACCAGTGAGCCTGACTTCAGTGATGGTAAGTAGTTGGAGGAGCTTCTGAGGGATAGTATTTGCACATGTTTAGAAAGGCCAAGATTGATGAAGAGTCAACATGGCATAGGTAATAGGGTCTCACTAGCTTGATTGAGATTTTTTGAAATGACAAAGATGATTGTAGGCAGAACAGCAGATGTCATCTGTATTGACTACAGCAAGGCATTCAACAAAGTTCCATATGGTAGATTGCTTAGCAAGATTAGATTACATGCAATCCAGGTGGAGCTAGTCAATTGGATACAAAATTAGCTTGAAGATAGGAGATGGAGGCTGGTGGTAGAGGGTCTATTTTCAAACTGAAGGCCTATGATTAGTGGTGCACTGCAAGGGTCGGTACTGGGTCCACTGCTTTTCATCATTTATATAAATGATTTGGATGTGAATATCAGATGACACCAAAATAAGTGTGTAATGGACAGTGAATGTAGTTATCTCAGAGTACAAGACTTTGAACAGATGGGTCAATGGGTGGAGGGATGACAGATGGAGTTTAATTTCGTGAAATTAGGTGTTGCATTTTGGCAAGGCAAATCAGGGCAGGACTTATATAGTTAATGGTGGGGCCCTGGGTGCCAAAGAGACCTTGGAGTGCAGGTTCATAATTCCTTGAAACTGGAGTCACACGTAGGCAGAGATGGAAATGTGTTGCTGGAAAAGCGCAGGTCAGGCAGCATCTAGGGAACAGGAGAATCGACGTTTCGGGCATTAGCCCTTCTTCCTGAAGAAGGGCTAATGCCCGAAACGTCGATTCTCCTGTTCCCTAGATGCTGCCTGACCTGCTGCGCTTTTCCAGCAACACATTTCCATCTCTGATCTCCAGCATCTGCAGACCTCACTTTCTCCTCACAAGTAGGCAGGATGGTGAAGGAGGCATCTTGTCTGCTTGCCTTCACTGGTCAGTGTATTGAATAGGAGTGTTGAAATGTCATGTTGCAGCTGTACAGGAAGTTGATTAGACCACCTTTGGTAGACTGCATGCAATCCTGGTCTTCCTGCTACAGGAAAGATGTTGTGAAACTTGAATGAGTGCAGAAAAAGAAGTTTCCAAGATTGGCAGGTTTGAGCTATGGGGAGTGACTGGATGGGCTGGGGCTTTTGTTTTTGCCGTAGAGTTTTGGAAGCTGAAGGGTAACCTTATAGCGGTTCATAAAATCATGAGGAGCATGGATAGGGTGCATAGCCAAAGTCTTTTTCACAGGGTAGGGGAGTCCAAAATTAGAGGGCATAGGTTTAAGGAGAGAGGGAAAAGATTTAAAACAGAGCAGAGGGGGAACTTTTTTATGCAGAGGGTGGTGTGTGTATAGAATGAGCTGCCAGAGGAAGCAGATACAATTACAACGTTTAAAAGGCATCTGAATGGGTCCATGAATAGGATGGGTTTAGAGGGATATGGGCCAAATACTGGCAAATGGGACTAGATTGGTTTATGATATCTGATTGACATGGATGAGTTGGACCGTAAGGTCTGGTTTCGTGCTGTATTACTCTATGAAGCAGTACCTTTTTGAATGGTTGCTAATTTTAATTTAGTAGGAAGAGAATGATTTTTCAAATACAAATTTCTTGATACCAAAATCAAAGTTCTTTAATCAAGAATGATAACTTGTTCATTGTATCACAAAATATCTGAAACAATTTCTAAGTCTAGATTTCATGAGAAGTATGGCATTCTAATACATTAAACTGTATACCATATATCCAGTTAGTCGATATGTCTTGAATCAAATGCACACTTAAAGCTTTACAGGCAAAAGCAAGCCAAGACAACTTCTGAATACATACAAAGTAATTTATTAAAAATAGGTTGCAAGTGAAATACAGTAGAAATAAGATACTACAGCAGTTCTGGAGATCAGTAAACAGTTTAATAACAGCACGCTAGTGGTGATCACACAAAAGAACTCTGTAAACCCAACAGAATCCATGAAATATAAGTTTTCCTCTAAGAGCTCTGAATGCCAGCAGCACAGAAACAATAGCAATTTATTTTTCATTTATAAAATTACACTAATTTGTTCCAGTTGTTTGTATCATGCTGTTGGTATTCAGGACTCTGGCAATCACCAAATCACCTGTTCAACTTTAAATACAGCAAGCTTCAAACATGTCCTTCATGAGGGGGTTTATTCTCATTCTCTTCTCTACTGGTTCTTGCTACACAGCTGAAATGGTACAGCACTCTTCTGTACCACGTGAAACAGCTTCATAAGTAAAAAAAATATTTACACTCCAATCTTCATTAGACATTTTAATTATTGTACATTTAATATAAAGTGATTCCTTTCCTAAGGCAGTGGAAGTCTACTCTATGCTTAGAAGTGTGCATTTATCCCTAATTACAATTATAGACCACAATATCATACAGAAAATTGTTCAACAACTTTAAAATCCAAATCAGAACATCTAGCTAAGAGGAAATTTTGGTTGGAATCATAACAAGTTTTATTAAAATGCACATAGAAGAAAGCTTTTCTTTCTTGTAAGTAGAATGAGGTCCACACTTCCCATTTATTAGCCACCTACTGCATAGCTGAAACGATTGAGGCACCAGCTGCTGGGCAAGGTTTCTTCCAATACATTTAAAAGCTTCTACATTACAATGTTTACAGTTCTGTATTATACCATTTTGCTTCACCATATGCCATTTCCAGGTGTAGTGCACTCTCAGAAAATCAGAACCCCAAAACTTTGTAAAAGTGACCATTACCTTCATTTAACTTTATTAAAACATTTAACAGTGCTCAATTTGTATAGCTAACTTATAATATGCTTGGTATGCAACTTGCCATAGTGAAAGATTTCCTGCATCCTACTTTAGAGTTGCAGGAGTCAAAGATTTAGCCTGTACAACCTAGCATAGATTATATACTGAGTGTTTCATTAACACATTCATAAGACGCCAACTTTATTTTGTGTTCAGCTCATTTTCTAGTTCCATCAGTTTTCGTGATGCCTTCACTTTGTTAGAAATGTCCTGTCCATGTGAGAAAAGACGCTGACGTTCTTTAAATGTTAGATTTTCTGGGGATCCTTTCACAGCCGGTGCTTCTGGCTCTTGGCCGTTCCTTTTTTAAATTTAAAAAAAACCGTTAATATGCTGGAATATATATAATTATAGTCCAGATTCATTCTTTTCACAATTACTAGTTGCAATGTAGCACCAATTTAAAAATATTTATTTAAAGTTAGTTTCTTTTTTAAAAAAGTTCCAATGCATCAGTATCTTTCTGCTTCAAGGTATTAAACTGCAAACAAGTGCAGAATTCATGAAAATATAATGACAAACCTCCTCTGCCTGCAAACCCCTGTCTGAAGTTTGCGCATTGTCAGCAACCTAATAAACCTACACTGGAAATAATGGATGTAAGATATTGGAGACAGTCACTTTCACTGCACTACTATCATAATTGCAAAATGTGTCTCAAATGAATTGGACAATTCTAACTGACAGTAACTACATGAAACTGCAAAGCTTCAAGATAAATACGTAAATATACTTTGGGATAATCTCTTGGAAAGGAACACACCGCAATCTCCTCAATACACAAAAAATTTCAGACCTCCAATATTTTTTCTTTTCCTCTGTGTGGACTACTGAAACAGTTAAAATGCCTGCACATAGTTCACTAATCCTAAAATGTATAATTTCACTGTTGCAACTGATATAAATAAGGTGAGAGCAAACAAGTTCCCTTTCCTTTATGTATTAGTTGAGAAATGTGCTAATGGGTTCTTCTATTTCTATCGTCTGGAAGTCTACATTTGCTGGTCATTATAATTGTTGGGAATAACTCCAGTTTCATGCTACAAAATCAACTTTACAGAAAGAACAATTGCATTTTCAGAATCAATGCAATGTACTGTTTCTCAGTTTGACAATTATTCCAAATTAATTATGTTGCTTAGTCAAAAAAAAACCTCACCAGAAAATTATTCCAAAAAATGTATTAGCACCCCTAATCGAAGTTGTAAAAGGCCAATGTTTATGTAGCTGACTACCATTCTGAAATGTGAAAAAATAGTAATTCAAGTTGATTTGTTGTGTTTTATTCAATTGGAAAATTTGAACTACAATGTTTTAAAAACCGCATTAGATGCTGTATTTCAAGATCCAGTGCAAAGATTTCATTTGGCTTTGGTATCATAAGGATCCTATTGTGGATCTGATGTGGTATATTCATTTTCAGAATTATTCTTCTGTCAAATTATCTACTCTATCCATTGAGATGGATATTCCATTTTTTTTTCATGATTTGACAACATTGAAGGAAAGGAGGGGGAGCTGCACTGATACTAAGAAATGGGTTTAGTACATTAGTAAGATAATCCCAGATCAGAAGAATGATGTGTTGAATCTGTCTGGTTGGAACCAAAAACAGCAAGGGGTGGCAGACATTAGTTTAAGTTATTTATAGACCACCATCAAATAGCAGTGGCAGTGTTGGGAATGGTATAAATCAAGAGATGAGAGAAATATGTATCATGGGGAAGACAGTATTCAAGGGTAACTTCAATGTGCATATTGACAGGGAATCGAATAAAGCACTAAACCTGTGGAGGATGAGTTTCTGGAGTGTGTTAGGGATGGTATCCCAGAGCAGTATGTTGAAGAGCCAACTAAAGGACATGCTATTTTAGATCTAGAATGATGAAATGAAAAAAGGCTAATTCACAACCTTGTTGTAAAAAATATCTTTCAGGATGAAAGATAACAATGTGATAGAATTTAAAATTATAAGAGTGAGGTAGTTAGGAAGCAAGGATGTTTAATTTGAATAAAGGAAATTATGAAGGCATGAGACACAAGCTGGTTGAGGTTAACTCAAACAATCCATTGAACTTCATGCCTATACATCAGCAATTCAGTGTAAGGAACTACTACATGACTTACAAGAATGATATATTCCTTCAGAAAACTCAGTCAACTGCAGTTGACAAAGTAAGTTCAGATTTGTATGTGATTAAAAGAAATGGCTCTAAGGTAGAAGACAGAGGATGGTGGTGGAGGATTGCTTTTCAAACTATGACTAGCAGTGTGCCACAAGGATCAGTGCTGGGTCCACTGCTTTTTATCATTTATGTACGTGATCTAGATGTGAACACAACAGGTATAGAATCATAGAGATGTACAGCATGGAAACAGACTCTTTGGTCCAACCCAATCTAGCCCCATTTGCCAACACCCGGTCCATATCCATCCAAACCCTTCCTATTCATATACCCATCCAAATGCCTCTTAAATGTTGCAATTTTACCAGCCTCCACCAATTCCTCTGGAAGCTCATTCCATACATGTACCACCCTCTGCGTGAAAAAGTTGCCCCTTAGGTCTCTTTTATATCTTTCCCCTCTCACCCTAAACCTATGCTGTCTCGTTCTGGACTCCCTGACCCCAGGGAAAAGACTTTTGCCAATTTATCCTATCCATGCCCCTCAATTTTGTAAGCCTCTAAGGTCACCCCTCAGCCTCCAACGTTCCAGGGAAAACAGCCCCAGTCTGTTCAGTCTCTCCCTATAGCTCAAATCCTCCATCCCTGGCAACATCCTTGTAAATCTTTTCTGAACACTTTCAAGTTTCACAACATCTTTCCGATAGGAAGACGACCAGAATTGCATGCAATATTCCAACAGTGGCCTAACCAATGTCCTGTATAGCCGCAACATGACCTCCCAACTCCTCTACTCAATACTGTGACCAATAAAGGAAAGCATACCAAACGCCTTCTTCACTATCCTAACAACCTGCGACTCTACTTTCAAGGAGCTATGAAGCTGCACTCCAAGGTCTCTTTGTTCAGCAACACTCCCTAGGAACTTACCATTAAGTGTATAAGTCCTGCTAAGATTTGCTTTCCCAAAATGCAGCACCTCGCATTTACCTGAATTAAACTCCATCTGCCACTTCTCAGCCCATTGGTTCATCTGGTCAAGATCCTGTTGTAATCAGAGATAACCCTCTTCGCTCTGCACTACACCACCAATTGGTTAGGAATTTTGCAGATTACACCAAAATTGGAAGTGTAGTGGACAGTGAAGGTGGCTACTCAAAAGTACAATAAGATTTTGATCAGATGGGCCAATGAATGGCAGATGGAGTTTAATTTAGATAAATGTGAGGTGCTGCATTCTGGAAAGGCAAATCAGGGCAAGTCTTACACACTTAATGGTAAAGTTCTGGAGAAGTGTTGCTGAACAATGAGACCTTGGAGTACAGGTTCATTGTTCCTTGGAAGCAGACGGGATAGTGAAGAATGTCCAATAAAAGAAAGCATACCAAATACAATGCATTGAGTATAGAAGTTGAGAGGTCATGTTGCGGTTGTACAGTATATTAATTAGGCCACTTTGGAATACAGTATTCACTTATGGTGTCCCTGCTATAGGGAGGATGCTGTGAAACTTGAGAGGGTGCAAAAAAGATTTACAAGGATGTTGCCAGGGTTGGAGGGATTGAGCTGTGGGGAGAGGCTGAATGGACTAGGGCTATCTTCCCTTGAGAACTGGTGACCTCATAGGAGGTTTATACAATCATGAGGGGCATCGATAGGGTAAATAGATATGAACTTTTGCCTGGGGTAGGGGAGTCCAGAACTAGAAGGCATAGGCTTAAAGTGGGAGAGGAAAGATTTAAAAGGGTTCTAAGGGGCAATGTTCTCACACAGAGTGTGGTGCGTCTATGGAATGAGCTGCCAGATGGTAGTGCTGGAGGCTGGTCCAATTACGACATTTAAAAGGCATCTGGATGGCTACTTGAATAGGAAGGATTTACAGGGATATGGGCCAAATACTGGCAAATGGAAATAAATTAATTGAGAATATCTGGTCAACATGCACGAGTTAGACTAAAGGTTCTGTTTCCATGTTGTACAGCTCTATGACTCAGAGGTATGCTATTTAGAGGTTGGGAGATTTATAGAACATAACAAACAAGAACCAAGAAACTGATAAGGAGAGGGAGAACAGAACAGAACAAACTAGCAAACATAAAAATGGACTGCAAAAGTTTACCCAAGTAAGTGAAAGGGAATGTTTGGCTAAAATGAATGTAGATCCATTACAGGAAGAAGGACTGGAGATGATTGTGATAAGTCAATGGGAAGGGTGGAATGGATAGATGGGAAGATAGATGGACAGGTAGGATAGGTCACCGGGGATCTCAATCCCCACATCATCCTAGATTCAATCTGCCAACTCAGCGCCACTCTCTTGACACGACCTACCTGTTCACCTTCCTGCCCACCTATCCACTCTACCCTCCCATCAACCTATCACAATCACTTCCCACCTACTTTCTCCCCCAGCCCTAACCCTCCATTTATCTCTCAGCTCCATTCCTGTTGAAAGGCTTATGCCCGTATGACACTCCCGTTCCTCGGATGCTGCCTGACCTGCTGTGTTTTTTTCCAGTGCCACACTTTTTAACCCATTACAGGAAGAGTCAAGACAATTTATAATGTGGAAGAAAGAAATAGCAGATAAGCTAAAAGATGAAAACTAACACAATGTTGGAAAAACTTAGCAGGTCTGACAGCATTGTGGACAAAGAAATCAAATGAGTCAAAATGTTAATTGTCTCTTGCCCTACAGATGCTGCCAGACCTGCTGAGTTGCTCTAGCATGCTGTGTTTGATTCAGAATTCCAACATTGGCAGTATATTGCCTTTAAGCTAAATGATTACTGTCTGTTTTCAGTGAGAATGATAAGAGAAATTTCCCAGAATGAGAGATCCAAGTGGCTAGAGGGAATGAGGAATTGAAAGAAATCATAAGACAACTATACTGGAGAAATTATTGGGGCTGCAAGTTGATAAATCTCTAGAACCTGATGGTCTTCATCCCAGTTTTGAAGCAAGTGACTATAGAAATTTGATGCATTGGTGATTACCTTTCAAAATTCTAGATTTTGGGATAATTCCTGTGGATTAGAAGGTACCAAATGTCACCCCACTTTTAAGGAGTGAGTGAGCGAGCGAGAGAGAAAATGGGCAAGTATAGATCTGCAAACCTTACATCAGTAGTCGAGAAAAGTGTCATAGAAATGTACAGCACTGAAACCGACCCTTTGGTCCAATTTGTCCATGGCGACCAGATACCCTAAACTAATTTAGTTCCATTTGCCAACACTTGGCAAAAACTTTCAAAAGTTGACAGGGGGTTGATGTTTACAGGTAAAGGCACAGCTGGAAAATAGGAAGCCTTAAAAAAAATGAGGTAACAAGAGTCCAGAGACAGTATGTTCCTATTAGGGTGAAAGGCAAGGCTGATGGGTGTAGGGACTGTGTCATAGAAATGTACAGCACTGAAACCGACCCTTTGGTCCAATTTGTCCATGGCGACCAGATACCCTAAACTAATTTAGTTCCATTTGCCAACACTTTTCCAGCTGTGCCTTTACAGGTAAAGGCACAGCTGGAAAATAGGAAGCCTTAAAAAAAAAATGAGGTAACAAGAGTCCAGAGACAGTATGTTCCTATTAAGGTGAAAGGCAAGGCTGATGGGTGTAGGGACTGCTGGATGTCTCGAGAAATTGAGGTTTTGGTCAAGAAAAAGGATGTATATGTCAGGTATAGACAGCAGAGATCAAGTGAATCCTTAGAAGAGTATAAGGCAGTAGGAGTACACTTAAGGAGGAAAGCAAGAGGGCAAAAAGGGGACAGGAGATAACTTTGGCAAACAGGGTGACAATAGGACCCCTCAAATATCTACAAAGCAGCCTATGTGTGGAACCACAAGAAATGGGGGGAGATACTACACAAGCGTTTTGAATCAGTGTTTACTGTGGAGAAGATATGGAAAATACAGAATGTGGGGAAATAGATGATGACATCTTAAAATGGTGAGGGCAGCAGTGGCTCAGTGGTTTGCACTGCTGCCTCACAGTGCCAGGGACCCAGGTTCAATTCCAGCCTCTGGCGACTGTTTGCACATTCTCCGCCATGTGCATGGGTTTCCCCCAGGTACTCTGGTTTCCTCCCACAATCCAAAGATGTGCAGGTTAGGTGAATTGGACACGCTAAAAATTCCCATAGAGTTCAGGGATGTGGAGGTTAGATGCATTAGTCAGGGGTAAATGTAGGATAATAGGGTAGAGGAATGCATCTGGGTGGGTTACTCTTCAGAAGATCGGTGCGGCACTGTAGGGATTCTATGATTCTATTCTATGATTCTAAAAAATGTCTATAAATGCTAGAATCTATTGCAAAGGATGTGATAAATACACATCTGGATTTGCAAATAGGAAATAGGTTTTGAGAAATTTGCCTTTAAGCTGTTACTATCAAAATTTTTAAAAAGGAGAGCTGATGATTGTAGTATACTTCGGTTTTCACAAGTAGTTTGAGGAAGTTCCTAACAGGAAGCTGGTTAGAAAAACGGAAGCATTGGGAGAGGAGGTAATGTGGAGAAAGTGAGGAAGCAGATACTGGAGATCAGAGCTGAAAAATGTGTTGCTGGAAAAGTGTAGCAGGTCAGGCAGCATCCAAGAAGCAGGAGAATCGACGTTTCGGGCATAAGCCCTTCTTCAGGAGGTAATGTACTGACTTGGATTGACTGGCAACAGATAGAAAACAGAAGAGGAATAAATAAGTCATTCTCACATTGGCAGGCTATGACTAACAAGCTATTGCAAGCATCAGCACTTAGGCCAGCTCTTTGCAATTTATATCAATAATATAGAGCTAGGGATTGGAAAATGTAAGTGTACAAAAGGGACCTAGGTATCCTTGCTGATGAGTCACTGAAGACTAATATCTAGGTGCAGCAAGCTATTAGGAAGGCTGATTGAATGCTAATGTTTATTACAAAGGAATTTGAGTACAGGAGGAGTGAAGTCTTGCTTCATTTGTACAGAAGCTTGGATAGATATCTGAAGCACTGTGGCGACTTTGGCCTCCTTATCTCAGGAAAGATATCACTCCTGCACGTCACTGTCATAGAAGAGGAGTGCAATCAATGTTCACTAGATTGTTCCTACAATTGTCATATGAAGAGAAATTGAGCAAACTGGGTCTATATTTAAAGAATGAGGGGTGATTTTAACTAAAAACTTAAAGGGGATACACAGGCTAGATGCAGGAAAGATGTTTCTCCTGGTTTGGGAGTTGAAAACCAAGGCACAAGTTAAAAATAAGGGAGGTGCCAGTTGGGTCCAAGATGGCGATGAACTTTGTTAGAAAATTTCAAAGATCTGGGGAAGCTCAGTCTTCGAGCATGTTTAAGGCTGAGATTCTAGATTCCTGATTACTAGTGGCAACTAGGTTACTGGCATAAAGGGTAAAGGCACTGAAGTGTTTGATCATCCTCCATCATTGAATGGCAGGGCTCAATGGACTAAATGATCTGCTCCTGTTCCTATTTTGTGCATTAATCACATCCCCAAGATTTGACGATGAAACCTCACAAACATCAAGTGGGGCAGCTAGCATTTTTCTTCATTAACCATTTGGCCAGAGGACAGAAAAAATGAAAGTACGTATAATTTTTAGGCGTAACTTTGGAAGTGAAAAAAATTGTTTTCATACACAATGTCAACCTTTATGCTGTGATTGAGAAAATTTTGGTCCATTTTGGACTTCATTTGATAGTAACATGATCCTTGAACGGCTTGTTGAGACACACATCCACAAGATTTAACAGAATGCAGACCACTCAACACAACCACAATTTGCATTTTATTTCTTTGTAGGCACCTTTTGACCTTACTATATATTTAATTTTGTTCAGATGACCATGCAAACTCATCAATATTATCTTTTCATGCCCTGAAGTCTTCACTGGAATTATTTTGGAATCTTCTCATTTGACATTTCAGATGGTGGGGCAAATTGAAATTCATGGGCATTTTACCCATGTTGCCAATTTGACAATGGGTATTATTTTTTGCTGCTAAATTGCTGGAAATTGATCCTTTTGGTTAAGGTTTTTTGGAAGCATCTGAGTGCTCTTGTATTCTGTCATAATGAAAGATATTTTGTTCCACAAATCTGCTACATTATCAGCTGTTGCACCAATTTCTTTGCTAGACTCAACATCTGATTTGACCCAGGAGAAAATGAGGACTGTAGATGTTGGGAGATCAGAGTCAAAAAGTGTGGTGCTGGAAAGGCACAGCAGGTCAGACAGCATACGAGGAGCAGGGGAGTTGACGTTTTGGATACAAGTCCTTCATCAGGGATGTGATTTTGATTTGGTCCATTTGAGTATATATGCATCACATTTGTGGTGACAATTTAATGTCAAGGACTCATTATATTTCTTGCAATCAGTCCAGTGGTTGACCCTGGTTTTCACAGTGCATTTGATCCTGGAAATGTTATGTTCTGACTTGAAAACAGCTTTGTCCATCAGTCTTTTTACAGGTGGACCCACTTATTAAGCCGTTAGCATGTGCTGTTAACCTTTGTGTGCATCAAATCATGCACCCAATGGAAACACTACCTGCAGCACCTTGCTCAATCCCTTGTTCCAACTCAAGGCAAGCATGAACTTAAACATTGATTTTTTTGACAGAAAAAATTGGAGTTTGATTTATATGTTGAATTGGCTTAAACATGCATTTTGGTGCTTAAAAAAGGGGTCATTTATATGCTGGATCAACTTATAATTACTATGGGTTTGTCTTTGAGCTGAGGTGGTTAACAGGAGACAATAGAAATGTTCATAGTTACTCTTAACGTCTCATGATTAAGGAAATACATTTCTCATGGAATTAGAACAGTAACTGAAGATTACAGATTAAAAGTAACTGAGAGAACCAGAAGTGACATTAGGAAACTGCTCTTAAGCACGGAGTTAGTGAGATCTGGAATACTGGCAGGACAATAATAACTTAAGGATTTGAGTATTTAACCTGATATAGGAAATGTTTTGAAGCTCTTAACAGGAGTGAGATTAATTAGTTTGCTCTTTCAAACAGCTGCAACAATTTGGCTGAATGAGCCCCTTCAGTGCTGTATCTTTGGATGATGTTATATACAGTAATAAGGCATTATGTGCCAAATTATTTCTTAAAATGCATAATCTTCCCTATTCTGTCCTGGCTTTCAGAATTTGCACTTATGGAAGTTATTGCACCCTTAGATCACAAATCTTTCTTTAGTCTGGCACATTGTTTTCACTTGATGTAAAATATGGAGTCGTTGTCCAACACCAGATACACCCAAGATAATAGTTGGAAATTTGACAAAGTACAAATTCAGTCTGGAGCGTTTATTTAAATTTTGAGCTTTCTTTCAGTCCAAAAAAAAAGAAACCTTATCAAAAGATAAGCTTACTAGCATATGAAAACACAACCCATTCGAAAATTATGATAACTTGCAAATTCTCAAAATAGGTTCCAATGACATAACTAAAGATAAATATGGAATTTAAAAACTGCTTGAATTGATAGATTCCATGCTACAGCACTGTAGGTCAATGGCTCCAACCTGGTTGTTATCTATCTCTTAGTGAGGATGTGTATCGGGTATAAGCAGGTAGGCAAAAAGTTAAGTTTTGAATTTGTGAAACAAGAAGTTCAGTTGAGCATAACTCAGATCAGATAAGAACTTGCAGTTAACAATGGGGTGCTGGAGGCAAGGGCAATGTGTTAACAAGATGGAAAAGCATTCATTATGTAGAGCCATTTAACAATATTGGAAACATTCAGTTTGTAAGGTCCGTTTAACAAGGTGAGAAGTATTCATTATGTGAAGCCAGTTAAGGTTAAGAACATTCATTGTGTAACTCCAGATGGCTTAATCTTTACTATTAACACTCGCTGATTGTAACGGTCACCCAATCAACAGGTCATTGATTACACGTTGCCTTATCTGGATGCTCCTCCCTGTAAAATGATTTACAATTCATTAAGAAACTGCTGGTCAAGAGAGAAGTCAGAGAACTCGTGTCCTTGTGCACGTGGGCGATTGTTCTCTCTCCGTCCAGGGCCCGGAATAAAGAAGGAGGAGGTAAAACCATACTGCCTCTAAGCATTTTGCTTCGACTGAGGGGGAGGAACGAGATGACATTAGTAATAATGCTCAGTAGCAAGAAACAATTAAACCTGCAATTTTTAGAATTGGGCAATGCAACTATTTCCAATAAACCTGGATTTTGCTACCCATGCACCACCTTTTCAACCTGTCAATGGGGCACATACACGATTTGTGCTTTCAGATAGATGTGATGTTAATTCCTTAATGTTACATCTCCCTCACAGTTAGAATAGCCCACTGTGGTGCTTGTTAAACTGTGTATTAAATTGTTGTGTTGCAGTTTCTTTAATCCAAATGTGATTCCCAAAATATTGCAAACACTTTGGAGAAAAATACAAATAAGCCTGTAATAACAAAGCTGCAATAACAACTTGTGCCAAGAATAAACATGAATACTGACTAGTTGGGCCAGAAATGACTTTTTCTACTTTATGTATCATGTAACTTTTATAGTCTTTGCCCAAGACTGAACTGACTGTTCCAACAGGAAATCATTAAGAGGCACTTTCGGAAAGCACCCGAAGAGTAAGTTTTAATTGTGCCTTGTACCTTCAAAGAATTGGGGTTCATCCTATAAATAAAAAAAACACAGTACTAGGCATTTGCAAATATAAAGCTTGTATACATTGAGAACAATGTGTCAACCTTACCCTTTATTCTGCTCAGGACGCTTCTCTCTCGGGCTTTTGTAAACTTCATTTGCTCCAATGCTACTTGTAGTTGATCCGCCATAAGGACCAAATCCTAATTAATAAGTAAAATATTTAGCTTGAAAGGGTTAGATCACAATCAGGAATAATGAAATGCAAAAGCCCATACAAAATATGAACTTTCAATACTGGAAATTGAATGGTAGGAAAATAAACGGAAGAGTGTGTTTTTATAACAATGGACTACAAATTCTCAGAAGAGAAACTTCATGTTAAAAAACTGAACAATGACTTCAATTTTTATTTTACCAGATAAAGCAACAAAATGAGTTGCACGCTGTCCAGGATCAGAAACTCCAGCCTTGTATTGACAGTAATACTGATCCTACTATTTAGGTTTAAAAATCCTCTGATTAGAAGGTTTGCTACAGAATAATAATTTACCTTTACTTAACACTTGTAATACTGGATAATGTTCCAAGGCTTCAGACGGGTGTTGTCTGAAAAAAGTAATTTGCATCTGAAGAAGGGTCAGTTATAAAAACAGATTTTAAGAAGGTTCTTAATTATGGAAGCAATGGAGAAGTTAGAAAGAAAATTCTAGATCTTATGGTCAATGTTGGGACAAAAATAAACTGGCGATACACAAGAGGATGGAACTGGAAGAATGCAGAGTTTTTGGAAGGTTGTGGGGTGAAACAATGGTATAGAAATGAGGAGGAAAAGGAGGAACACAATGTTGCAAATTTTAAATTGGTTGACTTGGAATTTTAGGAGAACTGAGTTGTGTCAGAGGCAGAAGATTGTAACTTGGGTCTTCTGTATACTTGATTGATGATAATTGCAGTTACACATGACTGGGTTGCAGACAAGCAGCTTATCAACAATTAGGATCAAGTATAACTTTATTTCGGGGAGGGATGGGAGTGGGACAAAGAAAGAGGTTAGTGGTCGGTCACTATATGTTAACAATATATGTTAACAATATATGATAAAATAACTCATTGCAGGATATACAGCAGAGATAATAAAAGCAAGTTGTTTAAGTTCCACTCAATTGGACAAGAGACAGCACTTGGTACAATCAGCCTTGGTGCACAGAGGTCAATAGGAAACAATATATCACAATCACAGTGAATATCCTATGATTTTCATTAGAAATTGGTGGAATCCTGATTGGACATGTTCAAACATGGACTTTCAACAATATTGAAATATTCAACAATATATTCAAGAACTCATGGAAATGTAATGGGGTCTCAGTTTGTAAAGCAGAGAATTAAATGTGGGTTTGACATGGGATATTTGTTCATGGAAGCAAGTGTTAAAAGGGAATTGGACAATACTAGAGAAGAGAGAACTCAGTTGGTGTGAAGAGAAAACAAATTGGAGGTCAGACGTTCAGTGGCAATGGTGTCAAAACACAGAGCATAAAGAGGGCTAGAAGAGCAAGATGAGAATTCAAGACTGGAGCACATTTAGCTTGATGGAAAAGGGGAATAGATGCATGCAAATGGAGCATGTAACCTAAATGATCAAGTCATACATGCTTTAAAATTTTAATTGAAGGCAAACCAATTTTCAATTTTATGCTATCTGGGGAAGCATTTTGGAAATTAAAGACAGCTGTCTTTATTTCGCATGTTATATTACTGTACTTTCAAAATATTGTAGGCATAGTGAGAAATAATTTGTGAAATGCAGAACTCTTTACCAAGCATTCACTGAGCCAAGGAAACCACTAACCAGGGGATGGAGCTGTGCAAACACTGCACAATGGACACTGGGAGATGATTATTTCATTCTATGAAAGCTGTGGAAGGGTGGTAGTGGTAGTAAACGAGAATAGAGGTGCGGGAGGGGGATGAAGCAAGTGGGAGATGGATGAGGCAAGGAGGCAGTGAGGATGGAGAATGTGGAAGAGGAGTAGGTGGTGATGAAGAAAGGAGGGACCGCATGGCAGTTGGTTGCAGAATTCAATTGAGTTATGTTAGTTAATCAAGGATCTTTACCATAGATCACACTGTGTAACATTTCCAGACCAAGGTTCCAGGTAAATCCCATCTATTCAGACCAAATCTTTGATAGTGAAATTAATAGGATAATCACGGAGGGTCTCTGGGCATGAATATTACTCCTAAGACAGTATAAACTATAATGTACTGTGTGCATCAGAGTTTCAGCAGCATTCTGACTGGTTGCACAAACTTAAACCTAGATTTCTCTGATCTGGATGCTAAATATTTCTTTCCCCTTCCCCAAACTAAAGTCTAAAATTATTTTTCCCATTGTACATGTTGACCAATTATAGATTGGGTTTAAAACCAAAATACATATTCCAAATTATTGATATTATTTCATCAAAGACTTAATAATTTACAAGTTGTAACAATTGTATAGTTTTCTGCTTTGTAAAACAAAGACATCAACATAAACTTGGTTTCTTTTGCTACCATTCAAAAACATTACTAATGCATTAGCAATTTATTTTTTATAAAAATGTACAGCAGGGAGTTTGGTTAAGCACAAAATGAAAAAAATGAGTAAGGCAAATGACAGTGTTAGGTAATGATTGAAGAGAATATGAATACAATACAGACTATAATTTTGAGTAATCAAATTCTATAGCCAGATTGCATTCTATGCATTATGGACAAATAGTTGTGAATCTTAATTTACCTATCAACAAACTGTTGTTTGAATAGTTCCTAGTTAACCAATAGATTACAAATTTAAATTTAAGAGGCAGACATTTATAGAATCTCAACAAGCATGTTTGTTGTTGATTCACAACTAATTCCACTCATAATGCTAAGTTAGATCACACCAGATCAGTTCCCCTTTGCCACATGAACAGTAAAAGAGAAGGCTTGAAATTCTCAAAATGGATAAAAACTGCAAGCATACCATGCCACCTTCTCTTCCAGTATATGGAGAGGGGCATTTGAGATGCATTCATTCACAGAACAGATTAAAAACCAAAACCAACAGTACTTTGATTGGAACAAATTAAAGTAAAGGATCAGGTATCCACTAAGCATATTAGGGGAGTGCAACAAAAATATCTAATTCGAGAGGACAGGAAAATCTGAGATAGAAACTAAGAAATTGAAAAGAGAATATTCTTTAAAGGCAAAATGATTCATTGATTCGAATATCAAGTGAAATTTGTGTTATTCTGGAGGAAGAGAATTTTACATCAGGAAACAATTATAGTTGCATTCTCTCTAAGGAAGTTGGAAGAACTTAGAAAGTCCAAACATCAAAAAGGAATACAAGATTGTTACTTGTTTATATCTCTACCTTTTGAACCACTCTGTGGCACGAAGTTCGGTTTGGTTGGAGGGGGAGGGGGAACACCAGCTTTTGGAGTAGTACTGTTGGCATTGGCAGATGGTGGTCGGAATGAGTTTGAAAGATAGTAGCCATCTGAAACCGGGCGGGGTTGACGAATGAATGGCGGCTGCTTAGGGGCAGAAGGGAGATCACCATACGATTTTCTTGTGACGGAGTACTTATCCTGACCTGAAAGATTTGCATCTTCCTCGTCCTCATCATTGTATGGGACAAACTTGGCAGTGTAAACTGTGTCAGGGGAGACGATCTGTGTTTTCATGTAAGAGATGTTTCTCTGAGGAGGGGGAGGAGCGTTAGATGAATGGGGTGGGGGAGGGAACTCATACTGCTGGGTTTCAGAAGCATAGTTCCTTGGAAGGGGAGGCCTGTACAGACCAGGTTCATCAGGTTGCAGTAACTTCCTCTCAGCTTCTTCCTGCTGTCTACGCCTTTCAGCTTCCAAACGCGTATAATATTCTTCTTCCTGTCTTCTCTATGGAAAGCAGAAATTTCTGTCAGTGCGAAAAATACAATAGTATTAAAGAGAACTGCTTTGACACATTCATTGGAATACGATGTGGTGGAAAAATTGTAAATAGGCAAAACCTCTCAACACCAACTTGATGGCTGCTGGGGACAGGAGCAAAGCAAGAAAATGCACATTAAAAAAAATCATCAACCTTTTCTTCAGTTTCTCTCCTTGCTTGCTCCTCCTCTTGACGATGACGCTCATTATCTTGCCTTGCTCTTTCTTCTGCTTCTCTTTTTCGGATATCTTCCAGCTGTTGATGACGCCTGCGTTCTTCATCTTGCAACTGTAATTAATTTATTGATATTTAATTTTAAATTCAACAATTGGAGATCCTCCCAAAAATTGTTTCTAGTAAGCTACCAGTAATTCATGGTACATTTGGTATGTATAAGACAGTTTTTACTTCGATCACCAGGATGCTACACTGCAGAACATTACCATTAATGCTGATATATCAGCAGTCTATCAGAGAGCAAACTGCTTTGAAGTTCTATTCCTGCACTGGCAAAAATGACTATGACCAGCAGATTATTACCTGCACTGACATTGTAAATTTCAACTTATCTAGTCAGGTAATTTTCTCTCAACATGTTGTAGAATGTAACTCATTTATAGGATCAGATTTCCCCAAAAGATGACTGCCAGCCTCACAAATAATGATAATTTTTAAAATACATAATGGAACATTGTTATAAATTTTCCAAGTAGCAATTTATGTTTTAGAGCTTACTCAATCTTGAAGTTTTTGAACAAATAAATTAAACAAGGCTTTACCTTGATATTTGAACAATAGAAAAGAGATACTACAGTGGTTTAAAAAAAGATCCAAAATGCAATCAAAATTACAATGTGCAGCCAAAGGTTAGCCCTGGCAAGATATAGTCAGTTCTGCTGGCAAGTGGGGAACACCGTTTCTAAATTGTAAACTTGTAAAATGTGTTGGCTATAACACTATTAGATTGCCAACATTATTATTATTTGTATTGCACGATTTTTGTATAGCATGGGGTCACAGAGGAATGCGACTATCTCGTTAGAGAAGAATGACTACTTTATTTTGCTCCTCCATGGCCAAAGCAGCATTGTATTTTGCATTCTACATGTCACTCTTCCTTTAGTTCTAAGTACAGATTAACAACTTCCATTAGCATAACTGCTCGATCAACAATTCCTGAAAATTGTTTGAGGTGTTAGTCAGCTGAAATGATGCAATCCTGCTCAGCCATTTCAACTAAAATAAAACACTAGAGAAGCACTAATACTGATGAGGGCAATAGTGACTGCTAAACTATAAGTTGTGTTCTGACATTTCATTACTATAAAACTCACATCATAGCATATTTTTCTGACAGGTTCTACCACATGCTTGACACTTTCAAACAATGTTAACACCCAATAAATTGCATAAGTTGAATCAGACCGTATTTATAGGGAGAAAAGCTGGAATCAATTTCAGTTCCACAAAAACAGTACCCTGATCTCATTATAATATTTAGCTTTACAGACACATCTTTACAATAAGAGATACTTTAAAATATAATTTAATCATACCTCAATCCAACATCAAAGACAAGGGATATATGACAAAGACAGTAATAATATTTTAAATAAAGTTTAACATATAAAGCAACTGAACCACTACTTTTATTTGATGATTTGCTTTTCAAAAACAAATTTCCTTTCCCGTCCTTGCATCAATTGTGACAACACACTATACCTGATGAAAAGCACCAGTTATTGATTGGAAGCTCTTTAGATCAAGTAGATTGGACGGGGCGGTGTTTGTGCAGTGTGTCCAGGAAGCTTTTCTAACTCAAGATGTAGATTGTCTGACCAGAGGGGAGGCCATATTGGATTTGGTACTTGGTAATGAACCGGGACAAGTGATGGGCTTGTTAGTGGGTGAACATTTTGGTGATGGTGACCACAATTCTGTGACTTTCACCTTGGTTATGGAGAGAGATAGGTGCGTGCAACAGGGTAGGTTTTACAATTGGGGGAAGGGTAAATACAATGCTGTAAGATAGGATCTGAAGAGCATAAGTTGGGAGCATAGGCTGTCAGGGAAGGATGTCGTGGAAATGTGGAACTTTTTCAAGGAACAGGTACGACGTGTCCTTGATAATTATGTACCTGTCAGGCAGGAAAGAGATGGTCGTGTGAGGGAACCTTGGTTGATGAGGGAGGTCGAATATCTTGTAAAGAGGAAGAAGGGGGCTTACATAAGGTTGAGGAAACAAGGTTCAGACAGAGCATTGGAGGGATACAGGATAGCCAGAAGGGACCTAAAGAAAGGGATTAGGAGAGCTAAGAGAGGGCATGAAAAATCGTTGGCGGATAGGATCAAGGATAACCCCAAGGCATTTTATGCGTATGTGAGAAACATGAGAATGACGAGAACGAGGGTAGGTCCGATCAAGGACAGTAGTGGGAGACTCTGTATTGAGTCGGAAGAGATAGGAGAGGTCTTGAACAAGTACGTCTCTTCAGTATTTACGAACGAGAGGGACCGTATTGTAGAAGAGGAGAGTGTGAAATGGACTGGTAAGCTAGAAGAGATACCTGATGGAAGGAAGATGTGTTGGACATTTTGAACAACTTGAGGACAGACAAGTCCCCCGGGCCTGACGGGATATATCCTAGGATTATGTGGGAAGCAAGAGAGGAAATTGCAGTACCGTTGGCAATGATCTTCTCGTCTTCACTGGCAACGGGAGTGGTACCAGGGGACTGGAGAGTAGCGAATGTTGTGCCCCTGTTCAAAAAAGGGAATAGGGATAACCCCGGGAATTACAGGCCTGTTAGTCTTACTTCGGTGGTAGGCAAAGTAATGGAAAGGGTACTGAGGGATAGGATTTATGAGTATCTGGAAAGACACTGCTTGATTAGGGACAGCCAGCACGGATTTGTGAAGGGTAAGTCTTGCCTTACAAGTCTTATTGAATTCTTCGAGGAGGTGACCAAGCATGTAGATGAGGGTAGAGCAGTGGATGTAGTAAACATGGATTTTAGTAAGGCATTTGACAAG
>NC_057718.1:78096896-78115478 GCF_004010195.1 Chiloscyllium plagiosum | reverse complement strand
AATTCCAGAGTCGTGAAGTGATGTTGCAACTGTACAGGACTTTGGTTAGGCCGCATTTGGAGTACTGTGTGCAGTTCTTGTCGCCTCACTTTAGGAAAGATGTGGAGGCTTTGGAGGGGGTGCAGAGAAGATTTACCAGGATGTTGCCTGGAATGGAGAATAGGTCGTACGAGGATAGGTTGAGAGTGCTAGGCCTTTTCTCATTGGAACGGCAAAGGATGAGGGGTGACTTGATAAAGGTTTATAAGATTATCAGAGGAATTGATAGAGTAGACAGTCAGAAACCTTTTCCCTGGGTACAACAGTGTGTTACAAGGGGACATAAATTTAAGGTGAAGGGTGGAAGGTATAGGGGGGATGTCAGGGGTAGGTTCTTTACCCAGAGAGTGGTGGGGGCATGGAATCCGCTGCCTGTGGGAGTGGCAGAGTCAGAATCATTGGTGACCTTTAAGCAGCAATTGGATAGGTACATGGATGGGTGCTTAAGCTAGGACAAATATTCGGCACAACATCGTGGGCCGAAGAGCCTGTTCTGTGCTGTATTGTTCTATTAACCAACAAGCTTGATGGAATTGGTATTCCTCAGCAATTTTCAGGCCCATCATTGAACTAATCATTTACAAACAATAACTTTAAAAAAAGGTTGAGCATATGTAAAATGAATGCTGAATTGTTCAGCCATTTCAATTAAAACAGTAATTACTAATTTAACAGAATTTACTTCAAACAACATCCGGCTTTCTTAAGTAGTGACTTGTTGCATAAACCTCAAGTCACTACTTTATAGTAATCATAATAAAGTAGTGAAATGGAACATTTTGGTTTAGGCTGCTCGTGTAAAGGCACTGTAAAGATAGATACAACTGCACATACTATGTAAAAACAAAAACTATTATATCATCATTATTGCATTTGTTTTAATATTTTTAGTAGAAAATATATTACAAGGACATTGCTTCAAAATCATACTGATCAAATAGAAGGAAAAGCTAAATTTTGTTTCTGAAAAACAATTCACAAAGCTTTCCATATAGACAGTACATTAACAGGGAAGTTGACAGCATTAAGGTCAGTGTGATAAAAGAGCATAAAAGTTGTGGAGACAAAGTATCATCACAAAAAAAATCCACAGCAACTTAAGACACTGAAGCAACAAATACATGACTCCATGGTGGGGCTGATTTATCATAGTCGAATCCTTACTTCAATTACCTATACGAGCTACATTTCTGTTGATTGAGGGGAACAGAAATGAAAAAAATAAATTCAGCTTTGGCACAGTTCTGTAGTATTTTACTGTTTAGCTTTTGGTTTAAAAAAAAAACAAGAGGGGGCAAAAATATAGTGACTTGCATCTTCGAACATGAAGTGAATGAATATTGCTTCAAAAGTAAAACAGCGTAACAGCTAATTTGTGCCACATATGAAAATGTGATACTATTTAAAGATGACAAGAATTTTGTAGTGAAGTCAAATGTACAATATTGCAAGTCTTAAAATCTGATATAAAGACTGAAAATACTGTGAGTACTCAGTCAGCCCAGCAGCATCTGTTGAGAAAGAAAGGTCATTGCTCCGACACGTTAATTCGATCATCAGAACTAAAAAGAAATGAGATTACAGGTTTTAAGTAAGTGCAAAGCTAGGATACAGAGGAAGGGTGGGCTGGAGAACAAAACGAAGGATAAGGGTGTAGATAAAAATTAGATTTACATGTAATCCTTTTGCTTTGCACCATCACGTCTCTGGTCAACTACCTGAAATGCTAACTCTCGGCTCTCCACTGATGCTGCCAGATCTGCCGAGTACCTACAACATTTGTTCTCATTTTGAAGTTTAGAGCTTGTTCAAGAGAATGCTTCAAACTTTACCATGGGTCTCTTGTCTTATATCAATAAAGACTTGTGATAGGCTAGTGCATGAACCTGGTTGATATAATGAAAATATTATGGTATCAATCATAAGATCAAAAGGGGATGGAAGAGAGACAACAGAACAAATAGCTTGCAAAACAGAACTACTCTTTACGTATGCTGTTCCCAAACATTAAAATTCCAGTTCAAAAGTTCATCCAGATCATAAACATGCTATTTAAAATAAAAAGGCCACAAAAAAACAGAATATAGATCAAAACAACACACAATGAAAGAAAATAATAAAACATCAATATTTGGCACATTTACAAGGCACATGTAACACTAAATTGCGACTGTTCCCAGATGCAGTCTCCAAAACCAGACATAAGTTAGCAAAGAAGAGAATAAACAAGCAGGAAACTAGCTGGAGGAAAAATTTCAGAACATACCAAATCTAGAACCGAGATGGCTGGAACAGTCTGCGGCAGCGATAAGAAGAAAAAGAAATATGCAGCAAAATCATTAGTTCAGTCAGTACCCATAGCTCGGATTTCATTACTTCTGGCACAAAATTAGAAAATCTTGCTCTGTGAACAAGCTCTTGCTAGACTGCGAAGAGCTCAGTGCCAGACATGTGGAAGAAAACAGACATAAGAAAGAAGGATGTATTTTTAAAGAAGTACTTGAGAGAGAGAGAGAGAGAGAGAGAAAACACAAAAAGAATCAAAATAATTTAGGATTATGAGTAAGCAAAAATCAATGATAAAACTTGAAGGTGAGCATGAGAATAGTCTATAGAATTGATCATTTGTAGGACTGTTCACTCCCAAATATTTATTCAGAACTGCTTGTGAAGGCTTTCCTTCCAACACGTGATTTTGTAAGCACATAGTACAAGTAGATAACTTAATATTTCAGTTGTGGGACTCACATTCTCATATAAAGTGGATACTTATTAAACAAACATTATACTATCTAACAAAGTTTTATAGCTCATCTCAATGGTGTTGCTTATAATAAAGGGCTATGCCTCTTCAACTGTCTTGATATCTTTTCTTCTATAGCTTTTGTTGAACCTGTTTTCATCCTTAACTGAATGTATCTACTGTAGAGGCAAGTAATTCTTCACATTCAACTCAGTTCTTTCTACAGGTGTCACAATATGCTTTACATGATAGCGTTTAGAATTGGAGTGGAGAAGAGACAATAGCAGCAATTGAAGACTGGTGCACAAATCAAATATGCATGGTTTGAATGGAGGGAAGAGGAATAGGGCTTAACTTGTTGTAAAGCACACGGAAAAGGGTAGTGGGGCAGCTCCTTGGCTGTGCTTTTCCAGCACCACTAATACAGAATTGGGTAAATAAATAGGTCAATGAGTGAATGAGAAGGGAATTTGGCTATGAAAGAAATTGGGAAGGGGGGTCTGGAAATAGTTCAAGACATGATCATGTGTTTGAGAATTGGCAAGTTCAACTGATGTGGTAGATAAGATTTCCTAGAAGGAGTAGGGGAAAAAGTACAGTAGGTATGACAGCTACAAAAGGTCAAGACAGAATCATATAGCATAGTAACAGACCCTTTGGTCCAACTCATCCAACTGACCTCATTTGCCTGCATTTAGTCCATATCCCTCTAAACCTTGTCCATTCCCGTATCTGTCCAAATGTCTTTTAAATTTTGTAACTGTACTCATCTCTAGCATTTCCTCTGGAAGCTCATTTCATATATGTATCACCCTCTCTTTTTAAAAAAAAGTTGCCTTTCAGTCCCCTCTTAAATCTTTCCCTTCTCAACTTCAACTTATGCTGCTTAGTTTTGGAATCCCCTACCCAGGGGAAAAGACTTTAGCTATTCACCTTATCTAACTCCCTTATAATTTTGTAAACCTCTATAAAGATCACCCCTCAGCCTCCTACACTCCAGGGGAAAAAAGTCCAGGCCTATCTGTATAACTCAAACCCTCCAATCTTAGATTTACCATGCTGCTTCCATTTTGCACACTTTCCAGTTTAATACCATCCTTCCGATAGCAGGGCAACTGGAATTTTATGCAGTACTCCAAATGTGGCCTTGCCAATATCTGCTACAGCCATAATGTGACACCCCACTTCCTGTGCTCAATGCTCTGACCAATGAAAGCAAGCGTGCCAAACACATTCTTCACTACCCTAACTGATGCCACTTGCAATAAACTATATTTCTGTAGTCCAAGATGTCTCTGTTCGACAACATTCCCCATGGCCCACACACTAACTGTGCAAGTCTTGCCCTGGTTGTCTTACCAAAATGCAACACCTTGCATTTATCTAAATTGAACGGTCAGTCCTCAGCTCATTGGCCCAGTTAAACAAGATCACACTGTTCTCTTAGATAATCTTCTTCACTGTCCACTTGACTACTAGTTTTGGTCTCACTTGCAAATTTATTAACCATGCCATATTCTCATCCAAATCATTTATGTGATCGACAACAATGGATCCAATCCCTGTGGCACACTTCTGGTCACAGATGTCCAGTCTGAACAACTGTTTCCTACTGTCAAATTTGTATCCAATTGGCGAGCTCTCCCTGGATTCCACATCATGCAACCTTACTAACCAGTCTACCCTGTGGAACCTTTTCAGATTTGTCAACAGATCTGACAAAATAGGCTAGCTGCAACCTTTTTTGGACAGAAGTTGATGGATGAGAAGAGAAAAAAAAATCAGTTGCACACAGTGGACAAAATTTAAAAAAAGTTACGTCCAGCTACAGCTAAAACTCTAGCGGAAAAAAAAAGAGTTCTAAATCCTGAAGTTAAGTTCCGAGACAAAAACAAATATGGTCAAAATGACAGCACTCTTCAGTTTTTCCATGGAATGAAGCAGAATGCAGCAAATTAGAAACTTCTGAACTATTCAGAATTATCTTTTTATGCTGTAACATTATATTTAAAATAAATGTCGAAATTGTAAGCTGTAAATAGGTTTTTAATAGAAATCTAAGCCCTGTTTCGTCTTGCTTAATATAATCAGCAATTATATGGTTGGTTGGCAATGCAGTAGCTTCTAAGACTGTTGCTGAATTGCTGGATTTACTACCTGGAATGAATGGCAGTGATTTTGACAACTCAAATAGTCCGGATTAACACAAACCCAACTACAGCTACATAATCCTTTATCTGAAAATCTTGGGGTTAGCTGTTTTTTTGGAGTTTTTCAGATTTCGGAATAAATGACATTTTCACAGTGAAATAAAAAAAGTATTACCTACAGCAGACGTACGCGTGAATAGTACGAGCACTGAAACACAACTGATGCCCGCCAGTGCTGGGCCATGCCACCACATCGCATCTGAGTGATGTGGGTCGAATGAGTTGGGTCACCTGCTCGCACGCCAAAATGACGCTCTGTACTCCACGAAAAGAATTTCAGAGCTTTTCGGATAAAGGATTGTGTACCTGTCCAGTGGTTATTTGAATTAATAATTTTTTGCTATGTTTTTAAGACTTGATATTGTTAATGTACAAAGATTAAATGTATTGAAACATATAGAAGATAGAATCCTAAAAGGATGACTGACTTTTCAATTAGAGGATACTCAATTTTCCTTCACAGAAATGAAGCATAACTAAGCTAAAGAGAGCATTATTCTTGATATTTTGCTATGTCATTGGACTATTTTATTTATAATAATCTGCAAATTATTTATGCCTTTTCAAAGGTATCTTCTGATATAGTCATCCTTCAAATGATTTTAAGCAAATACTTTACATGACAAAAGGAAACATTGAAACTGCCTGCAGTGACTCACTTATGGAGACACTTAAGACTCCGAGTCAAAGTGAGGTACAGCATGGAATCAGACGCATCAGAAAAACTCATGCCAACCAGACATCCTAAAGTAATCCAGGCCCATTTGCCAGCACTTGGCCCATTTCTCTACACTCTTCTTATTCATACACCCATCCAGATGCCTTTTAAGTGTTGATTGTACTAACTTCCATCCTTCTACTGGCAGCTCATTCCATTAATTCACCACCCGTTGCATGAAAATATTGCCCCTTAGGTCCCTTTTAAATCTTTCCCCTCTCACCCTAAACTTATACTCTCTAATTCTGGATTCCCCCAACCCAGGGAAAAGACCGAGTCTATTTACCTTATCCATGCCCCTCATGATTTTATAAATCTCTATAAAAAGTCATTCCTCAGTCTCTGATGCTCTTGGGAAAAACAGCCCCAGCCTATTCAGCCTCTCCCATAGCTCAAACTTCCAACCCTGGCAACATTCTTGCAAATCTTTTCTGAACCATTGCAATTTTCACAAAATTCTTCCTATAGAAGGAAGACCAGAAAATATGATTAAATAGTTCACTACTAAACATGCTATATTTGGGACACCCATGTTTAAGCCAAAAAAGATTAGAATAAACATTTTCAGAAATGAACAGAAACGAAGTCTAATTTTATTCTCCTTACCCTTGCCCGCCTTTCCACTTCCAATCTTTGCATGATAAGTGTTGCATCAACATCATCATCTTCTTCCTCTTCATCATCATCATCCTTCTCTTTGGACTCCTGTAGCCGCTTTTGAAACTGCCACTCAAGCATAAGTTTGCGAAGACGGTCATTCTCCTCAGATGTACGATCGGGCTTGTTCTGTAGCTCCTGTATCTCTTTGCTGAGCATCTCCAAGAGGTGTTGCTGTTGTTGTTTCTCCATTTTCTCCTTTGCATCACGTTTCCAGGGATCAGGCGAAAGACTATCACTCCCAGGCATCTGTTCTTTGCTAATTGTAATGTATTGCAAGTCCCTGCGCTCAATAGTGCGAGGCTGTTGCTGAGGCTGTAGTTCACGGATTACTGTATCTTGAGGTCGTGATAGACTAGCCATTTTTTCTGGCCTTGTTTGCTGGATTACTGGAGTAACATGAACAGGTTGAGATGGAGTTATGTGCAAAGGCGGTGGACCCCTCATTTGGCCAATTTTCCTGTCCTGTTCACGGCGTTTCCTGTCCCGCTCTTCCTCCAACCGTGCTTTTTCTTTTTCATACCAACGCTGCTGATCTTCTCGTTTTCTACGATCAACCACAGAGCTTGGATTTGATCCTTGTGAAGCAGGTGGTGGTGGTGGTGGCGGTGGTAGGGGTAGGTCACTATGGGAATTATCAAAGTCAACTGCATAATGTACTGGTGGAGGAGGTGGGGGTGGTGGCAACTGATTTTCCATTCGGATGGGCTGGGAAACCGCAACTGGAGTAGCCTGATTTGGAGCTGGAGTTTTCCAGCGTCCAGGCCCACTTTTATGAGGAGCAATTGCACTTGGTGGGAGAGATTTTGAAGAGTAGTTCAGCTGCTCTTGACCTGATGCACTTGAATCCATTGAGGTAATCTGATGAGCCCATACATCTGGCTTTCGATCCAAGTCTTTCTGGTATTCTGTATCTCTACGAAGCATATCTTCCTGTCGCAATTTTTCTGGGTGGAAAGCTTTTGTCTCGTGCAATTCTTCTTGTGAACGAGTTCCACGCTGTTATGGAATTAAAAATACATAATGAACATACATGCTAAAATTTGTTGTTTTGAACATGTAAAAATAAATATTTCACAGCTGAAATATTTTAAGAACTGCAAATACGTTAATTTAAAGCAGTTTAAAGTCTTGCTATTAACTTGCACATAATTAGAAACCCTACCACTGTAGCAAACTAGATCCTAATTTAGTGGTACTAGCCACTTCATATCAGAGAACCACCTAGGGTGCAGGAGAATGAAGGAGGGATACATTTTGTTCAAAGTACTTCCATGGCTTTTTGTTCAAGTTATGGAAATGTAAAATTAGCTCAAAAAAATTCTAAAACACAATTCTGTTCTGGCTGCTGCTACCTGATGAAGCAGCGGCGCTCCGAAAGCTAATAGTTCCAAATAAATCTGTTGGACTATAACCTGGTGTTGTGATTTTTAACGTTGTCCACCCCAGTCCAACACCAGCACCTCCTCTTCATTTATTTGAATCTTTGAGCAATTTCACAGGAGATTACTTATAATTGTTAATTGGCAGCACACTGAAGTTTAATCAATAATACAAAATTAATCTAAAAAGTCACTTGGTATTATAGAACTCAATTTTTGAAAGAGGCAAAGAAGCTTTTCAACTGCACTCATAAGAACAGAATTGCAAAAGGGTCACCAACCAAATGTTAAGTTTTCTCTCCACAGATGCTGCCAGATCTGCTGAGCTTTTCCAGCAATTTCTATTCTGCAGTTCTTTCAGTTTTTATTTGCAAGAATACCAAGTCTTGTTAACCATTCCCTGGTGCATTCTCTGTGGCAACACCTCTGTTAATCAGAGTCCACTTGACAACTGATCAGCACCCTCTTCTTGTGTTGTATGAATTATTATTCCCATTAAGATTGGTACGCGGGGGTCAGAGAGAGAGGTGGGGGCGGGGGGGTTCAGACAGACACAGACACAGAGAGAGACACAGAGAGAGAGAAAAACCTAGAAAACAATTAATCACGTGATAAACACTGTTTTCCAATGTGTACTGAGTTAAGTGGCTGTTATATGGTTAAATAGTCAAGGTGCAAGAACACTATTACCAAAGACATTCATAATAACCGAAGATTTACTGTTGACACACAACACAGTCGAAACTAAAATCAAAACCTACTGCTGGCAATTGTTGCCTTTGACCAATGGTGAAGCAGTTCCAGGGAATGAAGCATAATATTTAGGTTGCAATGCATAACATTAGCATGCTAACTGTTACTGAGCAGTTGTTACCCTAATATTTGTCCAGTTCTATCAAGTTTTGATGGATCAAAATAAGATGGAAGCCCATCATGCTGTACAGCAGGGCTTTACATTTCTACAACAAATTTAAATCAGAGATAGTAAATTGTTCATCTCTCATTACTGCATTAACTCAAATTATATTTGTACTGCCACAAATGTGAATAATCTTCATCGTAGCTACATTATGCTGCACCTCCAATAGTTAGCAGCACAATATAACACAAACATTTGTTTCAGTAATAATTCTGGTTCTTTCTGCCCCAAATTATTTTATTCATACTGTTTTTAAGCTGGTCTAAAATTTCTCCTCAGGTTGCACTGTTCATACAAAATAAATTACTGTTATATTAAGGAAACTACGGCTTCCAGATTTTCTCATGTGTCGCCCCCACTTCACAGCTCCTACAGAGATGCATAAAGATAAGCAAAGGAGGCTATACTTTCAAACTTACATAAGTTACCTCAGTTACATTTTTCTAATCATCAATTTTTAACAGCTAATTAAGACGTATTCTATCCGTGTAGAATTTAATTGATATACTTTAAATATTATGAAAATATTTTAGGTATATTTCTCAAACTTCAAAGGAACAGATGTACTAAATACGTGCATCTTAATCAAAAGTATGCATGGAATCTTTGGACACACTTATCTTAGCAAACAGTCACTTCTTCTGTTATTCAACTGTTCCATACAGATTGGTGATGTTAAAGAAAAACATCTCTACTCCCACTTAATGTAAGAAGCGAATGTGAGCAAAATAAGCTAGTTAGTTAATGAAAGCAAGCACCTATCAGGGAATGCTACTGCAGAATTGAAACAGGACACTTTAGAAACACTTTTAAAATACCTTTGTCATAAAATAGAACTGTTCTGACTCTAGGTACCACATATCAGCATTAAGTACAACTGGTTCTACTTGTAGAACTTGTGTTTCTTCAATATGAATTGGCTTTAACATTATTGAAGAATTTAGACCATTATTTACAGAACGCAAACTTTCCTTACCTGTATTGGCTCTAACATGATTCAGGCCTCATTAGTTTAAATGAGGTGGCTATTGCGTGATTTTCTTATAACACAAGATCACACGAGAACCAAACTATCGAGTTATATCAGAACAGAATGTATCACTAAATTTGGCGCAATCAAGTTCCATCTATTCTATCCCTTGTTTCTCCTCCAGCTACAAAAGTATAGTTGTGGTCATTTTCCAATTGTGCTATGACCAATAACATTGTCAGTTAGGACTCTAGTAAAGACAATTTGTTATAACCTCACATTCAAAGCCATTCACACCTAACCAATGTGGCTAACAAAGACACTTCATTTTAGGCTGAGCTATACTAAATGTTACAGAGGTGAAAACCAGACTCTCATTCATAGATTCACCCAACTTGCTGGAGACAGAGTCACTTAGTTACATAAACTACGTCCTGTAATTGACAAATAGTATACTGATTTTTCGATCTGCAGTTAAACCTAGGCAATATCCAGTCCACGCTGTCGGTTAAAATGAATGTACTCCAAAGTCACCATGTACAATCCTAAAAATGAACAACAATATTGCCCTGCAAATCCAGTGGCATCAGCAAAATAGGAGACTGAACCAGAACAAAGCACCCAGTTCCTGCTGACTTTCATTTTAAAGCAGCAGCTTTCAATTACATAATGCCTTCTCATATCCTTATAATTTCATCAAGTATTTCAAATGAATTAATTCATTTTGAAGTGCAATCAATGTTGAATTAACATTTTAGCAACCTTAGCAAGGGTCTGATGAAATAGTAAATTTCTCATTTTATATAATTTAATTCTGCCCGATTCATGTTTTTATTCATCAATTCTAGCTTCTGTTTCATCTTAGTTTGTATTTTTGAACTTGAAATTTCTTCTCTATCTTGAGAGTGGATCTGCGTGGGACATTTCTGTAGCTATTAAACATTCAGCTAAATAGGTAAATCTTAGATTTATGAGTATCCTTTAAGAGAAGGTGGTTATACAGACTTAGGTTCGCTGAATTTTCAATGAAGTAGTATCAAGTTTTTAACCAGTTAAGATACTCCTTGAGAATAGTTAAAACAGTGCACTCAAAATTAAGTACGAGTATATAATTAAACTCAAAAATTAAAGCAGACTCAACAGTTTTGCTGTCATTAATAGCCTTGATCAAAAACAGATCATTTTATAGAAGCTATCATTCATTTTTTATTTCCCTTTAGTCTCCGGGTAGTTGATAAACAGCTTTTCAGATTAAGCATTATTAAAATGCAGTCTCACCTGCTGTATTTGGAGAAATGTTGTACTAATACATTTGTAACCAGAAGTTATCATAAACTGAATTACAAATCATTCTAAAACACAAAGAGAAAATGCAACCAGTACTGCAGTTCATCCTCACACCTATAAATCTTTTTCATCAAAAACACTAATGATTATTCTATTTAATTCTGTTCTCTTACCTGTATGGTGCCACTGAATGTCTGCTCCTGCATCATTGTTCTGTCATCATAGTGTTGCCACTGTCCAGGCACAGGACTCACTCTGTCTTGGGATCTAGATGTTGGGAAAGTGAAATATTCCCTGGCATATGTTTGCGTGGGAATTGGATAGGCTTCAGGTCTTGTAGGCAATACTTGCTCCTAAAGGAGAATTAGCAATTTATTTAATTGAAGCATTCATTAATGATATATGAATTAAAAATATCAAACATAAATAGTTTAGAAGCTACAGGAAATATATCATACATAATATATATGATTGTTATTGAACTTTTATAAAAGACCTCTTTAAAAAAGGGCATTTAGCATTATAGATTCTGTTCTAAGAACTGTGTCAAATCAGCTGTTCAACCTTATAGGTGAGGAGTACGGATGAAAATAACTCCCATTTCCATATTTACAAAACACAGCAAAGACTTTTCCTAAAAAATAATCGCTAGCTATCCATAAGCAGAGGTTAAAGTTCAACCTTTACAATCCCATTGTGAATGCTGGTTGGATTGCAGGGACAGGGGTCATAGCCCACTGCAAGATGGCTGGTAGCCCACACTATAACCAGTGGTAACCCTGCTGAGACACAAGCAGAACTGGTGGATATATGCCGGAGATGTTAACACTAGCACATTGGACCCGTGACCATGACCACCTTCTCCAGGAATTCCATACTTACTAGTAACACCATGGTACGAGAAGAAAGCAACCTTTAACATTTTCTGTGAAATATTTAGATCTCCTTTAACTATATGTCACCCTCAAATTTCCTCTTTGCAGTTGCTTTCTCAATTGCTTGGGAGCAGACACATTGGGGGTGGGGACGGCGGCATCTACATGCCACTATAAAACATTGCTATGTTTCTACAATACTCAGTGTTAAATGGCTAATTAGTTTGACTGTATTCCTGTCACTGCTGGGTGGCTCACCATCTGCATGGCTACTTCCAGAAAGGTTGTCGTCATCATCATCATGACTTGTAAATACACCACCGTTCCTTTACTGTTGCTGGGTCAAAATCCTGGAACTCCCTCCCTAAAAGCATTGTCTATCTATCAACAACAAATGGACAGCAGCAGTTCACTACCTTCTCAAGAGCAATTAGGAATAGGCAATAAATGCTAGCCCAGCCAGCAACATCCACATCCCATGAGTGACTAAAAAGAGGATGATGATATTTGGGGGGGGTGTTCCATTGCTAGTATAAATTTAACATTTAAAACTTTGCAATTTTTTTAAAAAACAGATTAAAATAGCTGTTTCCGATAACCTACGTAAAATACTAACCTCTGCGCAAAGGTTCCCCGTGGAGACTGACTGAATCTTTGAGGTAGGTGCGGTAGAATAAACAGGCTTGACACCAGGACTTGGAGGTTGGTCTTCTCATCCAAAAACAGAATTAACAGCATCAATTATTTACTTCATACATCAATGCCTGAATTTCTTATGCACAACACAAACAAGAAACTTCTTATAAAATAGCTGCGTATGAATTTTTAAGACTGATACTTGATGACAAATAGTTGGCATCACAACTGCTCAACAAAGCAGATACATTTTTTTTTGTCAGTGTAAGCCTGAGGGAAGAGAGTACTGGACAGTACTGAAAACAGAGACAGGGAATCAATGAGCAGTGAAAAAACAAATCAACACCAAAAAATGGAGCGCGAGAAAAACAGGTTGGGGATCAGTTGTCCAGAGAACCCAATGATGAGGAGCACATGCTTTAAAGAGATCAGCTGCGGCCAGGGCAAGTGACATAGTTATGTGAGTGCAAGTCTCAGAGTCAATACAAAAATCTTCAATAAGTCTTGTTCACTTCTGTTCAGATAGCCTAATAAAAAGTGTGGCAGGATTCCTCAGCTCCATGGGGTGCCTATGCTGTTTTAATTGCAAACTCCAGGAAGCCTATGCCCTGGGCAATATGTGCAGGAACGGTTGCCAACTGAGCAGCTTGACATCTGGGTTTCAGTGCTTGAACAGCAGCAGACAGCATCAATCTGCTACATCCACAATGTGTTGCTGTCATTTCAGAGTTGAAGGATGGGTAGAAAGGGAAAGGGTGGCCAGACACTCAACGTAGTCAGATCAGCCAGGTAGTCCGGGAATCCTGGACTGCAACGTCAATTTGTATTTAGTCCTGAATACTAGCTAGAGTGACGGCTCATCTGGGGGAGTGCAGCCACAACCACTGGTGGTTCAGCTGTACAAGGCAAAAAACAATAGTTACAATGGACCCTTAATTAGGCAAACCAAGTATTTCTGAATTTACAGATTTGAATCCATAATGCTATTCTACTTCCATGCCAAATTTTCCAGTACATCAGGACCAATAAATAGGGACATTCAGAGAAGAGGTCTTACATTCCTGATTTAGAAAACCAGGAATGAATAGAAATCAAAAGTGGGAGCCCCAAATTATGCCAGGTACAACAGAGCACTGAATATAAGACAAGATTGCTTGCCAAACTACAAATGCTTCCAATTTACCAAGCCTCAAAAGGAGTATATTTACCGTATCAAAAACCTTCTGAAAAATCCAAATCCTTATCTGTTCTGCTAGTTACATCCTTAAGAACTCCCCAACAGGTTTGTCCACTTTCCCTTCAATAAATCAATGCTGATTTGTCCAATTAGATCATTACTAAAAATGTACAATTACGACGTTTTATTTTGATTCTAGCATTCTTTTCCCTCCACTAATGTCAGGCTAAGCGATCTGAGAGTTATAGGGGTCTACAACACAGCGGGGGAAAAAAAACCCTGTTGATCCATCGAGTCTGTAATGGTTCTATTCAAATTCCATTTTCCATCATACGGCCCATTGCCTTGTTTGCCTTGGCATCGCAAGTCTACATCTAAATATTACTTAAATGTTGCGAGGGTTGCTACCTTTACCATACTTATTTGCAGTGACTTATAGATTCCTATCACTCTCCGGGTGAAAATAATTTTCCTCACATCCCCAGTGTACCTCCTGTACCTTACCTTAAATCTATGACCCTGATTATTGAACCCTTTTCCAAGGAGAAAGGTTTCTTCCTTGTCTATGCCCCTCACAATTCTACACATTTGAATCATGCTCCCTTCAATTTCTTCTGCTCCAAGAGAAACAACCCCATTTGAAAAGGGTCACTGGACTCAAAACATTAACTCTGCTTTCTGTCCACAGATGCTGCCAGACCTGTTGAGCTTCTCCGGCAATTTGTGTTTTTGTCCCAGTCTATCCAATTTCTCTTCAGCCCAGGCAATATTCTACATAAATCTCTACTGCACCCTCTCCAGTGTAAACACATCCCTCCTATAATGTGGATTCCTATAATGTGTTTCCCATTTTCTTTTGCTCTTTTAAAAAAAAATTAGATTACATTCGCTACCTTTTAATCTGCAGGAAATGTTCCATAATCAGAACCTATAGAATTATGGATGATCATCACCAATGTATCCTCGATCACTACAGCACTTCTTTCAATACTCTGGGATGTAGGTAATGCCCAGTAGAATTTATCACCTTTTGGTACTATTAATTTCTCCAATACTTTTTTTAAATTAATACCAGTTACAGAGTGACAAAGTGAGAGTTGTAGAGTGTAAAACACTAGGAGTTGAGCTAAGTGAGTGTGGTTAGGGAAGGGGGCATTACTGCGTCTGGTTTCCCTTACTACTTCCACAGGTCCAGAAGGGGCGGGCATACTCCAAACATTCAAAAAGTGACCACCCAGGTAGCAAATGAAAGGCAGGCAGGCTATAGCAGAGCAGCCATTTTTGAGAGGGGGTGCTTCACATTGGAAGTGCTGCTGGCAGATTTAAATTTGGGCTTGGGTGAACACCAGACTTTGTTGAGGACAGTGAGCAGCAACAAGGTAAGACTTTTACTTCCTAAGGTCTGGTAATTGTTAAAGGGGCAGAGATGGTAATCAGTGGAGTGGTATGCTCTTGCTGTCGGATGTGGAAGATCTGGGGGCAGTCAAATGTTCCCAAGCAATTATGTCTGCACTGGGGGCAGCTCCTCTCAAACTGCATGTACTGGTTGGAGAAGCAGCTGGGCTCATTGAGATGCATTTAAAAGCAGAGAGTGTGATAGATAGTGTCACAGAGGTGGTCACATCAGAGACTCAGCCAGGTAAATGGATGACTGCCAGCAGAGGTAGGCAGGTAATGCAGAAGTCTCCTTCAGCTATTCCCTCTGAAACAAGTATAGAATTTTAAATACTGTTCAGGGTGTGAGGATAGTCTCTCAGGGGAACAAGCAGCAGCCAGGTTTGTGGCACCACAAATAGCTCTGCTGTAAAGCAGGGTATGGCAAAGTCCAAGCGAGTAATCGTGATAGGGGAACTCTAGTTAGGGGCACAGTCAGGTGTTTCTGCGACTGTGAGTAGGACTCCAGGGTGGTGTGTCACTTCCCTGCTTTCCCTGGGCAAAGGATGCTTTGGAATGGATACAGCAAATACTCAAAGGGGACTACGGTCGTTAAACATATTGGAACAAACGAGCAGGTAGAAAAAGGGATAAGATCCTGCACATAGGACGTTAGGCAAGACCTTAAAGGGGAGTAATCACTGGATTACCCGCTGTGCCACGTGCTAGTGGGAGTAGGAGGATAGGGGAGATGAATGTGTAGCTGAGGAGCTGGTGCATATGGCAGGGATTCAGAATTTTGGATCATTGGGATCTCTTCTGTGACAGAGGTGACGTGTATAAGAGGGATGGGTTGCACTTGAACTGGCAGGGGACCAATATCCAGAGCAGAGGTTTGCTTGTGCTACTTGGGAGGCTTTAAGCAAGTCTGGCAGGGGGTTGGGACCCGAAACAGTGGTGAGGCAAAACAGAAGGTTGAGGCTCGTAGAGATGTTAAAGACAGCAAGTTAAATTGACAACGCAGGCAATAGCATGGCGGGGAATAAAAATTGATGAAGTAAACTGCATTTATTTTAATGCAAAAGGCCTAACAGGCAAGGCAGATGAACTCAGTATGAATGGAATCATGCAACTAGGAGATTATAGCTGTTACAGCAACATATTTGCAGGGGCGGGAATGACACTACAGTACTGGCAGCTCAATACTCTGGGATATAGAATGTATTCGCCAAAAACGGATACCCCCGCAATTTCATCAACAGATGCCTAAGGGAAAGACAACGGAATGAGGACATGCCACAACCCGAAGGACTAGCCACACTACCATACATCAAAAACATTTTTGAACTGACAGCCAGACTACTGCGACCACTAGGACTCATAACAGCACACAAACCAACAGCCACTCTCAGACAACTCAGCAGGATGAAGGACCCGATACCCGAGCAAAACCAACGTAGTGTACAAAATCCCATGCAAGGACTGCACAAAAAACTACATAGGACAAACAGGAAGACCGCTAACGATCCGCATCCATGAACACCAACTAGCCACGAAACGCCACGACCAGCTATCCTTAGTAGCCACACACTCAGATGACAAGCAACATGAGTTCGACTGGGACAACACTATTATCGGGCAAGCCAAACAGAGAACAACCAGGGAATTCCTAGAGGCATGGCACTCATCCACAGATTCAATCAACAAGCACATCGACCTGGACCCAACATAACGGCCACTGCAGCAGACAGCTGGAACTGACAACTGGAAGCGGCAGATACAAATCACTACAAATGTCAGAGGAAACATCACAGAAGCGCTTCACAGGAGGCTCCCAAGCACTGAGGATGTCACCTAGACAGGGGACGAAACGTCTGCAACACAAATTCCCAGCTCGGCGAACAGAACCACAACAACGAGCACCCGAGCTACAAATCTTCTCCCAAACTTTGAATCTGGGATATAGATGCTACAGGAAGGATGGGAGGGGAGTGGTCCCTTGGTTCTTTCTTATAGTCTTCCTCCATGAAGGCAGACACAAAGTATTTGTTTAGATTCTCTGCAATTCCATTATTTCCCATCATATTTCTTCTGTTTCAGCACATAGTAGGCCCATATTTGTCTTCACTAATCTTTTCCATTCCTAAAGGATTGGTTCAGATAAAGTTTACTAGGCTAATAGCTGGAATGGGGGCAGGTGGGAGGAAAGGATTGTGACTTCATAAAAGAGAGGGTGGACAAGCTCAGCTTGTATCTTTCAGAGATTAGAAGAGTAAGAGCTGACTTGAAAGGGTTCAGAAAAGATTCCTCCAACCCTGATGTTGCCAGGGTTGGAGGATTTGAGCCAAAGGGAGAGGTTGAATAGGCTGGGACCGCTTTCCTTGGAGCATCAGAGGCTGAGGGGTGACTTTCTAGAGGTTTATAAAATCATGAGGGGTATGGATAGGATAAATAGACAAAGTCTTTTACCTGGGGGTGGGGAAGTCCAGAACTAGAGGGCATAGGTTTCGGGTGAGGGGGGAAAGAAGGGCAACCTTTTCACGCAGAGGGTGGTGTGTGTATGGAATGAGCTGCCAGAGGAAGTGATGGAGGCTAGTACAATTGCAACATTTAAAAGACATTTGGATGGGTATATGAATAAGAAGGGTTTGGAGGGATATGGGTCAGGTGGTGACAGGTGGGACTAGATTGGGTTGGGATATCTGGTCGGCATGGACGAGTTGGACCGAAAGGTCTGTTTCCGTGCTGTACATCTCTAAGACTCTCTGACTTGATGAAAACATACAGGATCTTGAGAGGTCTTGACAGGGCAAATTTGGAGAGGTTTATTTCTCTTCTGGAATGACAAAATTTAGGAGTCATCGATTAAAGTAGAGATGAAGCAAAATTCTCTCTTTCAAAAGGGGTACAAATCTTTAGAACAATTCCTAAAAAGATGGTGGAAGCAGATTTCTTCCATATTTTTAAGGCACTGACACATTGATGCTTGTTAAGCAAAGGACAGAAGATTATCAAGGGGAAGGCAAGAATGCCAATTTGAGGTTACAATGAGATCAATCATGATATTACTGAAAGGCAGAGCAGGCTCAAGGGGCTGAATTCATGAGTTTGTTTTTCTCATTAGGGTCACTCTTTCAAAGATGCTCCTTTACAAAATTATTAATTTGCCTTTTCTTACTGCACAACACTAGATTTAAAAGTAGTGCATTGTCTAGTTAGTTCCTTGACATACTGATCTAGAATGCCATCTTGTGTACACAGTAAGGATTGGCGTCCACAGTGTTACTGCTAATGAACATTTATCTTGTCTGTATGTAGATTGAAGATTCCATGATTACTGTACCACCTTTGTTCAATCCCATTCATCAGTTCCCAACCTTGCTCACCCTGCAGCTCCATTTCTGTAACAGCAATTAGATAAGACCATAAGACCATAAGACATAGGAGTGGAAGTAAGGCCATTCGGCCCATCGAGTCCACTCCGCCATTCAATCATGGCTGATGCGCATTTCAGCTCCACTTACCAGCGTTCTCCCCGTAGCCCTTAATTCCTCGAGACAACAAGAATTTATCAATCTCGGCCTTGAAGACATTC
>NC_057718.1:78088800-78094155 GCF_004010195.1 Chiloscyllium plagiosum | reverse complement strand
CTGTCTTTTTGATAAGTTGAAAAACCATGGAGGTTTAACTGCCAGTCCTGACCCCCCTGTAACCAAGTCTCTGTGATGCCTACTACATCATAATCATTCACTATTATCTGTGCCATTAGTTCATCGGCTTTGTTATGTATGGTACGAGCATTCAGGTAAAGTGCCTTAATGCTAACTTCCTTATCATTAGAGATTTTGGAAGTCATATGTCCTAAGTTATCCTTGCTTTTTACTGCATTCTCAGTCTGCCTCAATTTTAAATCCGCCTGGAAACATGTTATCCTGCTGCTTATCTTGCCATTTACCTCCATACTCCCTGTCGCTTTGACTTTCCCTTCCCCCCAACTCAGAAGTTTAAAGTCCTACTGACCACCCTATTTATCCTCTTCGCTAGAACATTGGTACCTGATCGGTTCAGGTGGAGACCGTCCCAACGGTACAGATCCCCCCTGTTCCAAAACTGATGCCAATGCCCCATGAAGTGGAATCCCTCTTTCCCACACCAATCCCTTAGCCACGTGTTTACTTGCCTAATTTTCTTGTCCCTATGCCAATGATAACTGTTAGTTTTTCGCTGTGCAGTCAATTATCCCACACCAATGTTTGAGCTATACAATTCTTTCTAACCCTATTCTGACTTCAGTAATTTTAAAAAGATAACAAATAATAAACAAATAAATAAATTCCTTAATAGATAAATTAACCTTAACTTTTCTGTGAAACTCTGGTTCAACATCAACTGGATATACTGTGCCCAACTTGGGCATGCACTTTATGAATGATTTGAAGGCTTTAGAAAAGGAAAAGCTCAACTAGAATGGTTTCAGTAAGGCAAGTCTTCAGGTGTGTGGAAAAATTGGGCCAGTTCCAAAGAAGTTATATCAGACTCAAAAATTAACATTGTTTCTTTCTCCACAGATGCTGCCAGACCAGAATTCCTCTTGTATACACTTTTAATTATTGGACAAAGTGAGGCTGCTCTTAAAGTAAATGCTGAGATGAGACAGAATAGAAACATTCAATGTCATAGATCAAGACAAAGTGGTTAGATAGGAACTGTTCCCGCTGACAACAGGGATAAGAAACAGGGCACCAATTTAAGTTGGAAAAGAACAAGGAAAATTTATATTAGCATTTAGTTAGCATCTGAAAAGCACCAAATATGGTGGCAAAAGATAAACCCAGAGCCTTCAAAATGGAATTAGAAAAGCCCAAAGTGATAGATTTGCAGCGTCACAGGGCAGAGTGATATCCTTAGGTGCTTTTCCAGAGAGATGGCATGGACACAACAAGGTGAATGGTCTCCAATATTGTAACCATTCTATGAACTAACTGAACAGCTACATCTGGTTATTTTCTAGTTTTATAACACTGCTATAAATTAGTTCAGAATTTTAAGCATTAAACATATTACTTCATTAACGTCTCTAAAAAAGTTGCTTTATATTAACTTGACAGCTGTTTAAGGATTTTAAAATTTCAATACTGAACATAAATACAAGTTACATCACCTTTGAACACAGAAATTTCAAGTGTTACTTCAAATTCCAGTTAAGAAATACCCAAGATTTACCTTCACATTACCAAAAGTGCATTAACAGTAATACTAGGATCTGCACAATTTTCTTCAATTCACTTATTTCCTGTTAAGTGAGTCATCCTTAACAAACATGGAAGAAAACTTAAAGCCTCAGAGGTTCTGTTACAGTGTGACAAAAATTACACCTGCTTACACCAGCATACATTCTTTGGTTGCTGCACAGAATGTGGTGATTCAACTTTACAACTTGTGGTTGACAACTGGCAGGTCCAAGTGGCGATTCACCAGGTCTATTTAAAATAATATGGATTTGGATTCAGACAGTTATCTACAAATTTCTTTACACAATCGATCTTTTTCCAGCAAGGGTGTCATGGTGGCTCAGTGGTTAGTACTGCTGCCTCAGAGCACCAGGGACCCAGGTTCGATTCCCACCTCAAACGACTGTCTGTGTGGAGTTTGCACATTGTTCCCATGTATATGTGGGTTTCTTCCCATGTATATGTGGGTTTCCTCCCACAATTCAAAGATGTGCAGGTTAGCTGAATTGTCCAGAGAGTTCAGGGGTGTGTAGGTTAGGTGTATGGGTCTGGGTGGGTTGCTCTTCTGAGGGTCGGTTTGGACTTGTTGGGCCGAAGGGCCTATTTCCACAGTGTAGGGATTCTATGATTCTGTGTTATAATCATGTCCCAGAGTATGCCAGGAGACAAAATTCCCAACACTCCTGCCATGATATTACATGAAAAATGTTTAAACTTTTAAATAAAATATGCTTACATTGCCAACTAAGCCTACTTTGAGATAAATCTGCACACAATCCAGTTTATTACAGACCTTACACAACCTCGCCAAGTTCAGCAAAGTTGAGGCTGCCTAGCTTATCACAATTTCTATTTTTATGCAGGAAACTGTTTTTAGTCCCAATCTAATACCAGTATTAATTCTGATTATAACTGTAATTATAGGCACCCATTTTCCATGAGGCTATGATTCTGTGTTTTCAAATGCTTCATTATGACATATAGTAGTAGATCAGGTGTACCACTGGCTAACCACTGTTAGAAGGGATTGGTGTATAGCCATTGCTTGACAATAGTAGTGAACTGGAAATCTAATAAAATGATATTTCTAGATTCACTATCAATGGACAGTTGAAATAAGGTATTGGAGGGTTACCACTTATGAAACCAGGCTGCACCATCCAGGAGTGAAGATAGACCAGAAGAAAGTTTACTGTTATCATGCAAGTTTAAAATGGTTAATATCATGAAGAAACTTTCCCGCCAAAAGGAAAAGAATAAAAATTCTGTTTACTTTATATTCCTCTTACTACTTAAATTTTACCTTAAAGTAACTGACAACAGTAATTATGAAGCTAACTCCAGAACTACATGCTTACTTGCAACATTAGGACTAGATCGATGATCTGCTCGGTTTTTCAACAGCCTATCATCCCCAGGTGGTTTCTTTGGTTCAGAGTATTCTGTCCAACCCATTGGGGAATTTTCTGGTGTTCCATTCTGAGGATTACTGTTGTACAATTCAAAGCCTTCACTCTTGGGGCGAGGTTTGCCTGTGCCACGACGATCAGAGGCTGAACGTGAATAAAAAGAACAAAAAATATTACAGCACAGGAACAGACTCTTTGGCCCTCCAAATATGTGCCAATCCAGATTCTCTGTTTCAACCTGCCTCTATCCCTATGCTCCCTGCCCATTCACGTATCTATCTAGGTACATCAAATAACGCTATCATGTCTGCCTCTACCAGCTTCGCTAGCAACGCGCTCCAGGTACCCACCACCCTCTGTGCAAAGAGCTTTCCACGCATATTTCCTTTAAACATTTCCCCACTCACTTTGAACTTGTGACCCCTAGTAATTGGGTCCCCCACCATGGGAAAAAGCTTCTTGCCATCCACCCTGTCTACACCTCATGATTTTGTAGATTCAAATCAGGTCCCTCAACTGAAAATAATCTTAATCTACTCAACCTCTCTTCATAGCTAGCACCCTTCATACCAGGCAACATTATGGTGAACCTCCTCTGTACCCTCTCCCAAGTATCCACATCCTTCTGGTAATGTGGCGACCAGAACGTATTCCAAAAGTGGCTGAACCAATGTCCTAAACAAATGTAACATGACCTGCTAACTCTTGTATTCAATACCCCGTCTGATGAAGGAAAGCATGCCGTACGCCTTCTTGACCACTTTACTGACATGCATTGCCACCTACAGGGTACAACTGACTTGAACAATCAGATCTCTCTCTCGTTCAACTTTCCCCAGGGCTTTTCCATTCATTGTATAGTTCGCTGTAGAGTTGCATCTTCCAAAATGCAAGACCTTGCATTTGCCAGAATTGAATTCGATTTGCCATTTCTCAGCCCAACTCTCCAATCTATCTATAATCTATGCTACATTCTCTGACAGTTTGCTTCACTATCTCCTAATCCACCAATCTTAGTGTCACTGCAAAACTTGTTAATCAGACATTCTATACCTTCTTTCAGATTATTTATATATATCACAAACAACAGTGGTCCCAACACAGATCCCTGTGGAACATCACTGGTCACAGTTCTCAATTTTGAGAAACTCCCTCCCACTACTACTGTCTCCTATTGCCCAGCCAGTTCTCTATCCACCTAGCTAGTACACCCTGGATCCCATGCGACTTCACTTTCTCCATCAGCCTACCATGGGGAGCCTTATTGAAATCCATGTAAATAACATCTACTGCCCTTGCCTCATCAATCAACTTCGTCATTTCCTCAAAGAATTCTATTAAGTTAGTAAGACATGACCTTCCTTGCACAAACCATGCTGCCTATCAAAGGTAAGCCCATTTTCTTCCAAATGGGAATAGATCCTATCCCTCAGTACCTTCCTACCACTGATGTCAGGCTCACCGGTCTATAATTACTCAAATTATCCTTGCTACCCTTCTTAAACAAGGGGACAACATTAGCAATTCTCTAGTCCTCCGGGACCTCACCCTTGTTCAAGGATACTGCAAAGATATCTGTTTAGACCCCAGCTACTTCCTCCTCCCTTGCTTCCCTCAGTAGCCTGGGATAGATCCCATCCAGACCTGGGGACTTGTCCACCTTAATGGCTTTTAGAATACCCAACAATTACTCCCCCCTTATGCCAACTTGAACTAAAATAATTAAACATCTATCCCTAACCTCAACATTTGTCATGTCCCTCTCCTCGGTGAATACCGATGCAAAGTACTCATCAAGATTCTCACCCATTTTCTCTGACTCCACACATAACTTTCCTCATTTGTCCTTGAGTGGGCCAACGCTTTCTCTAGTTACCTTCTTGCTCCTTATATACAAATAAAAGGCTTTGGGATTTTCCTTAACCCTGTTTGCTAAAGATATTTCATGATCCCTTTTAGCCCTCTTAATTCCTTGTTTCAGATTGGTCCTACTTTCCTGATATTGTTCCAACGTTTCACCTATTTTCAGTCGCCTAGACCTTATGTTTGCTTCATTTTTCTTCTTAGCTAGCCTCACAATTTCACCTGGTAAAAACAATGACTGCAGAGGCTGGAAACCAGATTCTGGATCAATGGTGCTGGAAGAGCACAGCAATTCAGGCAGCATCGAGGAGCTTCAGCAAAATCGACGTTTCGGGCAAAAGCCCTTCATCAGGAATAAAGGCAGAGAGCCTGAAGCGTGGAGAGATAAGCTAGGGGAGGGTGGGGTGGGAAGAGAGTAGCATAGAGTACAATGGGTGAGTGGGGAGGAGATGAAGGTGATAGGTCAGGGAGGAGAGGGTGGAGTGGATAGGTGGAAAAGGAG
>NC_057718.1:78083790-78088190 GCF_004010195.1 Chiloscyllium plagiosum | reverse complement strand
AAAGAAGGGGGCCATCTGGTGTGTTCTGTGGTGGAACTGCTCCTCCTGGGAGCAGATATGGCGGAGGCGGAGGAATTGGGAATACGGGATGGCATTTTTGCAAGAGGTAGGGTGGGAAGAGGTGTAATCCAGGTAGCTGTGGGAGTCGGTGGGTTTGTAAAAAATGTCAGTGTCAAGTCGGTCGACACTAATGGAGATGGAGAGGTCCAGGAAGGGGAGGGAGGTGTCAGAGATGGTCCAGGTAAATTTAAGGTCAGGGTGGAATGTCATCCATGGTTCCCTAATCTTGCCCTTTCTATTCCTCATTTCACAGAGATATGTCTGCCCTGCTTTCTAATTAACCTCTCTTCAAAAGCCTCCCTCATATCAAATGTGGATTTACCCTCAAACAACTGCTGCCCCCCAATACACATTCCCCAGCTCCTACCGAAATTTGCTATAGTTGACCGCCCCAATTTAGCACTCTTCATTTAGGACCACTCTCGTCTTTGCCCATGAGTACTCTAAAAATTACGGAATTGTGATCACTTTATTAATTTCCAACTGTTGGGTTAGCACAATTATCTTAGATGCATTTTCATTGAGTAATCTATAAACTTAAGATTCAAGTTTGTAAACTAGACATTTGATGGAAAAGGATCGCAAACAGAACCACAACAACGAGCACCCGAGCTACAAATCTTCTCACAAACTTTGGATCTTACTCAGTTGCCAAAATTACAGGGGGGGGGGTTGGTTAATTCAGTTGGCTGGATGGCTGGTTGGCAATGCAAATTGATGTCAGCATTGTGGGCTCAATTACCATTGCCTGAGGTTACAATGAAGGACTCCTTTTCAATCTCTCCCATCACCCGAGGTGCGGTGACCCTTCAGTTAGTCTACTAACAGTTATCACTCTTCAATGAGACAGCAGTCCTCTATGACTATGGTGACTAAAATTATAATTACCAGGTTTTCCAACTAAAAATGAATTTGTTACCCTATTCCATTTTTAATGGTCTAATATTTAAGACTGATGCAAGCAATTCACAGAAACTGGTCATTACGGAAATTGCAGAGCAACGAAGATTGAAATAAAAAGAACTGGGCAAAATGATTACCACTAAGAAATGGCATTTGTTTTCAATTAGAAACACAACTATAATGAGGAAACGTTAAAAAAATGAAAGGACCCAAATATAGCATTTTGGCAATGATTAAGAAACAAAATAGCAGCAAATGCTAAAGAGAGAAAATAAAACATGGGTCCCAGTGGCATGGGTCTGAACTTACAATAAAAGAGGGAACAACTTGATCTCTAAAAGGAGGAAATTTCATACTATCCCTGGTTAGCTCCTTTCTTTCTCTTCCTTCAAAATCCTAGTTCGGTGACTTCCAAAGTCTGAGTATACATGGAGATTGAAAACATTAAAACATTGATTGCTTCCTTTTGTACGTGCAAAAATATCTTTTGCACTCTGTGCGGACACTCTTTAATGTTTCGCAGAAAAATAAAGTTTGGCACAATAGTAATGATAAATTCCAAGCAAGTAGTAATTAAAGGGGTCTATTAGTTGGTCTGGAGACTGAGGCGGGAGTTTAAGTTTTGAGATAAAGATATACTGGAAAGGCTGGGACTTCTCTCATTGGACAATAGGAAATTGAGGGGTGATCGTATTGATGTTTATAAAATCATGCAGGGCATAGGTAAGGTGAATGACAAGGGCCTTTTTTCCAGGGTAGGGGAGTTCAAAGCTCGGGGGTATATTTTTAAGGTTAGAGGAAAAACATTTAAAAAAGGACATGAAGAGCAACTTTTTTTTTTACACAAAGTAGTTCGGGTGTAGAATGAACTACCAGAGAAAGTGGCAGATGCAGGTAGAGTTATAATGTTTGAAAGACATTTGGATAAGTTAATGAATAGAAAAGGTTTGGAGCTGTATGGCTAAATGCAGGCAGGTGGGACCAGTTTAGTTTGGGAACATGGTTGGTGTGGATTGTTAGACCAAAGGGTCTGTTTCTATGCTGTACGATTCTATGGATTAGGTCCTAAGTCCTGATAATCAGGGTAGGGGTCGGAATCAGCAACAATAAGGGTCGAGTTTACTTATAACAATTCTAGTGACAAGCTCACACTGAGCTGGCCTTGGTGTAATTCATATGAATTTGGCACTCAAATTTGGCCTTTCAGCCCAAATTTTCCTCCTCTCTTGAGAACAAATCTACCAGCTCAGCGAGCAAACTTAGCAATCTGATCCACAACCTGAGCTACAAGTCTTCTCCAAAATTGCAAACCCCCAGCCTGTTTTGTGGGTATTTTTTTTTTTAAAATGAGGAATGGGTGGGAGTAGGAGGAAAAGAGTCTTGCTCCCCTGTGCGCGCGCATGCTCTTCCATTCCCTCCCACATACTTGTTCTCTTTCACTCCTTCACTCACATGCATATTCATTCACTACCTCCTTATGCAGACATACCCTTTTTCACCCCTTTTACTGCCTTCCCCACCCTACACACCTTCTCTCTCATCATACTTGTATGCTGCACCTGCTCAGGGGACCTGTTCTGCCATACTGAATGCAGTCTTAAAAGTCTTTGGTGTCTGTTCAATCTTATTTTTCCATGACCTGCTCTCACCCTCAATTTTTGGCTCATCTGTCAGCTTGAAGCATAGGAAACTAGGCGCAATAACAAATATGGAAGAGAAACTGCCTCTGATTGGAGGAGCATCTCTTCGCAGAATTCACATCTATCTGACTGCATTTGAAACATGGATTGCAGGCCAGATAAAAATCACTCTGAGGAGTCTCTGTTGGACAACCCTGCTTTAAAGCTCAGTTATACAGCACATAAACAAATACATCTGCACATTTACTTGTAATACTGTTTTAGAATGACTGATTAAGATTCTAAAATAACAGAATACCTGCATTAAAATAATTTGTAATTTGTAAGCAGATCATTACCAAATTCACAGAACATTTTTACCTAGCTTCTGAGTTGAAGAACAAAACTTGCATTAAACAGTTGTTTATTCAACAATAATGGAAACAATGTTTAATATTAAAGTTAACTCAACTGTAATCTTAATAGCATTATTAAAGACAAATTTAGTCAGCCAGTTTTGAGAAGATTTCTAGCTCAGGTTGAGGTTTGCTTGCTGAGCTGGGAGGTTCGATTTCAGACGTTTCGTCACCATACTAGGTAACATTGTCAGTGAGCCTCCAGATGAAGCACTGGTGGTGTGACCTGCTTTCTGTGTTTCGGTTTCCTTGGGTTGGTGATGTCACTTCTTATGGTGACATCATTTCCTGTTCTTTCTCTCAGGGGGTGGTAAATGGACTTGGATCCCATTTACCACCCCCTGAGAAAAAGAACGGGAAATGACGTCACTGCAGGAAATGACGTCACCAACCCAAGGAAACCCAAACATATAAATAGAAAGCAGGCTACACCACCAGTGCTTCATCTGGAGGCTCACTGACAATGTTACCTAGTATGATGATGAAACATCTGAAAACGAACCTTCCAGGTCAGCCAGTAAACCAACATCCACAAATTTAGTCAACTTTGCATATTAAGGTAGACGATGAACGACAAGTTAAATTGTTTTTGCTGCCATTCATTGAAGGGGAAATGCCGGAATATTAAGAAAGCCAATACAAAATATGATGGAAATACTTAGGTCAGATAGCATCTGTGGAGAAAGAAAAGAAAGTAGGACTTTGGCACCCTGATTTGGAGAGGGAAGGATGAACTGGAAGGCATGTGGTGACATAATTCAGGGTCTGCCAGCACAATCCCACCCCTGGGACTACATTTTAGAATGAAAAATAAGTATGTAGCAGGTGGCTGTTAACAGTGTTAATCACCTAAGATCTATTATTGGAGGGTGACTGAATTAAACTGGGTCTCTCATAAGGGATCAGGAATTAGGCCTGTAAGCAGTTTCTTGATAGCAGAACAAGGAGTCCAGTGTTCTAATCTTCGAGATCCTTTCCCAACTGCTTGACTAAAAATGAAGGCTGCTCAGTGGAGGGACTCCTTCTCCACAATGCAAACTTGAATATTGAGTTTTTTTTCTCTCGATTATCTGATTTAAAAAGTTAGAGAGAAGGCATCTCAAAGTATCAATATTTCTCCGTTACCTGAACTACAAGTTTCATCTTCTGGATTAGTGGTGCTGGAAGAGCACAGCAGTTCAGGCAGCATCCGAGGAGCAGTAAAATCGCGATTCGGGCAAAAGCCCTTCATCAGGAATAAAGGCAGAGAGCCTGAAGCGTGGAGAGATAAGCTAGAGGAGGGTGGGGGTGGGGAGAAAGTAGCATAGAGTACAATAGGTGAGTGGGGGAGGAGATGAAGGAGATAGGTCAGGGAGGAGAGGGTGGAGTGGATAGGTGGAAAAGGAGCTAGGCAGGTCGGACA
>NC_057718.1:78076983-78083502 GCF_004010195.1 Chiloscyllium plagiosum | reverse complement strand
AGGGTGGGTTGTAGGGGGGCGTGGACCTGGCCAGGTAGTCATGGAGGGAACGATCTTTGCGGAAGGCGGAAAGGGGTGGGGAGGGAAATATATCACTTGTGGTGGGGTCTTTTTGGAGGTGGCGGAAATGTCGGCGGATGATTTGGTTTATGCGAAGGTTGGTAGGGTGGAAGATGAGCACCAGGGGCGTTCTGTCCTTGTTACGGTTGGAGGGGTGGGGGCGAAGGGCGAAGGTGCGGGATGTGGACGAGATGCGTTGGAGGGCATTTTAACCGCGTGGGAAGGGAAATTGTGGTCTCTAAAGAAGGAGGCCATTTGATGTGTTCTGTGGTGGAACTGGTCTCCTGGGAGCAGATATGGCGGAGGCGGAGGAATTGGGAATTCGGGATGGCATTTTTGCAAGAGGCAGGGTGGGAAGAGGTGTAATCCAGGTAGCTGTGGGAGTCAGTGGGTTTGTAAAAAATGTCAGTGTCAAGTCGGTCGTCATTAATGGAGATAGAGAGGTTCAGGAAGGGGAGGGAAGTGTCAGAGAAGGTCCAGGTAAATTTAAGGTCAGGGTGGAATGTATTGGTGAAGTTGATGAATTGCCCAACACATTCCCACCACCAGGGATATATTTCCCTCCCCATCCCTTTGCGCCTACCGCAAAGACCGTTCCCTCCTTGACTACCTGGTCACGTCCACGCCCCCTACAACCCACCCTCCAATCCTGGCACCTTCCCCTGCCACCGCAGGGGCTGCAAAACCTGCGCCCACACCTCCTCCCTCACCTCCATCCAAGGCCCGAAAGGAGCCTTCCACATCCATCAAAGTTTTACCTGCACATCCACTAATATCATCATTTATTGTAGCCGTTGCTCCCGATGCGGTCTCCTATACATTGGGGAGACTGGACGCCTCCTAGCAGAGCGCTTTGGGGAACATCTCCGGGACACCCGCACCAATCAACCACAACCGCCCTGTGGCCCAACATTTCAACTCCCCCTCCCACTCTGCCGAGGACATGGAGGTCCTGGGCCTCCTTCACCTCCGCTCCCTCACCATCAGATGTATGGAGGAAGAATGCCTCATCTTCCGCATCGGAACACTTCAATCCCAGGGCATCAATGTGGACTTCAACAGTTTCTTCATTTCCCCTTCCCCCACCTCACCCTAGTTCCAAACTTCCAGCTCAGCACTGTCCCCATGACTTGTCCTACCTGCCTATCTTCTTTCCACCTATCCACTCCACCCTCCCCCAGCTCCCAACCTATCACCTTCATCCCCTCCCCCACTCACCTATTGTGCTCTATGCTACTTTCTCCCCACCCCTATCCTCCTCTAGCTCATCTCTCCACGCTTCAGGCTCTCTGCCTTTATTCCTGATGAAGGGCTTTTACCCAAAAAGTCGATTTTACTGCTCCTCGGATGCTGCCTGAACTGCTGTGCTCTTCCAGCACCACTAATCCAGAGTCTGGATTCCAGCATCTGCAGTCATTGTTTTTACCTACAAGTTTAATCTTGCCTAGTGCTGGAGGGCCGTCACCAACTAGGCACAAATCGACCAGTGTGGGGAAAATTTTGTTACTGTTCCTCACACAATAAATAGCTGTGACCCTTATTCTATTACAGCCAGTGTTCATGTTTAAAGTCAATAACATTTCAGGAGAATAATTTTGCTCTTGCACTCGGAAATGCCCTGCTCATCTTTAGGACAGAGTCATTTAACTTCACCCTCCAGGCTGGAAAGACATGTTACTAAAGATATCTTTCCAATATAATTGGCAATGTTATGCTCTTGGATGTTGTTTGATAGAGCACTCGAGTCTAATAAGACAATAAGAAAAAGGAACAACAGCAGGCCACTTAGACTCTTGAGTGTGCTCTGCCATTCAATAGGATTATGGCTGATCCAATATTCCACAGGTTAACTTTTGCGAAAACCCTCAATTCCCAACTGATCAAGGACCTATTGCAGCCTTCAACATACTCAAGCACTCTGCCCCAACAGCTGTCTATGGCATGGAGTTCTGAGACTCTCAAACTTTAGAAAATAAGTTTCCCATCTCAATCTTAAATTGGCAACTCTTAATTCTGAGACTAGGCCCTCTGGTTCTCGACTCTCCCATGAGTGGAAACACCATCTCAGCATTTATCCCGTCAAGCCCTTTAACAATCTTATACGTTTCACCTTATTCTTCTAAATTGCAATGAACCTGGTTAACCTTTGCTCCCAACACAATCTCTCCACACTAGGGATCATCCTACTGAACCTTTTCTGAACTGCCTTCAATGAAATAATAACTTATTTTAAAAGCAGTACTCCAGTTGTAGGTCTCACCAGCAGCACCACAGTTGCAGGAAGATTTCTCTTTTCTTAATTTCAACCCCCTTGAAATGAGGGCCAACATTCCATAGCCTTCCTGATTACCTGTTACATTTGTGTGCTTTGTGTGTTTAATACACAAATGCCTTAAGTCCCTTTGTGTGGCAGGTTTCTGCAGTTTTTTTCTCCACTGAAATAACACTTTTTTTGTTCTCCCCTCCAAAATGAACAAGTTCACATTTTCCACATTATGCTCCATTTCCCAACTTTTTGCCCACTTACTTAACCCATCAATAATCTCTCTGTAAAGTTTCTTTCATTCTTTTGCAATGTAAGAACATAACTATTTGTACCTCGCTGCATCATTGGAGAAGGTTGGTTGAGTAGAGTGGCCAAACCATGGTAAATAGCTCCTTGTCTTGCTATTTCTAAAGTGACCACAGAACCAGTTCTTGTCATAAACTCTGCAGCCCTGAAAGAGAAGAGTTTGTTTAATTATTTAAATTTTAATTGCAAGAATTTAAGAATTTTCAAAAACTATATTTGATAAATGGCTAGTCTAGCACAAAATACCAAATAAATTAAATCTGCCCAGTTAAAAAATTAAAGCTTGCATTTTTCAATTCACTCCCATGTGTTGTATCTACCATCATAAGTTCTGACCACAAGATGTAGGAGCAGAAATTAGGCCATTCAACCCATTGAGTCTGCTCTGCCATTCAATTATGGTTGCTAAGTTTCTCAAACCCATTCTTCAACTTTCTCTCCATAATCCTTGACACGAAAGAAACTACCTCAGTCTTAAATATACTCAATGACCTGGCCTCCACAGCCTTCTATGGCAGTGAATTCCATAGATTCACCACTCTCTGGCCGAAGAAGTTTCTCCTTATATCCATTCTAAAAAGGTCTTGCCTTTACTCTAAGGCTGTGTCCTTAGGATTGAACCTGATCCCTACATAACCTCCACCATTTGTTAGCAGAGCATGAGGAAGTTGCATGGTCAGTCTTAAGAGGAAGCAGTCTGCCTCTTGCCTACTTGCAGAGGTGAGGCAGAAGCTTGACTAATATCCAGAATGGAGTGACAGATTTGTTTTTATACTATTCATGCTCCCCATACCACATCAGAAAAGATTTACAAGGATGTTGCCAGGGTTGGGGGATATGTGCTATAGGGAGACGTTGAATAGTCTAGGGCTGTTTTCCCTAGAGCGTTGGAGGCTGAGGGGTGACCTTAAAGAGGTTTATAAAATCATGAGAGGCATGGATAGGGTAAATAGACAAGATATTTTCCCTGGGGTGGGGTAGTCCAGAACTATGGGGCAATGGCTTAGGGTGAGAGGGGAAAGATAAGAAAGAGACCTAAGGGGTAATTTTTTCACACAGAAGGTGGTATGTGTGGGGAATGGGCCGCCAGAGGAAGTGGTGGAGGTTAGTACAATTACATTTAAAAGGCATTTGGATAGGTATATGAATAGGAAGAGTTTGTAGGGATATGGGCCAGGCGCTGGCAGGTGGCACTAGATTGGGTTGGGATATCTGGTCGGCCTGGACATGTTGGACCGAAGGGTCTGTTTCCGTGCTGTACATCTCCCATGACTCCTAATAAGCTTACACGCAAAACATTGGAGTTAAGATTTTCGATTGGAATTATTTTCCAAATGATAGTATTACTTTGACTGTCAGAGTCATACTGCATGGAAAGAGACCCTTAGCCCCAAATCATTCATGCAGACCAGACATCCCTATGCGACCAAGCCCACATCCCTCTAAATCCGACCGATTCATACAGCCATCCAGATAGGTTTTAAATGTTGTAATCGTACCTGTCTACACCACTTCCTCTGGCATCTCATTCCATACATGCACCACACTCTGCATGAAAAAGTTACCCTTCAAGTCCTTTAAAAATTTATTTTTCCCCTCATCTTAAACCTATGCCCTCTAATTTTGGATTTCTCACACCCTTGGAACAAGACCGTGGCTATTCACCCTATCCATGCCCCTCATTATATTATAGAACTCTAGGTCACCCCTCAGTCTCCAATGTTCCAGGGAAAAAAGCCCCAGCCTATTGAGCTTCTCCTTATAGCTCAAACCTTCTAGTCTTGGCAATATCCTCAAATCTTTTCTGCACCCTCTCAAGTTTAACAACATCCTTCCTAAAGAAGGGTGACCAGAATTGTCTGCAGTATTCCAAAACTGGCCTCACCAATGTCCTGTACAACAGCAACATGACAACCCAACTCCTAAACTTAATGCACTGACCAATGTTAGCAAATGTGCCAAACACCTGCGACTCCATTTTCAAGGAATTATGCACCTGTGCGCATAGGTTTGTTTGGCAACACTCTCCAGGGCCTTACCATTTACTACACAAGTCCTGCCCTGGTTTCTCTTCCCAAAATGCAACACCTTGCATTTACCGAAATTAAACTCTATGTACCATTCCTCAGCCCAGTGGCCAATCTGATCAAGCTTCCATGGTACTTGAAGATAATCCTCTTCACTGTCCGCTATATCACCTATTTTGGGGTCATCTGCAAACTTACTAACCATACCTACTAACCATACCTACTATATTCATATCTAGATCATTTATATAAATGATGAGAAGCAGTGGTTCCAGACCTGATCCTTGTGGCACACCAGTGGTCACAGGTCTCCAGTTGGAAAAAAACATCCCTCCACTACCACCTGTGTCTCCTATCTTCAAAGCAATTTTGTATTCAATTGGTTAGCTCCCCCAGGTCCCATATGAACTAACCTTACTAACCAGTCTACCATGCAGAACCTGGTCAAATGCTTTATTGAAGTCCTGCAGCTCTGCCTTCATTCTTGTAAAAATTATCTCTTCAAAAAAAACTCAAATCAATCTCACTGTATTTAATCAGTAAACAAACTGAAGTACTCATTACCTTTCTTGTGAAAGTCCCACAAGGCTGCGACCATCTACACTCAGTAATTGATCTCCGGCAGCCAAACGACCATCCTGCAGAGACACAGCATTGATGCAACGATTAGCCAGCATCTTGTCTTATACGTTAGGGTGGAAATGAAAAAAAACAAGCCCATAGATTAATTTTAATTGCCATTCATTCCAAAAGTTAAATTATGCAGGGTAGAGGTGAGAAAACAATGGTCCTGCAAGAGCTATTTGTGTCATAAGAATAATTTGAATACTTGCACTAAGAATCAGAGAATTTAAGAGGAAAAGACTACCAGATTTTCTGCTTTTACCAGATTAGAGACCTTTAAAATGATTGATCACGGAAAGTGGTCCAAAATGAATCAGGTTGTTTTTGTGAGCTAGAAATGAATTCTGCTATGAGGCGAGCACACAGAGAGCAATGAGAAGAGTGATGAGAAGATGCGAGTAGCCACGTGATTGCTTTCTCATTCTTGCTGAGATGTATTGAGCATTAGAACTATCAGTTAAGTCAGTTTCAAAATGCCAGAGAGCATTGCACACATTCATTAGTTATTAAGCTATCACTTACCTGACCTAGCAAACGACAAATTAACTAGCAAATGATGTTAAATATTTTGTGGAAATTTAATTATTAATATGCAGTGATTATTAACTATAATTGTTAAATTGATTGCTTTTGAAACTTTATTCAAATTTTTTGTTTGATTTAAGTTTACATCAGTTGTCAAATAACCAGTTTTACAATTTTGAATTTTTTTAATAGATATTTTTATTAGAGATTTAACATTTTTACAAGTTTACAAAAATAAACAAAACTCTCAAATACAAACATTGATATACAATGAAATCAAATATACAATAGCCAAAATTTAACAAAAGAAAAAATACAGAAAAAGGAAAAAAAATCAAAACTCAACTATCTACTAATCTAACCTACAACTAACCAGAGTGTATATTTAAGTCTCTTACATGCTCGGAATGTGTTATCAAATGTAATAAAACCCGTATTCATGCGGGAGTCCTCTCCTAAGGGGCCCCGGACCAGCCAGATTTGTAATCTCAATTAAATAAAAGCCCTTGTTAGGATAGCCGAAATATCTGCATTTATGTAATTCAAGAAGAACTGCCATATTTTATAAAATAATTCGGTCTTTCGGTGCACCATATTTGTAAGGAAGTCAAGGGGAATACATTCCATAATTAATCTGTGCCAATTTAAAAGTCCAGGGGGGCCCTCAGCCACCCAGTTTACCAAAATATTTTTCCTTGCACAGAAAGAGAG
>NC_057718.1:78055793-78073134 GCF_004010195.1 Chiloscyllium plagiosum | reverse complement strand
ATCAACCATAATCATCTGGGCAAATCTGAGACCCCTCGGGAGTGGAAACCCTATCCAGAACATCCCGAGTGTAGAGCATATAAAATTTACAAAAATAAAGCCTCTCTAATACACTCACAACAATACAATAAAAAACTATTTTGAAATAAAAAAAATATAAAACGTATCTAAGTGGAGATTTTCCCCCTTGGGGAAAGTGACACCAGGGGGTGTCACTTCCTCTCCAAAAGTCCATCATATCCTCTCCCAACCAATGCCCCACCCTTGACCCAGGCCCTCCTCAATAAAATGAGGAGAATTCAGATATAATACAAAGCTAGAGTTAACAGTGAGCACCCTACCCCCACCCATACCAACACCTGGATATATTTGGTAATGTTAATACCATATATAAACATATAACTATAAAATTACAACCTTAACAAATAATAATTAAATATAATAATACAAAATAACAAGGGAAAAACAACCCCGCTCCTAATGACAGAGGTAAAATAGAATAAGGTAACCACCTCCCCCAAACCCCCCGGCTATATATATATATACATACATACCCACATATATACATAAAATAATTTAAAAAAACAACCCCGGGTGGGGGAGGTGGGGGGGAGATAATCAAATCCCTCTCCCACCCCCCATGATAGTATTAAACAGTAAGGTAAGAAAAAAGAAAAAAAAAGGGGGGGATATAAACCAAAGCGGAGGGAAAGGCAAACCAACATCCATTATCTCTTACAATTTATCTAAGAGAGTCCAAGAATTCCTTAGCCTTTTCTGGCGATCCGAAGTTATACATGGATCCTTCATGGTTAAAGCGTAGCGTTGCTGGGTAGCGTAAGGAGTATTGAATATTTAAGTCCCTTAAACGCTTCTCTGCCTCGTCAAATGCCTTCCTCTTTCGGACCAGAGCTGGGGAAAAGTCCTGGAATAACATGATCTTGGATCCTTTATAGATCATAGCTTGGGGGTCTCTTCCAAGATTTCTAGAAGGTTCTAGGAGTATCTGCCGCTCCCTATAGCTCTGCAGCCGGAACAGGACCGGGCGAGGGCGCTGGTTCAAGCCGGGCCCGCGTATTGCGACCCGGTAGGCCCATTCTACCCTTACCCGGCCTGATCCAGCTTCCAGATATAAAAGCTGTGGCAGCCACTGCTCGAGGAATGCTGTAAGCTTTAATGTCTCGGTCGTGCTTCTGCAGCGCGGCCGAGAATGAGTCCGATCGATTTCGGGACTCCTCGATAAAAGCGTCGATCTTCGTATCCTGCTTGGAGATCATCTCCACAAGGCCTGTCACTGTAGGTAAGTCCCCCGGGGCGGCTGTGGACGCCTCAGCTGGAGAGGGTGGGGGAGGGGTTCCTGCTTGCTGAGAGCTGCGGGGTCCCTTCCCTTTGGTCATTTTTACTAAATATTAGACTGTTTAAATGTAATACTAAGCAACTAAATAAATTAAACAGCTATTATGAATGATTTGGTGAGTGTGGTGGGGGTGGGTGACCCACTTTACCAAAGTCTTGGGAAGAGCACTATAGACTCAGACTTGCTGGGTCGCCGCCATCTTGGATCCCCCCCCACAATTTTGAATATTAACAAGGTCAACAACAAAGGCATGCTTTGGATGAACCTATGTCATGTTCGTTAGCATGTTAATAGGTGGGAATTATTACAAAGGATACCGCATACAAACAATGGCAGAACAAATATGAATGGTAGCTGTTAACAATTCATATTATGCACATTACCTGAATAGCTCAGAGGTTTCCAGACCAAATAAATGCCCACTCTTGACAAATAAGCACACAACCACTGCACCACAAGAACCCTCACCTGTGTTCTTAAATATTATCTAATCAACCTGTTCAGAGATGTTATTACATACTGCTGGAGCAGGTATGACTTGAACCTAGGCCTCCTGGCTCAGAGGTAGGGACATTACCATTATACCACCATGAACAGCAGCTAATTTTGATCGGCTCTCAGATTAAATTCTGGTGAGCCTTAAAAGCGACCTCCATTTCTGACTGCATTTGAGAATGCATGTGCGATGGAATCCATTCACAATTTATTTGATTACAAATAATTAGATTTTGCTTTTATTTTATTGATGACACTTATTTATAGTTATTAAAATCATGAGAAAAATAGAAGATAGTTAATCACAATTTCAGTTTCAATAAATTTAGACTTTTATTCTATAAATGCACACATATTTTAACACCTCAGCAAATGTTTAAAACACTCCAAATTTGTACTGAACTACATATGTCCTTTTCTCATTTCAAGTGCCACTTTCATGAATACTTGGGGAGAAATGCTCAATTGGGAAAGTTTTAAATTTTTCAATTTCATGAAACCATACTTTCTATTCAATAAATATTTCTAGCCAGTTATTTAAAGAAAGACTTGGAATTTAAATAGTTTTTGACAACTCCGGTATCTCGACATCCAAGAACTTCAGACATACAGATAATATCTTGAGTGTGGGGAAATATAACAGCTAATTGGCCAAGGTCACAAATAACAAGAGAAATAAATGACTGACTAGATATGGGTTATACCCATCCCCACCCACAAAGCAATGTGGGCTGGAATACCAGAAGAACGCATTTTCAAGCAGTGTTGTATCCTGGGCAGATATGATTGTATACATCAAATAGTTAAATCAGACTACCCAAAAACATTTCAGGTAATTTACTGAACCCAGATAAACAATGACAACATTTATTTGCACTATGTCTCGCTTTAGAAAAGAATGCACACAACTCACTTATCCAACCTGGATCAGTCCTCCAGTGCTTAAGCATGTAGGACATTTCTGCTTAATCAGTTCAGGAATGAAATCCACTTACCAAGTCTGCAGCTCCTCCTTTCACCACAGATTTAACATAGATTCCTAGTTTATCCTGTCCCGCACCCTGAGAACATTGAAAGTAGATCAGTATCAAATAGCTGAATAAATTGATTTGAGCTAAATCACACTAAACTACAGTCATAAGATAGGTTAGGGAGATGCAGATCATCAATTATTTACTGGAATCATCTGGAAATATTGTTGGTAGTTAAGACTAATGTGGGCCCCTTAATAACACACAACATAAAACTGGACATCAGAAAAAGGTGATTTATAAAACAAGAATTTGGATTAATATTCACATCTGGATGAATTACCAGAGATAATAGTCAATTTGAAAATAAATTTACAGGATGAACTAATTTCCATGAACTTCCTGATGAAGGGCTTTTGCACAAAACATCGATTCTCCTGCTCCTTCGACGCTGCCTGACCTGCTGTGCTTTTCCAGCAGCACACTCTCGACTCTAACTTCATTCCTTGGCAGCACGGTAGCACTGTTGCCTCACACCGCCAGGGATCAGACTTTGGGTGACTGGGTGGAATTTGCAGGTTTCCCCAGTGTCTGCAAGGGCTTCCCGATTGCTCCGGTTTCCTCCCAAAGATGGGCAGGTTAGGTTAATTAGCTATGCAAAAAAAGATTGCCCCAGTGTCTGAAGATGTGCAGGCGAGGTAGATTAGTCATGGTAAATGCAAGGTTACAGGATAGGGTGGAGGGCTTGGTTTGGATGGGATGCTCTTCGGAGGGACAGTGCAGATTGTATGGATTCTAGATTCAAGACAAGTTTTAAAAAATAGTTGATGCAGAAACGAGGGATCAAAGATGGAACATCTCCAGATCTCAGTTAATTCCATTTCAGGGCTTTATTAAATAAGACAAAGTTGTTGAAATACAACTCCATTTCCAAAAACAAATTGTCCTAGTGAATTTGAAAACTAACAAATTTTCCCCAATTGTTACAAAGGGCAGGAGAGATAAACTAGAAACTAAGGGAATCAAAATATTGCCACTTATGAAAATCTGCAATCCAAACAAAAATGCTAAAAATAGATAACAGGTGAGTTAGCATCTATGAAGAGAAAAAGTTTTTACTACAGCATGACACCCATAATCTTGGATAGGAAATTATTTCAGGAGGTAGAAGACAGATAGGGCAATCGACAAATTAGAAGGATGTGAACAGGGATGCTGCCAAATCAACATCTCCTCTAATTATTTTCTGCTATGCACCTCCAACACCCAAGTATGAAACTGGAAGTCAATGCTGGGAGTCACACTGGCATGCCGATCAGTGTGCGGGAACATCCAAGTGGCCCCACAGCTTAGAATGAGTGCTGCTCCCAAGGATTTATTATGGGGTCTCAACTTTTCATTGTTATCTATAGCGGATTCGGAATGAGAAAGACAGCCGTACATCTACATTTGCTGACATTATGTTAGGTGACAGTTTTATGGGCGGGGAAGTAGAGTTTAATTTCTAGGTTATTACAGGCATATGCTTTAGCTTCAGCTGGAATACGGGGGATGCAGGGCAATTATCTGACTTGAGGATCGCAGTCAACCATCCATAGAAAATCTGCATTAATCTCAAATGCAGAAAGGTAGATCAGGGAAGAAAACAGGATACAAGAAACATGTGACATGTTACATCACTTTGATGGAAGTAGAAAGTCACAGAGAAACAGATAAAATTACATCAGAAAAGTTAATAAATGCAGAATATTATGGGAAAGTGAGAGGTCATTCACCTCAGTCCCCAGATAGGAGTATTCCCAAACTTGAGATTTTTCTAGAATTTGTAGCTGAACAGAAAAAAAAGGCTCACATTCGCTAACTGCTCAATGCCAGCAGACAGGTATAATAAAAACACTAAAAAGATGAATGAAATATTTATCAACAGAACTGCAGAGATATCCGCTATGTTATAGCTATAGAGAGCTCTAGTTAGATCCAATTAGGTCCCACAATGCATTCAATTCAGTATAGTGCCTCACAGAAGAATATATTAGAAGAGGTATGATGCAGACTCCCCAGAAAAATACAGGGGTTAAAGAGGTAAACATTATGAAGTTGGTTTGCACAGAGTATGCTTAATAGAAGAATATGGTGTGAGGTTTAAAAAATGATTAAGGATTTTACAAGAACAACTATTTCCTCTTAAAAAAAAAATCATAGAATCCCTACAGTATGGAAAGAGGTCATTCAGCCCATTAGGTCTGCACCAACCCTCCAAACAGCATCTCACCCAGACCCAACCCCCGAACCTATCCCAAAACCACACATTTACCATGGTTAATACATTTCGCCTGCACATCTTTGGACTGTGGGAGGAAACCAGAGTACCTGACAGAAACCCTTGCAGATATTTGCTGTGAGGCAGCAGTGCTAACTACTAAGCAATCATGCCACTCATAACACAAGTCTATAATAATTCACCATTACCTTAGAAAAAGAGATAGGTTGCTCATCGAATTGTATCAAAAAGCACTTCATTTAAAAAAGTACAGAAAATATAGAACATTTTTCTTCATTTGCATAGGCGAATTGGCAATTCTAAAACAGATTTCATTTTTTAAAATGGAAAATACTGAAGATGTTGGAAATCCAAAGTAAAAGCCAATCAGTTGCCAAAAATCTGAAATAAAAATGGAACATCTTCTACATACTCAGCAGGTCTGGAAGCACGTGCGCAAAGAGAAAGAGTTATTATTTCAGATCAAAGAGTGCTTCAGGATTTTGAATTCAGTAACAATGCAGGAACTGCAAGATATTTACAGATCTAGATGGTATGTAACTTGTAGGTTTTAAATGTTCCCATGTGTTTGCTGCCATCGTACTTCGAGGTCAGGATGACCAAAACACACTCTAAGGATGACATCAGCAAGTTTTTCAGCTGATCCTCAAGCAGCTTTGCTGCATACCAATTATTTAAGTACAGTTGTTAAGCAATGGTGATGTTGAGAGGAGAAGCAAATTAGATTTTGTGCTTTAATTTATTTAATGAATAAGCACAGGAATGGATTGAAGGTTAACCAATAAGTGATGACCAGATGATAGATTTTTGAGAACTCAGCATAAACAGATTATTTAATGGTTATGATGCCAGTCAAATATTTTCATTCATCTAGCAACAAACTTTTAAGGCATTGTTAAGATATTGTGTAGCTAAAGTTTGATTATTATGCAATTTGGTGCTCTTATATATACACACGTGTTAATGTAGCATCTCAAATATTTATAATTGTTTGGTAGTACACAACTTGAACACGGCTGGACAGATATTAGGAAGTTTTCACCTTGCATTCATCTGGATTAACACAAGACATTATCAAATTTCAAATATCCACAACCAATTATATTTTCAAAGAAAAGGGTACGGCTTGCTTTCTCCATGGTAACACCTCAACCAATGGGAAGAAGCACTGGTTACCTGAGCTGGCTGGTAATTCAAAAAAGCACAAGGTTTGAGAAATTCCTTTATTTTACAGGAAATGAGTTCCTGAAATGAAGAGCTTGACATGTCTAGCAAGCTCCTTGGATTATTTTGAATTGATTCTGTTGTAATTAGCATGCACAGGACTTCGCCCGCCATCACCTCCACACCGCCCCCCCCCCCCCCCCATCAATTTCATGTTGTTGCTTTGCAGTGGTGACAGATATTATAAGGATACTGTCATCTGTTCAAAGAGCATTTTACCTACCATACAACTAAGCAACACTGCATTTTACTTACTCAGCCAGTACAGTGCCAGGTACACAGGCTGCATGTATGAGCGATTGGCTAATCATTCAAACAGCAAGTTTCTTTGGTTGCTCATAAAGTGGAGCATAGGCTGCACTTATAAAACCCAAAACAAAATGTCAACTCCTAGATGAGAGTCTGTAAAGTATTAGGCAGCTGTGTAACTTGCTTGGATTTTCCATTTGCTGGTAATTAAATTTCAAGCTCACATGGAGGAAAAACAGAGCTGCACAAGATACTCAACTAGTTCCTGCAAGCATCTGGGCAATGAGCTAGAATCAACCAGCTTATAAAGGAAGATAAAACAGCAATTAATCCAGAGACCCAGGTAATACTCTGGAGACCGGGGCTCAAATTTCACCATGGCAAGCGACAGAATTGGAATTAATCACAAATCTGGAATTAAGAGTCTAACGATGGCCATTATCAATTGTTGGAAAAACCCAGCTGGTTCACTAATGCTATTTAGGAAAGAAAACCTGCCACCTGGCCTACATGTGACTCTAGACCAACAGCTATGTGGTGGACTCTGATTTGCTCTTGCTCAATTAAAAATGGGCAATAAATGCCGTCCTAGCCAACAGCACCTGCATCCCATAAATAATGATTTTCAGTTTCTCTAACCAACATAAATTGTCACCCAGAGCTTTTCCCATGGATGTTTATTTAAAAAGCTAGAGGTCACAAGTAATACTCTGTATGAACAAAGAACCAAAACATGCCATGACCCTTTGAGCCCGTGCCAACATTCAATAAAATCATGATCGATCTGAATTTAACTTTTACTCTACATCCTGAAAACTCTTAACAATTCTGCAACCACTGTCTTTTGAGGAAGGGAAATCTAAGTACTCTAAACCCTCAGAAAAATAGTTTCTTCACTGGTTTTAAACGGGCAATCCTCATTTTTAAACTATGACGCCTAGTTCTAGATTCCTTCACTGGAGGAAACATCCTTTCTCTATGCACCCGATTAATTCCCCCTTTTATGTTTTAAGTCATCGGTGACTCTTCTAAACTCCAGAGGATACAGACCTATCCTCTAAACCTTCTCCAGGCTGCTTCTACTATATCAACATCCTTCCAGAAGACTAGGACTGTATATAGATGCTGGTTCTTTAGCTTAGAGTGATTCTAACAGCATGAGCTCAATTCTCACACTGGCTGAAGTTATCATGCAGGATACTTCTTTTCAAACTCTCCCATCACCTGAGGCCTGTTGACCCTCAGGTTAAACCACCACTAGTCATCTCTCTTTGATGAGACAGTAGTCCTATGGTCCAGTAGGTCTATGGTTAGTTCACCTGTACTCTAGATGCAGTTTCATCAATGCTCTGTATAACTGAAGTATAATCTCCTTACTCTTGCATTCATTTCCAATTGCAATGAAAACACATTTTTAGTTTTTGTGATTCCTTGCTGCACCTGCAAGTACAGCACACAAATCTTCAGCGATTCATCTCTAAAAAACCTGGATGTCTCTATCCTAAAACGATGCAACTTCATACAATTTATTGGCTTTCTTTTTTTTCTTCCCAGAATGGACAATTACACACGTTTCACATTGATTTTTCTTAATCTTTCATGACTTTGTGAATTTCTTTTATGGAACACAAATCTTAGCAACAATACTGAGCGACTGACCACTAACAGCACACATACAGAACTTTTTAAAGTTAAAACATCTATTCTAAGTAGTTAAAAGTTGGTACATCAAAAACAGCAGTGCTCAATTCCGATAAAGAGTGTCATTTAACTTTACTTCTCATGCAACTTAAAAATAGTGACAGATAAGAATGACAGGGAAGTTGTATTTTGGAAGATATGAATAGGCCAATACATTTCCACCTCTGCTTTGGCATATACCATCCTACATTTCGCTATTTACTCTGACAGTTGAAATAATGTATGAATTAGGGGTAACAGACAATTGTGCCCCTCAATCCTGCTTCATCATTTAATAATATCACGGTGGATTTAATTGTGGCCTCATTTCCAGAATCTGATCTATTTTTTAATAACCTTTAATATTTTTGTTAGCCAAGTATTTTTCTAGCTTTGCATTCAAAATATTCAATGGCTTTGGATCCACTCTCTGAACATTCCAAAGACATGACGATCAGAGAAAAAAAAATGTCATCTCCACCTTAAATGATCAGAACTACTTTTAATTCTGTCCACAAATTCTGAAGGTTCCTCTTTTACTTTGGTCATAGCATTACCCACAGGACTTAAATGCAAACATTATCTTACCTTAGCAGCTACAATGCTTAGGCCCATTCCATTTTGCTTTTTCAGTGTCACAGTAATTATCTCTGGTTCTTTACGATTAGGCTCAGCCTTAACAGAAAAAGAACAATGTGGTGAAAAATACAAACCCAGGACATGAAGAGACCGCCCAACAGTTTGAATTCAGCAGTTAGAATACCTGATCCAAAACTCAACAATATCAACAACAGGAGTGAAAAGAGAATATGAAGTACATTCTGTTTCTTAATGACAAAATGAAATTGCACTAATTTTCCTTATATTACTTTTCTAATTTAAAGTACTTTAAATTATCAACTCAGTTTTTAAAAAAAAATTTGGCAACTCAATAAACAACCATTTACCTAACTTGGAATTTCACTCATTAAATTCGTACTCAAATGTCATTGAAATGGTTAATCATCGCTAGATTCTGCAGTTATTTGTTGGCTGCAAAATTGCTCCCCTTTTGCTTTCAGCTTTGGGACCAGTAATAACACCTGAACAACTGGTGCCACACAGGAGGTTGCTGAGTAAGATAAGAGCCCATGGTGTTAGAGGCAAGGTACAGGCATAGATAGAAGATTGGCTGTCTGGCAGAAAGCAGAGAGTGGGGATAAAAGGGTCTGTCTCAGAACAGCAGCCGATGATTAGTGGTGTTGCACAAGGGTAATGTTGGGACTACAGCTTTTCACTTTATACATTAATTATCTAGATGAAGGAACTGAGGGCACTTGGCTAAGTTTGCAGATAATGCAAAAGGTAGGTGGAGGGAAAGGTAGTAGGGAGGCTGCAGAAGGTTTAGACAAGTTAGGAGAGTGGGCAAAGAAGTGGCAGATGATATACAATGTGGTAAAGTGAGAGACCATGTACTTTGGTAGTAAGATTAGAGGCATAGACTGTTTTCTAAATGGGAGAAAATTTAGAGATCTAAATTGTAAAGGGATTTAGCAGTCCTAGTTCAGGATTGTCTTAAAGGTAAACTTGCAGGTTGAGTCGGTAGTTAGGAAGGCAAATACATGATGGCATTTATTTCAAAAAGAACTAGAATATAAAAGCAGGAATGTACTTCTGAGGCTTTAAAAGGCTCTGGTCAGACCATATTTACAATATTGTGAGCAATTTTGGGTCCTACACCTCAGGAAGGATTCACTGGCCCTCGAGTGTGTTCAGAGCAGGTTGACAAGAATAATCCCAGGAATGAAAGGTTGAATATGAGAAACATTTGAGGGACTCTGGGTCTACACTCGATGGAGTTTAGTAAGATGAGAGGGGGATCTAATTAATACTGAATGGTCTGGACAGAGTGGACATTGCGAAAATGTTTCCATTAGCAGGAGAGTCTAAGACCAGAGGGCACAGCCTTTTAGAGTAAAGGGAAAACCCTTTAGAATGGAGATGAGGAGAAACTTATTCAGCCAGAGGGCCAGGGTCATTGAATATATTTCAAACAGAGATAGATAGCCTCTTGATTATTAAGGGGAGAAAGCAGGAGAATGGGACTGTAAGCTTATCAGCCACGATGGAATGTTGGAGCAGACTTGATGGACCTAATGGCTTAATTTCTGCTCCTGTGTCTTACTGCCTTACAAGCTCACAGCTAGGTTATGATTCATTCCCTCAATTTTTAAAAAGCTGATCAGCTGAATTGAAAAGCAGCTACACTAACCATTAAAAAATGCCAAAGTTTTATTGAACCTTTTTATTGTGGCTCTGACAACTAATAAACATCAGGTAAGACAGCATTGCCAGTAGGTTACATGCAAGAAAATGGTATAATAAAGTTAAAATACTAAAAGAGAATATGATACATAATATATTAAAAAGATGTGCATATTAAGCTAAATAAGATACTTAGACACATTTATTAAAATTCAGAAGCCAGGACACTATAAATGTCTGGGGTACTAAAGTCAAATTCAAAATCTGCTTCATGAACTGAAGCCTGGAGACAAAAAAGGAAACAACACTTAAAAATTTATACCCGTACCATATATTCACATGCAATCAATAACGAGGTAACGAGGTGACATGATAGAAGATGCATAGAATCACACCAGTGTGGAAACAGGCCATTCAGCCGACCAAGTCTACACGACCTGAAGGTTAACCCACCCAGACTCATTCCCCCCGTCCTATATTTACCCCAGACTAATGCCCTAACTTACACATCCCTAAACACTACAGGCAATTTAGCATGGTCAATTCATCTAACCTGCACATCTTTGTGTTGTGGGAGGAAACCCATACATGGGGAGAATGTGCAAACTCCACACAGACACTCGCTCGAGGCTGGAATCAAACCTGAGTCCCTGGCGCTGAGAGGCAGCAGTGCTAACTACTGAGCCACTGTAGAAGATGAGAAATTCTTTGAAAGGATTGAGAAATTTTCCAGTTGTTTCTAATAAAAATAAACCTGTCTTAAAAATGGAAAACTGACATAAATGGTTTACTTTCAGACACTATGAATGATCACCAGAACAAAACCGCCATCCATTCCCAGTAACTGAAAGAAACCAAGAATGAAAATCAGAGTAAATAATGAAGAATCTTGTCAGAGAGAAGCATTTAGATAAAGGTGGCATTTCTTTCTGCTTTAGAAAATCTATTATCCAATAATCTTGAATATGCTTTGAATATTCAGAAGTAATGCTACTAATGATTCATGGTAAGTGCATTAGCAAAATCAAACCTGGTCAATTCAGCTCTCTTTAATCACTCCATGTCCTACCTATCAACATTTACCTTCATGAAAGCTTGTAGCCTTTATGTCATTAAAGTCAACTAATCATTGACAAATTAAGCAATGCTCACACACCATACAAACGCAATGTAAATACATTTGTTCCAGATAGTATTGAACTTTGTTTTAAACAATGAGGGAGGGAATAAATGCATATACATTCTAAATTACCAACTTACCAACTCAGTATCAAGTGGAAAATTACTTTCATAGTCAGCACTCTCAAAATAAACTGTCCATGTACCAGGTGATCGTGAATGACTGGTTAGTCTACAAAAACCTACAGGATAGAACAGATTTAAACAATACGGCAGATAGTAGTATTTTTTCATAAATACAGTAAGTTTGGGGAAAGGGAAAGGCACTAATTAGAAAGAGACAAGTTTCCAGATGATTGCTTAATGTTTGGAAAAATGGTAATAATCACTTCATTTCATGTTTATTAAATATAACATGTTACTTTAAGACTTTTTACTCTATGAAGCGGATCGAAATCTTTTGCTGCATCTTCTGATACCTGTCATCTTCAGAAGGCATCTTCAGAAGAGGCGACCAAAACCATTTAATTCCTCTAATGAGCTTTTAAGAATTATTTTTACAAAAGCCTGATGTAGAGAGAGATACCACTCATAATAGAATGAGTAGTGAGTTGTTCAACACCACAAACCTATTCTGCCATTCAATCAAATCTCACATTTTGCCATGAAATTAACTAAAAGTCTGTAATATAGATCAAGGCAAATTTGACAGATTTCAGCAGGTTATAACTAGACTTGCATCAACTCCCAGTGACTGAAAATCTCAATGCAACTATGGGAATAGCACAAAGCTGTGGTGGGGCTATAAATCAGCATGTACCGTTTCTGACCAACCAGACCTATAAAGTTACAAATTATCAACTTAACCTAGTTTCCAGCGCAATTCTTAGCACCGTATGGATTATTGAGTAAATGCTGGCCAATAGCACGATTACAACTAACATCAGGCATGGTACTGAAGCTTGCAAGTACTGGCTGGATGCGCACAATCAGAATGCTGCCCACTATGAATGGTCCTATTAATCAGTCGGGGTTACAGAGTAATGAATGTTAGAAACCACAAGTACTAACTCAAACCACTACTTCAAAAAAGTCATACTGGACTCAAAACGTTAACTGCTTCTCTTTTCACAAATGCTGACAGACCTGCTGAGTTTCTCCAGCACTTTCTGTTTGTATTTCACATCTCCAGCAGCCACAGTACTTTACTTTTATTAACAAATAGAACACTTTCATGTAGACACATCAAAATGTTTTCAGCAGGAAAGAGGTCATGAAGACTATCAATCTCTGCAGCTTTCCCCATGGATTCTATCCGTCTAGTTTGAGACCTGACGGATATTAGTTCCTGTAGCACCTCTATGTGAGCAATACCCAACTAATTAGCACATTCTTCTCATTCTATATAAATTGGTAGTCTAGTTTCTAGTGTCCCAGTCCTGATGAGTGCAAGATGAAACATTTTGTCCTTTATGTCTCCTTCTAGCAACATTTAAACTATATTGTACTTTCACTTCACTCAAAAATAAATAATCACCTGATATTCCAAGCTTTATCAAGTGGGTAGATACTAAATATCTCAGTTTTGTCTCATATCACTGTTGCATAATGCCACAGGCACCTCCAGTTGGACAGCAATCAGCCTTGGCCAATTGCCCTGTTTCTAATTCAACAAGCTCTAGCAGTGTACCAAGAAACTCAAAGACATGATATAGAATCTGGGAGTTGCTGACCCATAGGATGTAAATTCAATTGAAAAGATTCACATAAACCAAGATAATTCTTGATATAAAATATGGAGAACCAATCTGGTTGCAAATCTGCTTAAAAGCACAAATAAAGATTACTGCAGATTTGGTGAAAAGTTAGAATAATGCAAAAACAATTCTGATGTTTTCTAATACTGAGAGCAAGGCAAAGGAATTAAAAAAACCTACCTCTCTGACAAAGTGGTTCTAAGAATTCCTGAAGGCCATTAGGAATATTCCGAACAACATCACAGGAATAGCCATCTTCAGGTAGTAGAAAAGGTAGCTGTAGGTCAGGGTCCTCTTCCAATTGCACCTCTCTACCATCACTCCGTGCAAGTTCATCAGCTGTGTTCTCTGCTAATGCCACTACATTTTCAATTAATTCCTTAAAACAAACCCCAACAATTTCTGGTCAATATACATACATAAAAATAGAAGGAAGGAACAAGAGCTATGTTGCATCACATTATAAAGATACAGATTGGCTAAGCAACTGACAGTGTGGGTTACATAATCTATTAAAATTTTAAACAACCATTTCAGAAAATGATACCATGTACAGAACAACCTCGAACAAGATCTCAAGGTCCCGTAAAAGTGCTGTTATCCGAACAATCTGTTACCCAAACTCTCAGTTACCTGAGAAATACTCCTTGCTCGTCTCGTCTGGATTATTGAGGTGGTTCTGCATTTCAGCTTGAACCACATGCTTCAGCTTGAGACACTAATAGGCAGATCTGGTTTACATTACCTGAAGCCATAATATAGATACCTACAGGGGAAAACAAAAAAGAGGGCAAGGGTGAGGGGGCAGGGCGAGGGGGAAAGGCAAAGCATGATGGGGGGAGAAGAGGGCAGGCAATGGCGTGGGGGGGCAACAGGGAGAGTCGATGGGAGAGCCAGTGGTAGTGGCGGGAACAGAGAGAAGTGGGAAAGCAGGGTGGTGGACACAGTAAGGGAATGAGGGAGGGAGATGATAGAGGGAGGGTGGTGTATGGAGAAGAGCAGATAGCAGGAGGTGAGGGAGGGGGAGAAGAGGGAGACAGGCCAATGGGATGGAAGAGGGAGGAGCACTTCTCCTCCCCCACCACATGCCTCACCAACCCAGTGCTCCCTCCTTTGGCTACCATAGGCCCAACACGCATACAGCTAAAATATTTTTGAAGCTGTCACTGTTGGGAGGAGGGGGAACAGGCTCCTAAGTTTAAAAATGAAATCATGATTTTGCCATGGTAAATCCCAAACTTGTGGAGCAACTCTGAATTGAATCAAGGTACTCTGATTCGTTTAATATTTACTTTCACTTCAAATAAATGACAGCTTCAAAATATCAGTTAAAGTTCTTAACTACCAGTAGTTATCAAATATCTCTATAAACAGTTTACATGCTTTCTCAAAAAAACATTTTCACTTTTAATTGAACCAAAAATATATCACATAAATACTGTCGATCAAATGCATACAACTGGTAGTTTTGATCATGATTCTGCAGCTTATTAAAATTTGCTCCTCGTGAAGGATCCCCATTTGGGCTTCCCAGTAGAGGAAAATACCTCCCTCCCCAAAAAACACTCATGCTTGGCTAAATGCTTTAACTCTAAAAAGCATGCCAATGTGACAATTCTATTATTACTTAAATTAAAACCTTAAAATCATTGTTGCTCAGTAATTTAAATACCTGAGGGATATAGGGCTCATCCTGTGCACAGTGGTAGCTTTGAAGTAGCGCTTGCAATTGCAATGAATTCAATTTAAAACAAGTATTGTTGATATTTGAAATGTCTTCTGCCAAATACTTATCCATCGTTAATAATGTGGTTGCCTATAATAGTAAAAAATAAGCTTAGATTTTTGCAGAATAACAGCTTCAGTTTCTCACTAAAACTATGGGACTAGCTTAAGAACTTTCAATAGCCATAACAGAGACCTTGGAGTGCAGGTTTATAGTTCCTTGAAAGTGGATTCGCAGGTAGATAGGATAGTGAAGGCAACATTTGGCATGCTTTCCTTTATTGGGCAGAGCACTGAGCACAGGAGTTGGGAGGTCATGTTGCAGCAATATAGGACATTGGTTAGGCCACTTTTGAAATAGTATGTGCAATTCTGGTCTCCCTCCTCTTGGAAGAATGTTTGAAACTTGAAAGGGTTCAGAAAAGATTTACAGGAATGTTGCCAGGGTTGGAGGATTTGAGCCACAGGGAGAGGTTGAATAGGCTGGGCCTATTTTCCCTAGAGCATTAGAGGATGAGGGATGACCTTATAGAGGTTTATAAAATCATGAGGGACATGGATAGGGTAAATAGACAAGATTTGTTTTCCTGGGGAGGGGGAGTCCAGAATTAGAGGGCGAAGGTTTAGGGTGAGAGGGGAAGAATTTAAAAGGGACCCAAGGGACAACTTTTTTCACGCAGAGGGTGGTGCGTGTATTGGAATGAGCTGCCAGAGGAAGTGGTAGAAGCTAGTATAATTACAACGTTTAAAAGGCATCTGGATGGGTATATGAATAGAAAGAGTTGAGAGGGATATGGACTAAGTGCTGGCAAATGGGACTAGATGATGTTAGCATATCTGGTCAGTCTGGACAATTTGGACTGAAGGGTCTGTTTCTGTGCTGTACATCTCTATGACTAATAAAATATATTTTAAACTTTTATTACTTTTCGGTAAAATTTATGTTCATAAACTGGAGAAAAGTAGCATGGTAACTGTTCCAGTGATGTTACAAACAACTCATTTCTACTATATTGGCCCTTTATGATAAAAAGGTCACAGGTCATAGACATAGTTATAGAGGTACACAGCATCAAAAAAGCTTTTTGGCTCAGAGTCTATAGTCATAGGGAGGTACAGCACGGAAACAGACCCTTCGATGCCGACAGATAATCCAATCCAATCTAGTCCTACCTGCCAGCACCCGGCCCATATCCCTCCAAACCCTTCCTATTCATATACCCGTCCAGATGCCTTTTAAATGGTGCAATGGTACTCGTCTCCATCACTACTTCTGGCAGCTCATTCCACACATGCACTACCCTCTGCATGAAAAAGTTGCTCCTTAGGTCTCTTTTACATCTTTCCCCCCTCACCCTAAAGCTATGCCCTCTAGTCGGCACTCCCCCACCCCAGGGAAAAGACCCTTGTCTAATTACCCTATCCATGCTGCTCATGATTTTATAAACCTCTGTAAGGTCATCCCTTAGCCTCCAACACTCCAGGGAAAACAGCCTCAGCATATTCAACCTCTGCCTATAGCTCAAATCCTCCAACCCTGGCAATATACTTGTAAATCTTTTCTGAACCCTTTCATGTTTCACAATATCCTTCCGATAGGAAGGAGACCAAAACTGCATACAATATTCCAACAGTGGCCTAACCAATGTCCTGTACAGCTGCAACATGACCTCCCAAACCCTGTACTCAATACTCTGATCAGTAAAGGAAAACATACGAAATGCCTTCTTCACTATCCCATCTACCTGCAACTCTACGTTCGAGGAGCTATGAACCTGTGCTCCAAGGTCTCTGTTCAGCAACGCTCCCCAGGACCTTACCATTAAGTGTATAAGTCCTGCTATGATTTGCTTTCCCAAAATGCAGCACCTCATTTACCTAAATTAAACTCCATTGCCACTCCTCAGCCCATTGGCCCATCTGATCAAGATCCTGTTGTAATCGGAGGTAACCTTCTTTGTTGTCCACTACACCTCCAATTTTGGTGTCATCTGCAAACTAAGTTTACCTCTTACGCTCACGTCCAAATCATGCATTTAAATGATGAAAAGTAGTGGCCCAGCACCGATCCTTGTGGCATTCCACTGGTCACAGGCCTCCAGTCTGATAAACAATCCTCCCATGGGGAACCTTGTTGAATGCCTTACTGAAGTCCATATAGAACATGAGGAGAAAGTGAGGTCTGCAGATGCTGGAGATCAGAGATGGAAATGTGTTGCTGGAAAAGCGCAGCAGGTCA
>NC_057718.1:78032194-78055287 GCF_004010195.1 Chiloscyllium plagiosum | reverse complement strand
AGAGATGCGGTGGAGGGCATCGTCGACCACGTCAGGGGGGGGAAATTGCGGTCCTTGAAGAAGGACCGCAATATAGAACATGTCTACCGCTCTACCCTTATCAATCCTCTTTGTTACTTCTTCAAAAAACTCAATCAAGTTTGAGAGACATGATTTCCCACGTACAAAGCCATGTTGACTATCCTTAGTCAGTCCTTGCTTTCCAAATACATGTACATCCTGTCCCTCAGGATTCCCTCCAACAACTTGCTCACTACCAACGTCAGGCTCACCGATCTATAGTTCCCTGGCTTGCCCTTACCACCTTTCTTAAATATGGCACGTTAGCTGACCTCCAGTCTTCTGACACCTCATCTGTGACTATCGACAGTACAAATATCTCAGCAAGGGCCCCAGAAATCACTTCCCTAGCTTCCCACAGAATTCTAGGGTACACCTGATCAGGATGTCCTCCAGAGGCTGGTACCTTTCCTGTGACGGGAGAGGAATTAAGAATTATTGCCAATGTCTTATTTCCTCTCCTAACTAACTCAAAAGCCCGTGGACATTTCAACCAGCTCTGCAGATTTTTCTGCTTTTAAACCTATCAGACCACACAGAACCTTCTGTCTTTACTAACTTCTTTCAATAAATCATACTCCTTTTGCCTGATTTCCGAGGCACGTCATCCCTCTCAATAGTGAGCTGCATCATAAAATATTAATTTAGAACCTTACTTGAGTCCTCTGGCACTGTGCATAATAACCACTGTTGTCCTTAACTTTCTCTATTGGTATCCTTTTACCCTTAATGCACTTGTAAAACTTAGGATTTTCCTTTTTTACGTGCCATTATTCTTTCACGCACCCTTTTCACTAACTTTCTTTTTCAAGTTTCCCCATGCAAATGCTTTATTCCTCCAGGGCACTTGCTATTTTGAGTCTTAGATTTCTGCACCAAGTCTCCTCTTTTTCTCTTTATCCAATCTTGCACATCCCTTGATCTTCAGCATCCACAGTATTTGATGGACCCACTGCCTTTATTGGAACATACTGGCCCTGTATACTTCCTAATACTTCTTCAATGGTCCCACTGCTCTGACACAGATTTGCCTACATATCTGCTCCCAGTCCATTCTGACCAAATCATACCCGATCTTATTAAAGTATGGCCACCGCTCAGTTTAGAACTTGGATTTTAAGTCCATTCTGGTCCTTTTTCATAACAACCTTGAATGATCAGATTACTTAATGTGGAAATAGCCCCTTTGGCCCAACAAGTTCATACCGACCCTCAAAAGAGCAACCCACCCCGACCCATTCCCCTACATTTACCCCTTCACCTAACACTACGGGCAATTTAGCATGGCCAATTCACCTAACTTGCACTTTGGGAGGAAACCGGAGCACCCGGCGGAAACCCACGCAGACATGGGGAGACAGGCAACTGTCTGTGTGGAGTTTGCACAGAGGCGGGAATTGAACCCAGGTCTCTGGCACTGAGGCAGCAATACTAACCACTGTGCCACCGAGCCACCAAATCTTATGGAATTATCATCTTTGTCTGAAGAACGCGCACCACTGATACTTCAACCACTTGCCTGGATGCAATACCTAAAATTAAATCCAGGAACATCCCCTTTCTTGTACATATGGCCTTCTACATACTGGTTTAAAAAGCTCTTCTGGATGCATTAAGAATTCCACACCCTACAAATCTTTCCCAGCTAATGTTGGGAAAGTTGAAATTCTCTATTACTTTTGTACTTCTCTGTAATTTGTCAATATGTCAGAGCTGGACAGCAGGGAAATAGAGCCTTCAGTCCAACTCATCTTACTGACCAAATATCCAAAATTAATCTAGTCCCATTTGTCAGCATTTGGTCCATATCCCTCTAAACCCTTCCTATTTATATCCAGATACCTATTAAATGTTGTAATTGTACTAGTTTCCACACTTCCTCTGGCAGCTCATTCCATACATGCACCATCCTCTGCGTGAAAATGTTGCCCCTTAAGTCCCTTTTAACTCTTTCCCCTCTCAACTCAAACCTATGCCCTCTAGTTTTGGACTCCCCCATCCTAAGGAAAAGATCCTGGTTATTCACCCTATCTATTTCCATGGTTTTATGAACCTCCGACACTCTAGGGAAAACCGCCCCAGTCTATTCAGCCTCTCCCTATAGCTCAAACCTTCCAACCCTGACGATGTCAGTGTAAATCTTTTCTGAATCAAGTTTCACAACACTCTTCCTACAGCAGGGAGACCAGAATTGCATGCAATACTCAAAGCTGGTAAATCAGTGTTCTGGACAAATGTATCATGACATCCCAAAGGCAAGAATACCAAATGCCTTCTTTGCCTATCTGCGACGCCACTTTCAAGGTGCTATGAACCCATACTCCAAAGTCTCTTTGTACAGCAACACTCCCCAGGACCTTACCATTAAGTGTATAAGTCCTGCCCTGATTTGCTTTTCCAAAATGCAGCACCTCACATTTATCTAAATTAAACTCCATCTGCCACTCCTTGGCCCATTGGCCCATCTGATTAAAGTACTGTTGTACTCTGAGATAACCTTTTTCGCTGACCACTGCACCTCCAATTCTGGTATCATCTGCAAACTTACTAACCATACCTCTATCCAAATCATTTATATAAACAAAGAGCAGTGAACCAGCATCAATCCTGTGGCACACTGCTGGTCACAGGCCTCCAGCCTGAAAAACAACCCACCACCTCTACCCTGTCTTCTACCTTCGAGTCAGTTCTGCATTGAAATGGCTAATTCTCCATGTATTCCACGTGACCTAACCTTGCTAACCAGTCTACCACAAGGAATTTTATCGAACACCTTTTGAAATCCATACAGATCACATCCATTGCTCTATCCTCATCAATCCTCTTTGTTACTTCAAAAAAAAAACCTCCAAGTTAGTGAGATACGATTTCCAATGTATAAAGCCATGTTGACTATTCCTAATCAGTCCTGGCCTTTCTAAATACATATAAATCCTGTCACTCTGGATTCCCTCCAACAACTTGCCCATCACCAATGTGAGGCTCACTGGTGTCTAGTTCCCTAGCTTTTACTTACCACCCTTCTCAAATAGTGGCACCACATTAGTCAACCTCCAGTCTTCTGGCACTTCACTTGCAGGTACTGATGATACAAATATCTCAGGGACCCAGGAATCACTCCCCTATCTTCCCACAGAATTCTGAGATACATCTGATCAGGTGCTGGGATTTATCATCTTCTATGCATTTTAAGCCATCCGACACCTTCTCCTCCATAATATGGAGATTTTTCAGGATGCTACTATTTATTTCCCCACGTTCTCTATCTTCTATATCCTTCTCCACAGTAAACACTCGTTTAGTATCTCCATCTCCACTAATAGGCAGCATTGCTGATCTCTTTAAGGGACCATATTCTCTCCCTTGTTACTCTTTTGTCCTTTCTGTGCTTCTTTTTCTCAAAAATGGTTTGGGGACCTATAGTTCACCGTCTTTCTCCACAGATGCAGTCAAATCTATTGCCAGCATCTTTGCTTGTTACTGTGATTTAACACAATTTGACTTTAACAAATTTATGCTAATTTTCCTTAATTAACCCACAATAAGTTCAAGTCACTGATAATTTTGTCCTCTAGCATTATTGCTAAACATTTCCGACCACTGAGATCAAGTTTATTGGGCTGTACTGCTTTATGTCCTTTCTTTTACAAATCCATAACAACTACAATTGTCCAATCCTCTAGTGCCAGCCCCACTAATCTCCCACATCACCGCCATATTTCCACGTTGAAAGATCATGGCCTCTTAAAATTCTTACTTTCTCCAGCATTCTCAGAGCACTCCACCCAGTCCTAGTGAATTAGCTTCAAGTTCAAATCAGCCCTCTAATCCTCTATCAATTTTCCCCAGTACCATCTTCCTTGGTAAAACACTTGCAAATTATTCATTTGGTATTTCAGCTGCATCCTCAAACTCTAAATCCCCATTTTAGTTCCCAGTCTACAACATACTACCTTTCAACTATGTACGTATCTTTGCAAGACAAATGGGTTTCTTAATTTGGCAGCAATATTTGTTTCCTCTTCCTGTCTTAGTACCCCTATGAACTTTTCAGTCATTTCCTTTCTTACTACCTCTCTGAACTTTTCTTAGGCAGCCTGGCTGTCTCATTTGGATCGATTTGAACCTTCAAGTACGCTCTGTTGTCTTTTTTCCAGTGTCATCTAGGAAACTGACTTTGGTTGCCCTAACATGAGGGGAATACACACCGACTACACCCTAAACTCTCACCTTTAAAAGGCAGCCTTTTGTTTCATTACAATTTTACTTGAACTTATTTTAAAATTCCCATTTACCCTGGTTAGATTAACTCACTCCACTGAAATTGGTTCTCCTTCAATTAAGTATTTTTACTCTGCGTTGGTCTTCACCTTTCCACAGTTAACATACATCTTCCAACACTGATCATCACTGCCTAAAAGTTCTCACTTAACCCATTTCATACTCCAAGATTGGATGCAGCAATGCCTCCTTCCATGGATGGCTGGAAATATACTAAGCAAGGTAATTTTTCCTGAATACAATTCAGTAAAGTTACCTTTCCTGTTGACTTTTTCCTTCACAATATTTCTTGAACAACTTGATTTAGGAATATTTGATCTTAATTTGTTCTAATTCATGTTTCCATCACTGCCAAGTCCTAGTTTCATGCAACAATCTGTACTTATCGCACAACTGTATTTAACATGCTTTGTAAAAGACATACTTTCATTGCAAACCTAATTTGGATGTTCCATTACCTTTAAGTGCAACCTGACATCAAGTCAAACTCATTTCTTAAAAGATTTATGGACAATTGCAGGCTATATCAGAGTATGAACCAGTGGTTCAACTCCACATGAACATGAAAAAATTTAGAATTATAAATCTATTCTCAAAATGAGTTTGACTTGATGTCTAAAAGCTAAATTCCAAGAATTGGTCAATTTTACAGTGCATTCTTAATTATCCATCCTTTCGCTTGCCCCCAACAATTCAATTGTTCCCAAAATATTATTAGAATAAAAACATTAAATCCTTTGCTGATGCAGATTGTTAAGTCAGTTCAAGATGTTCATATTTTGTGACATCCATGTAAAACAATAACTAATTGATCTAAGATTAGGATGGAATCAGCATAAAATTGAGACTGTATGTATTGTCAGGCTTCATTCCATTAACTAACCTGTACTATTCTGCTAAGATGACAGTCTGCAGCCAATTCCAAGCCCTGTTTCTCAGCCCAGGCTTCAATGTGACCAAGTTGCTGTCGGATGATAGCTCCCCAGTAATGAGAACAAAGACAAGAGTCTGGCTCCGTGACCAGTTTATTGAATAGCCACATGTTAATAAAATGAAAAAGCTGAGAGAACAGTTGGATGGTGAGAGCAGCATTCACACGGCAACGACGCAACAAAGACATTGCTCCTGTCAATGTGTGCAAGACATCATCTGGAAAATAGAATAATAAACATATCTAGCAAATTCTCTAAAAAACAAGTGCATATCCAATTTTACATCAAATGTTCTCATCTTAAAATTTGACATTTGGATATCTGTGCTGTGTTATAAAGTTTGCTTCAGTTCAAAGAAGCACGAATACAATTTGCAACAAAATGAAGGGACCATGCTTAACTGGTACAGAAAATTTGAAATAATTTATTTTTACTCAATTCTCTAATTTCTTGAAGCAAAACATATTTGACTGGCATTAGAGACACATGCAAAGTCTTACGTCTTTTCTTCAGATCGTTTGACCTTAAACAAACCTCCATAATAAAAAGATTCTAACGCTGACTAAGCATACAGAATATTGTTGTTTAACATATATTATATAAAGTTTGTGTTTTTCCTCTACCTTTGCACGTTACCACAAAAACCACTAAAATTTGCATTGTGCCAACTGCAGAGGTGAGGAGAAATTTTTAGATAGTTAAGATACTTTAGAGCTTTCTGCCTCAGAAGGCAAATAGTCATTCAATAGCTTTAGGACAGGTGGATAGATTCTTGTTAGACAGGGTAATCAAAGTTTAATTGGGAATAGATGGGAATGTTAAAAAAAAACACCTAGCAGCAGTTTTAGCTTGAAGTTAGCTGTTGATGAAGAGCTGTAGTTACATATGAATGAATACTGAAGTACAATTTTTTCATCTAAGAGTTTAGCCCCGGGGAAAAAAAAGAGGATGATCAAACAGAGTACAAGCAATCATGAGGCAATCCCTGTCAGCAGTTTGAGGGGTAGTGAAGGCCCGATCAGTAAAATTGCAAATACATATAAATTTTAATGAGATTTAATAACCTGTATCATTAACATCCAGGCTGCTGCTGCAAACTCTGCTGGAATCTGTCTTGATAGCAGGTGCTATGATGTCTGCCATGGAGTGGCAATTAGTCCATTGCTCATATTTACTACATTGGGTGTTGGAAACAATTTGTGGCGGTAAACATGTGCAGTAGTGTGCTACTGTTCTAATGTAGTATAGTAAAAAATTGTTTATTAAATTGCAGAATCTTGGGGCTTTATGCTCTTAGTAAAACGAGTTTTGAGAAGATCTGTAGCTCAGGTTGAGGTCCTGGATGTAAGTTTGCTCGCTGAGCTGGAAGGTTCATTTTCAGACATTTCGTCAAAGTAGGTAACATCTTCAGTGAGTCTCCAAATGAAGCTTGCCCCCAAGCTGTAGCCCGCTTTCCATTTACATGTTTAAGTTTCCTTGGGTTGATGATGTCATTTCATATGGTGACATTTCCTACGGCGATGTCATTTCCTGTTCTTTTTCCCCCCCAGAGGGTGGTAGAAGGGATCCAAGTCAATGTGTTTGTTGATAGAATTCCAGTTAGAATGCCATGCTTCTAGGAATTCTCGTGCATGTCTCTGTTTGGCTTGTCCTACGATGGATATATTGTCCCAGTCGAAGTGGTGCCCTTCCTTATCTGTATTAAGGATACTAGTGAGAGAGGGTCATGTCATCTTGTGGCTAGTTAATGTTCACGTATCCTGGTGGATAGTTTTCTGCCTGTTTGTCCAATGTAGCGTTTGTTACAGTTCTTGCAAGGTATTCTGTAGATGGCATTAGTTTTGCTTGTTGTCTGTACATGGTCTTTCAAGTTCATTATCTGCTGTTTTAGTGTATTGGTGGGTTTGTGAGCTATGATGCCAAGGGGTCTGAGTAATCTGGCAGTCATTTCAGAGATTCTTTGATGTAGGGGAGAGTGGCTAGGGTATCTAGATGTTTTTTGTCTGTTTGTTTGGGTTTATTGCTGAGAAATCAGTGGACTGTGTTCATTGGGTACCTGTTCTTTTGGAGTACACTATATAGGTGATATTCCTCTGCGCTGCAGTGTGCGACGGCTCGTTGAAATAACGTTCCAATGCAGCTTCGATGGAGGATGTTGGGATGGTTGCTTCTGTAGTTCTATATTTGGTCCGTATGTGTTGTTTTCCTGTTGACACTGGTTTGAAGTTCCCCATTTGCTGTTCATTCTACTGCGACATCTAGGAATTGGCAGTTTGTTGTTGTTTCCTCCTATTTAGTAAATTTTATGGCAGTAAGGGTATTATTGATGGTCTTGAAGGTTGCCTCTGATTTGTTTTGTTTAGTAATGACAAAGGTGTCATCCACGTAGCAGACCCAAAGTTTGGGTTGGATGGTTGGCAGAGCTGGGTGTTCTATTAGTTTGTCTGTAGGTTTTGTTGTTGATGGTGTGAAGTGGGTGGTAAGGCATAGGTCCACAAGCTTGACGATACTTGCTGATGAAGGTGTTTGGTCTATGTCTTTGGTTCTTCTAATAATGTAGTCAATGTTTCCTTGGCTGTTACGTCAAAGGAGACTATGGTTTTATCCTCTTCCATCTTGGTGTCTTTGATGGTCTTCAGGAATTCTTGGGTGGAGTGGATGGAGTGGCGTGAGTCTTCTACTAAGTATTTTAGTCTTTGGTGTAGCTCCTTGGCCAATCTGTATGCTGGTGTTCCAGGTAGCGAGAACTATGGATCTGAGGGGGGCTCCTGGTTTGTGAATTTTGGGTAATCCATAGAAGCGTGGTGCTTTGGATCTGTCTGGTTTCATTTTTTGGAAGTTGGTCTTATTTATTTCTCCAGATTTCTGAAGTTTCTCCAGTAGGGCTATGATTCGGTTTTCTAGTTGTGGGGTTGGGTCTATCGCCACTTGTTGGTAAGTTTTGGTATCTGCAAGTAGTGCATATGCTTTCTCAATGTAGTCTTTTGGATTTAAGAGGACTGTCAAGCATCCTTGGTCTGTGGGTAGGATAATATTTTTTAGTCTTTTTAGTGCTTTGCTTTCTTGTGTATTGAGTGTGTTTCCTTTTTTTCCCCGCTTAATATTGGTGCGACTGCCTGCCTGATGGTTTGCCGAGTTTCTTCTGAGAGCTGGTTGTCTTTCAGTGTTGCTTCTAATGGTGCTTGGAAATCTTTTTTGTCCACATCCTGGAAGTTGTAATTTAATCCTCTTACTAAGATGGCTTTTTCAGTGCCTATTAAGGGTGGGTCAGATACATTTTTTATCCATGCTCAGTGTTGTCAGTGTATGTTTGTCTAGTGCTTTTTGCAGGTCAATTTTTTTTCATTTTCTGTGTTTGTCGCGGTCTAATATCTATGACTTGGTGAACTGTGTCTGTCCATTCATGGTCTGTTGCATTAGTCGGTCAAGATTTTTGGTGCAAAATTTCCTGGTTGTATTTTCGTCTTAGTAAGACGCTTTGTCTACTTTTTAAAAAAAAAAGTTATAGGTCGCTAGCCAGACCTTAACATAAATTTGGTGTTCTGATCACAGAATGCAACAGAGATAACATCTTGTCTGGGTTCTTTGCTGGCCCTTTCTGATTCCGGTTGTGTTTACCAAGGATGCTCATGATAAATGCACCAATTTCTTTGTTTTAGAAGAGTTCACATGGCCCATCACTGTCAATCGAAGAGTGGACATACTTTCTACCTGAGAGTGATGATAGATTAGATACTACTAAAGGGTGAAATCTCCCATTCCTAATTTGTATCCATTGGTATCAGACAATTCATTTCATAAATGTCTGACCTCAAAAGAAAATTTCAAAGTGTGACCAGCAGGAGGTGGAATGGTCCTACAATTCTGGTGCAGATAAATGGAATTATTTATTTTTCTGTTGGAGCAAATCATGCATTCTTCCTTACCTACAAAGCCATATTCCTGAGTTATAATCAGCAACAACACAAAACTAAATCCTACAGGATAGTTTAGTCCATCAGGCCTATATTGGTTCACTTGAAAAGCAATCCAAGTCCCAATGACATTTTTACTGCAATCCCCTTCTGTTTAAACCATTTCAAAATTAAAATGAAACAAGGGAGATAAGACTGCAGAAGATGGTGCTATTTTGACACAAAGCAAACTTACAAATTACTAATAATATGGTAGTGAGAAGTAGTATAAGAAAAGGTAAATTTCACAACTTTACACGAATGCATACTTTGCAGCTAAGAGAAATTTCCTAAAACAGAAAAATTGAAGACACCAATAAGTAAAATTAGCTGGCTTCCCATTAACTGATATTTTAGTCCTGTAGAAAAATATCTGGAGTCTTGTGAAGGAACGATTCTTATTAAATATTTTTTCTAAAAAAAAAGAAGAAACCACCATTTAATTACTACACAAGATTAGTTTTTCAGTTGAGGGAAGCAAAGATTGGAAACTCTTGCACAACACTTGCCAAACAGAATACCTAAAGGTATTCAGGTAAATATTTGAAAATGCCAGTGTATGCCAAGTATTAATATAAGTCCATTTATAGAAACAGAAATAATTTTCCAAAAAGAAACTTTGATGTAAATGGTTCATAAAACATCTAGACAGAGACAGTCAAAAATATTGGTAGTACTTAGAAGCTACTTACTCAAAATCAGAAACAAAAGCTGAAAATGTTGGAAAATTCATTTGGTCAGACAGTATGTACAAGGAGAGAAACAGATAACATTTCAAGTCAAATTATCCCCTCAGAGATTATGCAAGGTCTATTTAATTGTCTCTTAGTTTTCATGAATAGTCATCAAGCCCGTTTTCTTTCCCTTCACAAATACTGCCCAATTTGCCAAGTATTTTCTATTTTTTACTTCAGTTATCCAGTACCTGCAGTGTTTTGCTTTATTATTCAAAATTAGCTCTGACTTGAAGCTATTTGTCTGAAAAGGCAGGGATGTCTCACAAGCTGCAAAATAAATGAGACTTTTTTTTTGTTTCCCATTATTTCAAGTAAAGCAGCTTATTTAGTGATAATTTGCTGTCCTCCAACCTCTGGTCAACATAGTCTCATATCCAGATTTGGATCAGGTGGAATACTTCACCTGGGAGACAGAGACACCTGAAATGAACATTTGGTAGGGAAATTACACCAGCTCTGGAGTGCTGAACCACATCTTCAATCTTGTCTTACTGTTGGTCATGAATGATCTCGAACTTTATCTAGATAATCAGAAGTCTCAACTAAAAAATTCTGCACGCTTGCCACCGACCCCACTGTCTATATTGGCTAGTTGCTGAAACAGAATCAGATCAACTCGCCAACCAGAAATCAGTAACAACTTTTAATTGTGATAAATAACATCAGGGTGGTGCAATGTTCCCAAATTTGTTTCACCAACTCGAGACCCGACTCTATTAACTCCATCCTGTAGTAATTCCAAATTGGTCAAAAATAGAATACCTCATCTTCTCTTCTACTAAGATTTCTCAAAAAACCCAATCTCTTGTCCTGGATTGAGTTCTTGTTTTTAACAGACCAAATTCAAAATTTATACATACTCAAAAACATCTCGGATATGACTAAGAGACTACTCCGACCTCATGGTAGCCCATAAACCTACCAACACACAAACAGCTACTGATGAACCTAAAGCATCCAGTACCAACAAATCAAATGTCATATACAAAAAGCCCTGCAAAGACTGCAATAAACACTACATCTGACAGATAGGCAGGCAGAGAACTAGCCACCAGGATACACAAGCACCAACTAGCCACCAAAAGATATGACCAGCTATCATTAGTATCCTTATGTACAGGTGAAGGACACAACTTCGACTGGGGCAACACATTCACCCTAGGACAGGCTAAACGGAGGCACACAAATTTCGAGATGATTCCAGAACTCTGTCAATAAACACTGATTTGGACCCCATTTACCAACCTCTGAGAAAAACATCCGGAAATGATATCATCCACTTAACAGACAAAGACACAAATAGAAAGTGGGACAGAAGATCAGCTCTTCAACAGAGGCTCATTGATTATGTTACCTAGCATGGTGATGAAACATGTGAGAACAAACCTCCTAGCTCAGTGAGCAAACTTACATTCTGAATCTCAACTTGAGCTATAAATCTTCTCAAAAATCACAGAGTCTTATTTTTGGGAGAAGGAAAACAGACACTATTATTAAATTATAAAACAAAGAACTAACACTGGAGTAAATTCATAACCATATAGTTCGATGAAAAGTAAATCTAGAATGCAAGTGGCTCACTAGAGACGAGAAGCAGCTTTTACAATTTTATGAATATGCAAAACAAAATATGCTTGATTCTAAAGAAAAACTAAATGATTGAGACATTATCACTTTTAAAACAACATTTTCAATACACATTAAGTTCAGCTTGCAGACCTATTTTGGGTCTTTGTGGACTTGCTTCCTCTGGGTCTTCAAGAAATGCTGGTATATAATTGTTCAGATCTGATTGAAGACAGTGTACCAAGTATCTGTAACACAGAATTCAATAATTTTACATTTTATAACTTCAACTAAAGAAGGCTTAACATGAGAAGTATGAAATCAATGTAATGTCTCATATTCACAGAAACTTTGAAGACATTCAAAAAATAAAAGGATATTTTGGTCATCCTCAAAATTAATTGTATTTTTGCAGAGACTAACAAGAGTAAGCCAGTATGACAGAAGAATCACCCCAGTACAGATTGCCTCCACTCTGTTCTAAACAAACTAAATTGTTCATTTCATTCCCAAAGACCAGGTCCCTTGCTTTTCAATGGTATGTCAGTGATTTAGACTTAAATTTGAATCTACATTTAAACAAAGTACATTTAGTACAAAAACAAGCCTTGAGGCCAATTATAAGGAAGAAAGTTGCAGACCTACAAACCTATAAAGTTGGGCAGGAAATCAGTAAGTGAATGATTTTGGAGAATTCGAAAAAGAGGGAAAGGGATGCATGATAAATAGGAGGACACAAAAGTGCGCAGCACCACAATGACCCTGGAGCATATGTTTCAAAGTTCCAGAGGTTGTCAGACAAGTAGATGTAGTTGTGAAGGCATACGGGATACTTGCTTTTAATAGGTGAGACAAAGAAAAGTAGTAGGGTATGCTTGAACTGTATAAACACCAGTTATGATACAAGTAGAATACAACAGCTATCACACTGCAGAAAGGATGACATAGGTATATATAGATGTTGCCATGACAGAAAATCTTTACTTATGAGGAATGTTTAGATAGGCTGATATTGTTTTATTTGAAACATTCAACAAAGGAGGTTGAAAAGAGCTTTAAATTGCAATAAAATTGTCTGGGACCAGAGTGGATGGGTTAGACCTATTGCTCTTAGCAGAGAGATCAACAGTAAAGGGCATAAATTAACATAATTGGTAGAGGGATATTAAGAAATGAATTCATCCAAATAACATTAGGGTCTGGAACTCTGTCCTTCAGGTGGGCAAGGCAGAAATTATCACATTTAGAAACCACATGGACATGTACTCGAAGAGCCTAACCTAATGGAAAGTGGTATTAGGCTGTACAGATCTTAGACAAATTGGCACTACCATGGAGATAAATGACTTTACTGTCCTGCTGCAAATTTTTATGGTGTTTTGATTCAAACACTTTCACTGATAAAGAAATAATTTCCTTTTAGGTGGAAAAAAATTGAATTATTCTGTTTCTTCACTGCCCAGTTGTTTAATGTTTTCCTTTCTAATTGAATTGTATCAGTTGATGAAACAATACTTTTGATTAAAACTATAAATATTTTCAAATAACAACATCCTTGAAACATTCCATCAGACCACTGTGAAGTCTTCCTCTTTCCCAAAGTAAAGAACTTTGTTTTTCTCAATCTTTCTTCAAGGTCAGTATACATTCAAGTGATTAGGTGGATAAATCTTTCAAATACATCCATAATCCTGAGGTTTTGAAAAAAAAATCCCAATTATTGGCTCTGAAAGGCTTCTTTGCACTTTAAAAATCTATATTCCTACTGGCCCTTTCTTCGAGATGAATTTTATAAATGCAGTTATTCCTTGAGCAGTTGTACAGAGAGCCTAGTTAATGTTCAAAGCTTATTATAGGAACTGTAATCCTTATAGTAATGTGTACAATTGTAATAGTGTCTTAAGTGGTCTAAAATGAAAGCAAATACTTTGGGAAGGTTACAAACTGTGGAAATTACTCTTTTGCAAGTGACCAATTCCCAAAGATGATTTAAGGTTTTTTGATGCTCCCAATTTACAATTTCTCAAACTGAAGCACTTTGTACAAGGTTTAATTTAGGATACAGGAAATGATACCTGTGTGATAAATGAGCTGGATTAGTGTTAATTTTTTTTAACACCTTGTAACAAAAGTGGAAGAAAGCACTTTTCTATGTATTTGAATACAACCAAATCCGTAACTATTCCTTGAGACTTCTAAATATCCTGCTGTACAACATGGCAGGATAAATTCTAGAAATTAAGGAAATATCTTAAGGGCTTCACGTTGCCAAATTTTAATCAGAACAGTCAGTCATTCAAAAACATGTTAGGTGGAACACAAAGCATCTAAGAATTTTCTAGGTTTTTAATTTAGATGCTAATCTCTCTCCTCCCGCCCTGTGGCTATAGCCCAGGCTCTAGCTGCATTCTCCAAAGGAGTTCACATCTTCATCAGTAATTAAAACTCACTAGCCTTTAAACGATTTGCCTTTTTAAAATATTCAGTACATCTTATAGTATTTTAGTTTTAAAATGCAAAAAATTAAAAGTTACAAGATAATTCCTAAAAATTACTTTATCAAATGAAGCAAACTCTCTCAAAATAATTGATTAAAATTCCATCGCCAGGGATACTTCATTTGCAATTGCAAAGATGATAAGCCATGGAATCTGACAGCATCAATCGCAACCAATGAGCAAGCACCAAGATTTTTTTTCCTTTGGCTAATATGAGCATAACACGAAACACCATATTGCCATTTAGTTGCACGGCCTAAGTCAAAACAGAGCAATGTCAGATTAGGGTAAATGTGCAAGGAAATTTCTCAGTAGTGGAAGTATCAGATCTACTTAAAAAAAAAAGACAGTTGACCAAATACTTGCGCAGATTATTTCAGGACTACTTTCAAAATTGTTTGGTTGTATTTCTAAAACACAGTTACCACTAGTACCCAGTATCTACATGCATTTTGATAATGTCTTCCTTATTTTCTGACAAGGAGAATAATATACAAAATCAATTAGTAGTCCTGATGGACTATTTGGAAACGTACCACAATACAGTTGGTTCTATTATAATGCATGTTTCTTCAACGCAAATTGGTTTTAACGTCATTGAAGAATTCATACCGTTATTTGTAGTATGCAAACTTTCCTTGACTGCATTGGCTATAATGTGATTCAGACCTCATTAGTTTAAATGACGTGGCTATTGCCCGATTTTCTTAGAGATTACAGGAGAATGGAACTATTTTGCTACATCAGAACCGACTGTACTGCTCATAGCTCATGAGAAAAGTGAACTTCTATTGAAGACTTTCAACCTTAAAATCTATTAACAGTCAAATTATTTGCTGTTTCCAATATAAACACTACATTCAAGGATTGCATGGACTGTACTGGAGAAGTTAGAAAACAGAACAGAAAAGTATGGCTATTTGATTAACTTTCTGGGAAGGACTGGAGTGATGGCGCAGTGGAGAAAGTCACAAAATAGACCAATTCAGCATTTGCCTTTAGTGAGAGGCTGAGTGTGTTGACAAGACATGGATAAAACATCTAGTGTTTTAATTTTCATACTTGAAAGCCATTTGCACCAAATGAGCCAAGACATCCTGTGCATCCAGCGTGATTCTACTCAGGTCTCTGTCCTGTTTGATGAAGTTGAGAAGTTCTGATGCATTTGCCATCCAGAAGGCAAGTGCACCTGCAATATTCTTCTGCTTCTGTAATGAAGAAAAATAATGTCATTCTCATTTTTCATTTTACATGATCAGTCTTAAATGCAACCCCTGACCGCATGAGCCAGGCTAGGCAATGTTAAACAAGGCTGACAAAAAGAACAGGGCCACAGACATCAAGCAAGAGAACTTGGGCTGAATTTGTACATCACCACAGAAAAGTGCATTAAGCAGATAAAATGAAATGCCAACACAGTTGTGCAGTCAAGGTTTAGTGCTGCATGTTCCAATTGCTAAATGAGTGTTATGTACCGTTCAGTCCAGCTGCTGGATTTGTTGTTTCTGATATGGAGAAGCATGAGAAACTGAGCTAAGCTGACTGCTGGGAACAGATCCCAGCAACATGTCCTACCTGTTCATACTGTGCTATATCCTGCAGAAAAGGGAAGAGGAATCAGGCAAAATAGAGAAAAAAATAACAGTCACGATGTACACAAATAATGATTAATACAATGCAAAACACTGCATAAAATTAAACTTAATTATGAAACTACAGAGACAGCAACTCAAAAGACAAGCCATCTGAACTGCAAGGATCTAGAAACAAACTTTCTTAATTTGTATTTTCAGATGCCACTTGTAGTGAGGTAGCTTCCCCACCCAAGGCACTTGGTGGGACAGAAGGGCAAGAAAGAAAATATTTGAATTGTTGTATTTAAAGGAAAAAGAGATTTTTGCTATTTGATAGACATAAAAATACATTTATTCATTTTGATGTTCAGCAGTTTGTTTTGCATCAGGGCCTAGCTTCTCAGTGGCTTAAATCCAACAGAAAAGTGCAGGCAGAATTAACATTAACATTTTAAAAGACTTGTAGAAAGCAATCAGAAATTTCTTTCAGTATAGGCCATTTGCCTGTTATAATCCAAGTCTCATCTGGAAAATAGAAATTATTTAGGTGAGATTTGGAAATCTTGTGTTGCTCAAGAAATGAGAGAAGTACAAACAGTGACACAAGGGTACAGTACCCCCAATACTTCCCTTCTGTCTTTTTCTAGGGTCACAGCAATTTTTATGCTTCAAAATGGAGTCACAGTGGAAAAACGTTCTGGCAAAACGCCTAAATTTTGTAACAAAAAAAAACTGAACACATTTACTTTATAAAGAGTGAAAAAGCATACCTACAGAAGATAAGCACAAAAACAGGTCAGTCAGTTGAAGTAGTGCACGCCTGCATTATAGTCCACTTGAGCTTCCAACCAACATTCCTCATCTAAACTTGCCATCTTAATCCCTTTTCCCTTCCCTGTCTTGTCCAACATCTCAAGTAAATCTATATTATTCGCTTCAACAGTTCCCAGTAACCAAGTCTTTGGGTGAATGAGCTCCTTCTGCATTCCCTATTGGACTACTGTATTGATGGCCTGTATGCATTCTATCAAAACCTTTGATCTTTTGAAGACCGTTACTAGGTCAACCAAAGGAAAAGAAATCCAGAGTTTGTCATTCCTTTCCTGATAGATTTATTCTCTCATCCTTCTAAGGCTTCTCTTCAACCTCCCTGGAGTCCCTCTCTTTCGGATTATGAGAAAACCCAAAATCAAACATTACTTGAAGCGTGGTATAATTAAGGTTTAATGTAAATTCCTTCCTTTTCATTCTTTGTCCTAAAAATAAAGGTGTTTTTTATTTGCTTTATCATGGCTTCGTGATCAGTAGCAGATATTCTGATATTTGATACATTTATATTCCAAAGTCTTGTTTGTTCTTTCATCCCATTTAGACATGCACTTCCAAATAAAGTGAACTCCTTATTCTACTTATTAAAACATACTCACTAGCATTTAATTATGTTGAACTTAAATTGGCCAGTTATTTATCAATCATCGTTTACAGTTGTCCCACGTTTATCAGGACAATGGCAGGAATTTAATTACCCGAGAAGCATGTTACACAAAACATAAAAAATCTGTTATCTAAAGTTGAATTGATAGGAAAAGGTAAAAATGTTCCCATTGGCTGAGAGAACCCAAATTTGAGGTAAACAACAAAAGACACAAGGGAAAACCAAATTTTTTTAAAAAGCAGTGATTAGGATAGAAAATGGAATCCAAATATATAATGGAAGTAGATTCAAATCACTGTTCTCAAAAGAAAATTGTATAATTATCTGAGGGCAAAAATTGCAGGGATTTGGCAAAAGGTGGAACAGTGGGATCACTGTAATTGGTCTTGCAGAGAACTGGTATAGATATGGAAAGCTAAATATGTTACAACCATTTTATAATTAATTGAAATCGAGTGACTTTGCTGAATAGTCACAGCATGATAATGAACAAAGAGATGGATTTGTGTATATGGCAGGTTTTTAAACCAATCAAAATTGAATAATTTTGCTTTATATATAGAAAATGCTAATTTTATATTCATCATCAAAATTACATAAATTTAGGACTTCAAGATTTAAATTTGAAATTTCCATTTAAAACAAAACTGCTATTTACAAAGTGGTACAATTAATGCAAAAACATAGGAACAATACATTAGCTGAGTTTTTAATTCAGTAATAATTGCAGAATAAAAACAAGCAAAAGCACAAAAAGTTTGCTTTTCCTAAAACCACCTACAGAAACAAGAATTACTACTTATAGTGTTCAACTTACCTGACCTAAAACTAGGACACTACTTAACAAAATATCATTTAAAAAGGCATATTTCATTTCGCTGTGCCTTCTGATAGACCTAAAGTAATAGATAAGCTATACCTATTTGCCTCCATCACAAAGATATAAGCTTGACTCAATTGATTTTTTTGCTGCCTTTACTGTTAAGATAATATTAATCAGTTCACCTTTGTTGCCAACAGCAAGTCAACGATCCTAATAACTGTGAAGTTTGACATATCCATAAAACATACATCTGAAAACGATTCAAGCAGTGACTATCAAAGCTCACCTGAATAACTCCTTCCATCATGCTAACCATCTTGTTAACTATTGCAATAACTTTATGAGTACGTTCAGAAGGGCTCATATCAGGTCGGTACTGGCTAGACAGGACATATCGACAAGTCATGTAGAGTACATATGTCGGAGACAGCTTGAAATGGACAGTAGAACTATTGGTGTAGTTAACAACTGCAGACAGGAAGGAGTCTTCAGCTGTAAAATAAAAATAATTAGTTATTACCTTAACTAACATAATAGCATTCTAAATAAAATGTTGCATTATATTCAATCCATTCATTCAAAGTAGTTACCTAAGTGCTTAAAAAGGAACAAACTTACATTAGTAAACCACTAAATCCTCAGGATCTCTTCGAAGTGCTTCAAAGCCAATAACCAAGATACCTTTGCAGTCAGCTTTGCAACACGATTGTTAATTTTCACACAGCAAGGTCCTACTAACAGCAAGTAAGACTGCATAATCAGTAATGATGTTGGGGGGAGGGGGGAAGAATACATACCACAAAGGACTCCTTAGCCACCTAACCTGAAGTGGGATCTTATACATTCTCTTGGGAGGGAATACCAAGTTTAATGTGAAAGACCTCCAACAGCAGATCACTTCCTCTATACAATGGTACCAGTCTATATTGTGCTCAAACTTGAGGAGTGGAACTTGAATCCATGTCTCAAGAGAAGTATGCTACCAGTGGATCAAGGCTGACAAAATAAAATTGCTTAATACAAGTGGACACAATAGATATATATATTGTAGTTACTTACAGCTCTCTCGAAATTCTATTGTTGCTGGCAGAGTCAACTCATGACCTTGTACATCTTGTGGTCTGCAAAGTAATAGTAGATTTTCATCAAACCAAATAATGTCTATATGTTTGATCACACTTAACAGATGCTGACCTCCAGTGGTCATGCAATTGCAGAATTATGGAATATTTTTAAGCACAAATTATGAATAAATCAAAGATTATATAACGCAAATAAAATTTAATTTCAATAAATATCACTGCTAAGGTTTTCAGCTTCTACACCTACTGGGAAGTTTCTCATGGCACTACAGTATTAAGAACTGGATTTACTATGCTTTGATTGTATTGCTTTTTCAAACCTACACTGCACACCCTCTGAGCTAACTATTGTTAAAACACAAGCATCCATTTATACAGGAATTTCAAAGTAAAACATTACACTTTTCTTTAATTAAAAAAAGTGATCTTGAAAATCAGCACCTGGATAAAAAAAAAGACACGTTAACGTTTTGGGGTAGACCCTTCACTGCTTCTGGAAAATAAGTGGCCCATTAATCAATATTCAATAAAACAAAGGGGCAAGTTGGGAACGCAGTGGACAAAAAAGAACACGAATACAGAGACCAGTTAATAAAGGTATTAAGAGTTCATAGATGAGCAAACGTTTCAAAAAAAATAGCAAGAGATAAAACCCAGTGAATAAGGAAAGTGGTTGTTAGAACAAAAGGCAGAAAGTAATTAAGGCATAGGACAGACTTAAAAACAAACTGAATAAGAAGTCAGAAAAGAACAATGAAAAATGTTGGCAAGTTACCACTGCTTTTTCAATGCAGATAATGAGTGGTACAAATTGGTAACTCTTAATGTTGGTCTAAGGATGATAGAATGATATCCAATTGAAGCAGTATATTGAGTCTATGATCTCATGTGGTCCAAAACAAATGATGACCATATATGATAAAAACATTAGTGAAAAAAATGTTTAATAAACTTTGAATTTAAATTTTAAAAATCTAAAGACACTTTACATTTGAGTCATGCTCTTAACAGTAAGAACAATAAAAGATGTCTGAAAGCAATTTGTAGGGATATCAGACAATACATTGTTGTGAAAACATGAGCTTAGATCTAAGGAAGCAGAGGTTAATAGTGGAAGGATTCTTGTTAGACTGGAGGCCTATGACTAGTGGAGTGCCTCAGGGGTTGATGCTGGGCCCATTACTGTTTGTTATCGATATCAATGATTTGAATGAGAATGTACAATGCATGATTAGTAAGTTTGCAGATGACACCAAGATAGGAGGTATCATGGATAGTGAGGAAGGTTATCAGAAATTGATCAGCTGGGAAGTGGGCCGAGAAATGGCAAATGGAGTTTAATATAGATAAGTCAGAATTCCTGCATTTTGGAAAATCAAAGTTTCACAATGAATGGTAGGGCCTGAAGGAGGGTAGTGGAACAGACGGACCTTGGCGTTCAGGTGCACAGTTCTCTCAAAGTGGAGTCACAGGTAGACGGGGCGATGAATGCAGCTATTGGTACACTGGCCTTCAATCAGGATATTGAGTATAGAAATTGGGAAGTTATGCTGCAGTTGTACAGGATGTTGGTGAGGCCGTACGTGGGAGTATTGTTTTCAGTTTTGGTCACCTTGCTATAGGAAGTTATCAACCTGGGGAAAAAAAAAAGTGCAGAAGAAATTTACAAGGAGGTTGCCAGCACTCAATGGGCTGAGTTATATGGAGAGGCTGGACAAGACAGGACGATTTTCTTTAGAGCACAGGAGATTGAGGGAGAGTCAGTGGGAGAGGGACTCCCTGAGATTCTTGTAGAGAGGGGAGGAAAACTTCAAGGCAGGCAAGTTTTCCTCCTCTCTCTACAAGAATCTCAGGGAGTCCCTCTCCCACTGATTCTATGCTACTTTCTCCCCACCCCCACCTCCTCTCATTTATCTCTCCACCCTTCAGGCGCTCTCCTGTATTCCTGATGAAGGGCTTTTGCCTGAAATGCCGATTTTACTGCTCCTCGGATGCTGCCTGAACTGCTGTGCTTTTCCAGCACCACTAATCCAGAATCTGGTTTCCAGCATCTGCAGTCCTTGTTTTTAACCTACGGACCCGTTTGAGCCAAGGGGCCTGTCTCCACACTGTAGCACTGACTCCAATAGCAACGTGCATTTACAGGAGTGGTCAGCAAAAAGTTTAGGAAGCAGGCTACTTATAGACTCTAAATTACGAAAGAACACCTATATTACTCAGAGTTCATAAAGCAAATGATGGGCTAAAACAATTCTCCAGTCTTTAGGCAGGCAGGACGAGAAAATTCTTTGCACCTTTAGATAAGCTGTGAATTGAATTTTTTTTCAGGTCAGACAATTGTCTTGGATGGTGTCATAGTTATAAATAAGCTTTATTATAGGTGTTAAATAAACATTTACAAACACCAGCTATGCAGCCTCAAAGTTGAGCCCAGAGAACTGTTATACAATATGTACAGAACTACATTTGTTGGGTTATGTAGAGACTGCAGCAGCATCCAGGTACAATCTAATGCAATAAGCCTCTGACAAAAGTTGAATGTGCCCTGATTTTGGCGCACATATAAAAGCTGAAACGTCTTCAGTACATTTAAGGTGAAGCAATGTAGTATTGAAGTACGGCCACGCACTGCAAACTCAATATTTACTTTGCTCAGAAATCAACTTTTCATCCAAGGAATGAGTTTCGTGAACCTCTGTCATCATCTTTTCAGGCAAGTATATCCTTCATTAAGGAGAAAGTGAGGTCTGCAGATGCTGGAGATCAAAGTTGAAACTTTATTGCTGGAACAGCACAGGTCAGGCAGCATCCAGGGAACAGGAGATTCGACATTTCGGGCACAGGCCCTTCTTCAGTATCCTTCATTAAGCAAAAGGAGCACCACAGCAAAATTGTAGATAGCATTTTAGGTGAGGCCATATGAAAGCCTTCTCTAAATTAAGGCAATCATCATAATTTTATTTTCCAAATCCTTCACATTAAGGTTTAACATAACATTTGCCCAATTGTTTACTGTGCGCAAAACTAGAGTTATTTGGTCTCACCACAGATACAACAGATACTCTGTTCAGACTTTTAACAGCTTGTATAATGTAGAGATTCATTTTTGACATATATTTGACAAAGGTCAAACAGAAAGTTCATGCTTCGGTGTCATAAAATAAATTTCTTTTTAACCAAGGTTTTGCTTTAAGTTTGCAATGTTCGAAATGTGGTGGAGCCAGGAGTACTTTTGTTGTATGACAAACCTACAGCTTGTAATGCTAGAAAATTATAAATTGCAAAACTGAATGCTTATATAATCTTTATTTACTACTATGTTCTAATTTCTTTTGGTCAATTAGGTATCTGATGCATGGAAACTTCAGTTTATTTTCCAATTCCACTGAGTGACAAATTTCCACATTTCTACATGAACAGAACATTCTTTGTTGGAACATCCTCTAGTGAGGATGAGACACTCCAGGATCCAAAGACGCTCTGCTAAAGCTCAATTAATTAAAACATAGCAGCTTAAAGTATCTCAACAGTTAATCATCCATATGCTTCACAAGCAAGAACACATGGTCACATTTGAAATGGAGCCTATCCCTTCTCAACACCACTACTTCATTAAGACAGCTTCAAACGGTCTTGAAACAGTTAAAGGTGGATAGATCCCCAGGACCTGATCAGGAGTACCAAGAACTCTGTGGGAAGCTAGAGAAGTGATTGCTGGGCCTCTTGCTGAGATATTTGTATCATTGAAAGTCACAGGTGAGGTGCCGGAAGACTGGAGGTTGGCAAAAATGGTGCCACTATTCAAGATAGGCGGGAAAGACAAGCCAGGGAACTATAGACCGGTGAGCCTGATCTCGGTGGTGGGGAAGTTGTTGGAGGGAACCCTGAGGGACAGGATGTACATGTATTTGGAAAGGCAAGGACTAATTTGGGATAGTCAACATGGCTTTGTGCGTGGGAAATCATGTCTCACAAACTTGATTGAGTTTTTTGAAGTTACAAAGAAGATTGATGAGGGCAGAGCAGAAGATGTGATCTATATGGACTTCAGTAAGGCATTCAACAAGGTTCCCTATGGGAGACTGATTAGCAAGGTCAGATCTCATGGAATACAGGGAGAACCAGCCATTTGGATACAGAACTGGCTCAAAG
>NC_057718.1:78002903-78031994 GCF_004010195.1 Chiloscyllium plagiosum | reverse complement strand
ATTTAAGAGGCATTTGGATGGGTATATGAATAGGAATGTTTTGGAGGGATATGGGCCAGGTGCTGGCAGGTGGGACTAGATTGGGTTGGGATATCTGGTCGGCATGGACGGGTTGGACCAAAGGGTCTGTTTCCATGCTGTACATCTCTATGACTCTGACTAGTTTGATGACTGTCAAAACTAAGCACCTTTATTGTTTCACAAGTCTGTCCCACATAACAGCACCCAATAAATCGTAGAAGATGCTAATTGGATGGGACAGGATAGTTTCTGAATTTCCACCTCCTCTTTACCTCGAACATGCAATCTTTTTACACGCTCATCCCCCATCAAGAAAATCACAGGGCTCTCCATTTCTTGGAAAAAAGGCCTGAACCACTCCCATGCACGATCATCGCCTGCGGCATGGCTGAGCTCATCCTCACTCTGAGCAACTTCTCCTTTGACTCTTCTCACTCATCAGGTCAAAGGGGTGGTCATGGGTACCCCCTGTTATCCATGTTTCTATGTAGGGTAGGTGGAACACTGTTCCAGTCTTATTCCAGCCCCCAAGCACAACTCTTTTTCTGGTATATCAGCATCAGCACTGCTTCCCTCTTTCGCTCCAAATTGGAAAGGTTCATCAATTTCATTTTCAATTTCCACTCTATCATCTCCTGACTCCTCCCTTCCCTTCCTCAACATCTGTTTCCATCTAGATGTAGGTTTGCTTGCTGAGCTGGAAGGTTCATTTTCAGACGTTTCATCACCATACTAGATAACATCTTCAGTGAGCCTCCAGTTGAAGCACTGGTGCTGTAACCCAATTTCTATTTGGGTGTCTGGGTTTCCTTGGGTTGGTGATGTCATTTTCTGTGGTGACATCATTTCATATGATGTCATTCCTTTTTTTTAAGGGGATGGTAGATGGGATCCAAGTCAATGCGTTTGTTGATAGAGTACCAATTGGAATGCCATGCTTCTAGGTATTCTCGTGCGTGTCTCTGTTTGGCTTGTCCCAGGATGGATGTATTGTCCCAGTTGAAGTGGTGTAATCCTCATCCATATGTAAGGATACCAGTGAGAGAGAGTCATGTCGTCTTGTGGCTAGTTGATGTTCATGTATCCTAGTGGCTAGTTTTCTGCCTGTTTGTCCTATATAGTTTTTGTTACAGTTCTTGCAAGGTATTTTATAGATGGCATTAGTTTTGCTTGTTATCTTTACAGGGTCTTTCAAGTTCATTATCTGCTGTTTTAGTGTGTTGATGGGTTTGTGGGCTACCATAATGCCAAGGGGTCTGAATAGTCTGGCAGTCATTTCCAAGGTGTCTTTGATGTAGGGGAGAGTGACTAGGGTTTCCAGATGTGTTGCGTCTGCTTGTTTGGGTTTGTTGCTCAGAAATCGGCGGACTGTGTTCATCGAGTACATTTTTTAAAAATACACTGTATAGGTGATTTTCCTCTGCTCTTTGTAGATCTTCTGTGCTCCAGTGTATGGTGGCTCATTGAAATAATGTTCTAATGCAGCTTTGTTTGTGGATGTTAGGATGATTGCTTCTGTAGTTCAATATTTGGTTTGTACATGTTGTTTTCCTGTAGACACTGGTTTGACGTTCCCCATTGGCTGTTCGCTCTGTGACATCTAGGAATGGCAGTTTGCAGTTGTTTTGCTCCTCTTTAGTGAATGTTATGCCAGTAAGGGTATTATTGATGGTCTTGAAGGTTTCCTGTAATTTGTTTTGGTTAGCGATGGCAAAGGTGTCATCCACATAGCAGACCTAAAGTTTGGGTTGGATGGTTGGCAGAGCTGTTTCCAGCTCAGCCAGCAAACTTTATATCCAGAACCTCAACCTGAGCTACAAATCTTTTCAGAGCTCACATACATCCTTGCACCTTAAATACTGTAGAGACCCTATTCCATTCTCCCAGTTACTCAGTCTATTGCAACAGTTCTCATGATGCCAACTTCGACAAGGGGGCCTCCATAACATCCACCTTTGTCCTCAACCAAGGATTCTCCTGCACTGTAGATGGGGGTTCAACCGCATCTGTCCCACCTGCAACACTTCAGCCCTAACTCCCCTCCCCTTCCCACAATAGCAGTTGGGTCCCCCTTGTCCTCAACTAGCATTTACATCCACAGGATACATATTCCCCTCCTGCCAGCCTTACGCAAGGATTGTTCTGTCTGGGACACCCTGATCCACTGCTCCTTCAATTCCAACATCTCCCCACAACCCCTTGGCACCTTTCCCTATATATGCAGAAGGTATAACACCTGCCTATTTACTTCCTCCCTCTTCAGTATCCAAGGGCCCAAAGACACCTTCCATGTGAAGAAGTCCTTTACCTACATTTCACTCCATCTAGTCTACTGCATTTGCTGCTCACAACAGTTTCACAGAACACTTGCATTCTGTCTGTAAAAAAAAAAGACACTGGGCTTCCAGTTGCTTGCCACATCAACACACCACCCTGTTGCCTGGCCAACATCTGTCTCAGGCCTACTGTAGTGTTCAATGAAGCTCAGTGCAAGCCAGAAGAACAGCACCCCATTTTCCGCTTGGGAACTCTACAATTGTCTGAACGCTATAGCGAGTTCAACAATTTTAAGCCTTGAGGCACCTTCTCTCACGTGCTTACCCTAACCCCACACGTGGACTTGTTATCACATGGTCTGTTGTTATTAAACACTATCCACTGTTAGTCACAAATGGCACCATTAACAGATTTCATTCTTCTAGGCTGACCATTATCCACCCTTTGTCTGTTCAGCTGTTCTTCTCTCTTTGTTATCTATCCCCACCTAAAGTTTACTCTTTAGCTCCTCATCCTATTGTCTGTATAAAAACCAACATTTTCTTAGTTTCTATCATTTCTGAGGAAGGGTCACTGGGCCCAAAATGTTAATGCTGATTTCTCTCCATAGATATTGCCAGATCTGAGATTTTCTAGCAATTTCTGTTTTTGTTTCTAGAATAGTCTGATCTCTGGTGCCATAACATGCTGACCTAAGAAATGGTCCTGAAAACATTAAATTAATTCATCATCTAGACTTTTTCCATCAGATTTTCCAGTCTACTTAAGTTAAATCTACATGATAATTGCTGTATCCTTTTGATAAGCTTACTTCTTCCTTGATACCGTGCGCAACTATGTCATTACTGTTAAGGGGCTTGTACATAAAACTTGTGACCTTTTGCCACTATAATTCATTTTTATCCTGTCTACTTTCATATCCTTGTTTCCCGAAATTAGGTTCTCTCTCTATTTTGCTGACATCTTTAAATAATAGAGACACGCTCACCCTTTCCTACTAGCTCCCTATCCTTCCTAAATATCTCTCACCCTTCAATATTCAAGTCCCAATTCTGCAACCACGTTTCAGTGATGGCCACTAAATCACAGTTATCTTAATTCATATTACTAGTTTTGTTTAAATTCTATGTGCACAGAAATACAGTGCCTTGAGCTTTGTCCTTGTTATTTTTGTAATCTCTCGTCTTAACCGATTTGCTCTCAGATCTGCACTCTTCGTTTATTTATTACTTCCTCCCCATTCTTTGATTCACCACCACTTCCCAAATTTGGTCCCTCGTCCTTAGTGTTTAATTTAAAATCTACACTACTTGCCCATTTATACAGGTCACAAGAACACCAGACCTACTATTCACCAGTCCAGAAATGTCCAGAAGCCTGGTACTGGACAGACAAGACAGCCACCTGGACTCTTGCTCTTTTTTTGGTGGTGAACAGGTCAACTCCTGTGACCATGCTGACCCTATGATCACTACATTCCTTTCAGCTTTCCTGCCTGGATAACTTTCTGTACCATGGTACCATCATTTAGATCCTCCTCTCCATCCCCAAAATGGATGACTGCTTCTTGGTACAAAAAATATCCAGTAATAGTCCCCCTTCCCGATGTATCAATGTCTGTAGTTGAGCCTCCAGCTCCAGCTCTTAGTCGAAGTTTCTCAAACTTCAAATACTTAAAGGTACACTTGCCTTGGATCACAGTGGCATCCTTGATCTCCCATATACTGCAGTTTTGACACACCATCTGTACTGCATTTTCCAGTCTAGGTTAGAATCCACATGATAATTGCTATAGCCTTTTGATAAGCTCACATCATTCCTTCCTTGATGTCCAGAATTGTTAATGAGTTCTTAATTTAGCTGCATTGTTCATTTATTTATGCTGATTCTTGATGTATTATTAGTATATGTCGTCATGGCAAGGTTATGTTAAAACTTGAGAACAGAAAATGTTTCAACCAACAGTGGTGGTAAAATTGATGTTCTTCCAAATGGAAGATAAACAGTGGTGCTCACAAGGGGTTAATGATAGGTCCCCTTTTCACTTTGATATACAAATATTGACCTTGACTTAGGCGCACATAGTCCAACTTCAAAATTTGCAGATGGCACTAAACCCAAGTACATGAACCGTGCTGAACAGTAGTCAACTACAAGTGGACATTTGACCAGCTGGAGAAATAGGCAGATAGATTAAATTTAATGTAGGTTAATTTAATAAAGTTATATTTGGACAGAGAGAACAAATTGAAAATAAAGGACACAAATCTAAAGAACTGCAGGAACATAAAGGCTTTGTGGTATATGCATAAATCATGGAATGTCAAAAGTTCAGTATGTGGTTAAAATATACAAGGGATCAAGCACTGTGCACTAGAGACACAGGACAAAAGCAAAGGAGTTATGATCAACCTTTATAAACTACTAGTTTGGCCTCAACTTTGATATGTCCAGTTATGGTGACATTTTTGGAAAGATTAAGGAGGTAATAAAGAATGTGCAGGAGATTCATGACAAGAGTTCCAAGGATCAGCGATGCATTGGGGAACATGGTGTTTTTAATCTCAGAGGGTGAAGAGGTTCAGTAGAGGTATTCTAGGCCAGAGCTTCTGTAAGTTTGAACTATAAGCCAAACTTTTGAGGTTTGCTAGCTCTGAGGCAGAAATGGCTGCTGGGGAGTTCTGACTGAATGCTAACAGCTGCAAGACCCCTTTAAATTCTCATTTTAACAGTGCACATTGCCTAACTGGCCAATCATTTTGCTTAAAAGCTCTGCAGTCTCAAAAGCCTACTTCTCATCATCCTTTCTCCCTCCCCTTCAAATTGTTCCAAATCAAGTACAGTGGTGAGCAGGATCAATTTGCATGATTATAAACAATGTGTCTATAGTCATGTGAAGCTGAATTCGCTCACTGGAAAATCTGCCAGATTTTAAAACATAACTAATAAACAGATGTGCCTTGCCTGATCTCTTGTTTGTAGTAGTCTTGTTGTTCCACTCTGACAATTGGCTTCACCACATTGCGTTCACTTGAACTGGAACTGGAAACTGTGTGCTCGCTATCCAATCTATCTGAACTCTAAGGAAAAAGACAACAGTTGCAGGATCAGGATTTGGAAAAAAATGACATTTCTAAACCTTTGACAGAATTGTAACATACAAACAGGATAGCCCAGATTTTAAACTGAAATAAAAACCAAGCTGACAGTCACTATCAGTGCAGTGACTCAAGTCAGAGTCCTGAAGTACACACTGACGCAGTTAAAAACAGTTCTGGAAGTTTCAAATCAGTTATTCTTTAAAATGTAACCTATTTTTGTAATAATTACATGATACTTAATGACTAGAAATCTGCTAACATGATATTTAAAAGGTTACAGCTTATGCAGTGAGTTAAGTGTGTCTCCTTTCAGAATTTTATAATGGATTTTTTTAAAAAAATAAGCTCTCTCAGCTCAATTCCATGCATATAAAACTCGCCAATAATGTGACTTTGTACTTGAAAGTAGTTAAGGGGAAAAAAGGAAAGAGGTTTTCTGTTGCTTTTGTTTTTCATAAACGTTTGAGGCCTTGAAGTTAATTTTACTCTGAGGAAAAGCAACTGGTTATTTGGACAGTGTCATAACTGGAGTGGCGGGGAGGTGGAGAGAAGAGACTTTGACACCATGGTACAGAAGACATTCTGGATCCAGTTCTCAGAAGGAATGTAGTGGTAGTAGGGAGCAATATAAGGGTGGGAAATTGATACCATTCTCCGTAGCACAGAGCATTATTCCAGATGGCTGCGTTGCCTTTCCAGTGATAGTAGGGGACATCTAAGGCTGGAGATAAACTTTCAATTGAAGCGTGAGGATCCAGATGTCATGGTCCATTTAGGTACAGATGACATTGGCAGGTCAAAGGAGGAAGTCATGTCTGGTCAATATGGGCAACTAAGTGCCAAATTAAGAAGTATAATCTCAAAAGTCAAAATCTCAAGGCTAGTTTTCAGAATCTGCTGACTGAAGCTTTATATCACGGCTACTACACTTTAGATATTGCTCAACACCCAGCACAGAATTTATTTGTTTTAATGCATGTTAGCCAACTGCAGAGATCCAGAAAAGTAAGTGAAATAACTTAAGCTATGAACTTGGATTGAACAATAAATTGTTGCAGTGGATTGTGCATTATTCACAATAGCTTGGGACCAGTTTCTGAGTTAGAGCAGAAATAGAAATCATGGAAGCATAATTGGTTAATCATTTGCATACAATTAACTGGGCTACCAAGACACCACTTTTACTTGTAGAATGCCTTGGACAATTAGTTACTTGCTTAAATTACATTGCTCCTTTTGGAAGCAAAACAGAATAAAATTTGATGATACATTCAATGCTCATTCTAGATGTTATGCATCATATGCAAGACTACAACAGTAGAGAAATAATTGCTGTTTTTGGGATTCTGTGGGATGCACAGATCCAATTGAATCTCAAGGGAAATCTGTTCAAAGAAATCTACCTAAAGGCTAATTGCAAACAAGCACAGAAAAACAAGCCTTACATGAACTACAACCTCTCCACATTTTCAAAATTCTCAATCTTGTTCAGTGAAACTAACCAAATCAGTGCCAATTTATCAATATTATGAATTGCATGCTTACATCCATTAGTTTCTGGCGTGAGAATCCTAAAATCAGATGAATAAAAAGGAATTTGATTGTCGTAGAACACCAGAATAAAAATGTTTTCCAAGTTGTCCTTTTAAGGCTTTGAAATGTTAACTTTCTTTTGTCAAGGCAGACTTGTGCTCCTAATAATATTCATCAGCTATCCGCTAAAGAGAGATGGAGTTAATGTCTTAAAACATCTAAAATGCTTTGCAAAAATTTGCCATTTTGAATATTTTCAAGTTAGCGTATCTTCCTTGAAGTAGTGTGGATGGCAGAATATGAATTTTTAAAACCATTCTTTATCTTGACACAAGTATTTTTGGATCTTCTCATTATTATTTAACAGTGGTGGTCCTTATTCTTGGTCTTGGTCCAATAAACAGTTCCAGTAAAGCTTTCATTTAAATTTCCCCTGCTGCTCCTATAGGATTTGATGCTTTTTGTTAATACTTTTAATGCTTTTGTTAATACTTTTAATATTTGCCTCTTTATGGGATGGGCTGACAGAAAAATCATTTTAAAAAGGAGTAAACATTACCAACAGATAAAAAGAATCCAAAAACAACACGTGAACACAATTAATGCAAACTGCCTAATCCAAATCAATTTCGTTAAATACCCTTTCATTGTAATCTAGACAGTTAAGCTATCTCAGAGCCCAACTGAAACTATTTAGAAGTGATCAATGATAGAACATTTTCATGAACAACTGAGTTTAAGTGTTTTGTTCATTTTCAAAATAGTACAACTTAATTATACTCAAGTTCATTAACACAAAACAAAGAAAAAATTACCTTGCTCATAGTTAATGGCATACCACTGTGAATGTCGCCGTCCAGATCAAATGTAGTTTCTTGGACACTTCGGGACCCTTGCCTATAAATCACAATTTTTTTTTTAAAGAAACATCCTTCAAATTAATTTTTTTTTTCTCCCCAAGCACACTTCAAACAATGTTTAAACCAAAACTGTGAAACTTGGCACTCTACAGAATTTTTGACTCAAATGGAGTTCAACAATTTTAGATCACAACCTCTACCTCCATGTTGACCACTTTTTGATTTCTTTTTGTTTTACTGGGTTAGTCACAAACTTGCTTCTTTCTTTATCCTTTTGTGTTTTATTTAGATAATTTTTACGTAGCATTTCACTCATTTAGAGGCAATCTTTTTTTAAAAACCAAACTCATTACAATTCTTTACCTATTACATCATGAAATTATTGAATTTCAAATGTGGTTTAAAGTCCTTGACAACTGCAATATAACTTGCCAATTTCATATTCTATGCACCGACCATGAAACAAGCATGCCACACATCACTGGTAACAGATTTCCAATCAGAAATACACTCTTCCACTGCTACTTTGTCTTTACCAGCACCCTGCTGGTCCCTCATGACTTCATGTTTTGTATCAGCCTGCCATGAGGAATCTTGTCAGAGGTCTCAATAAAGTCCATATAGATATTACCTACCACCATACCCTCAAAAACTCAATGTTTGCTAAGTTATGAAAAGGACATTTGGAGGTTATAAAAAGATAGATAGGTTAAATGAGTGGGTAAAGATGGACAAATGGAGTAGAATGTGAGAAAATATGAAATTGCCCTTTTGGCAGGAAAAAGAAAAAAAAATTACCTAAATTCAGACAGATTACAGAGCCTGAGATCCAGAGAGAGCCCAGCATTCTAGTGGATAAATCACAATAAGGCGAGGATGCAGGTACAGCAAGTGATTTGGAAAGCCAATAGGATTTTCAGTTATTGGGAGAGCAACAGAATACAGAAGGTGGGGGAATATGCTTCAGTTGTATAGTACATAGGTGAGACCACATGTGGAGTACTGTGTACAGTATTGATCTCCTTATTTAAGGATGTATGTGTGTACTGGTAGCAATTCAGAGGTTTACTGGACTAACGCCTACAATGGACAGGTTGCCTTTTGAGGAAAGATTGAGCAGGCTAGTCATTGGAGTTGACAAGAACAAGTCAATATTTAATTAAAACATAAAAGATCTGGAGGGGTCTCAAAAGTTTTGATGTGAGAAGGATGTTTTCTCTTGTGGCAGGATTCAGAGCTGGGGAGGCAATTGTCTAGTGATATTATCACTAGACTTTTAATCCAGAGACCCAGATAACGTCCTGGGAATCTGGGTGCAATTCCCACGATGGCACATGGCTGAATTTGAATTCAGTTTTTAAAAAAAATCTGGAAATAAGAAAGTAAAGATGACCATTAATCCATTGTCGACAGTTGGAAAAATCCATTTGGTTCGCTAAAGCCCTTTAGAGAAGGAAACTGTATTCTTACTTGGGCCAGCCAATTTGCAACTTCAGACCCACAGCCAATGTGGTTGATTCAAATTACCCTCTGGATAATTAGGGGTGGGAAATAAATGCTGCCCCATGAAGGTGTACAAAAAAAAACTAGAAGTCTCTGTTTGAAAGTAAAACATTAAAGACAGAGATAAGGAATAATTTTTCTCACATAGGATCATGACTCTTTGGAACACAGTTTCCCCTGTCATTGAATATTTTTAAGACTAGGTAGATAGAATTATTGAGAAGCAATGGGTGAAAGGCTATCAGACACGCAGGAACGAAGAGTAATCAGATCATCAATTATCTTATTCAACGGTGAAGCAGGTTCAAGGTGCTGAGTGGCTTATTCCTGTTCTTAATTTTTATGTTTAGGAATGAATCCCTTCTTGAGTATAGAAGTTGGGAAGTTACATTGCAGTTGTACAGGACATTGGTGACACCGCACTTGGAATATTGTGTTCAGTTTTGGTCACCTCGCTATAGGAAGGATGTTATTAAACTGGAAAGAATGCAGAATAAACTTACAAGGATGTTGCCAGGACTCAAGGGACTGAGTTATAGGGAGAGATTGGACAAGCTAGGACTGTTTTTCTTTACAGCATAGGACACTGACGGGGGGATCTCACAGAAGTACATAAGATTTCGAGAGGCATAATGGATAAGATGAATGCACTAAGTGTTTTTCCCAGGGTTGGGGAAATCAAGAACTAGAGGGTATCAGTTTAAGGTGAGAGGGGAAAGAATAAAAAGGGAACCTGAGGGGCAACTCTTTTTTTTTAAACACAGAGATACATATATTGAATAAGCTGCCAGCAGCAGTGGTTGAGGCGGATACATTAACAACATTTAAAAGGACAAATACATGAACTGGAAAGATTTAAAAGGATATGGGCCAAGTGCAGAGAAATGGGGTTAGCATGGATGGAAACTTTGATCGGCATGAACTAGTTTGGGCAAAAGTGCCCATCTCAGTGCTACAGGACTCTATGAGACTTAGCTGGATGATTTCTCAAAATATTAAATAGATTAAAACCAAGTGTAACTCTGGAGTTTTGACAGGACTCATTCTTTCCTCTCCCCCATAAGCCCTGGCCTTCCCACAGCATCACTGAACATGTTAAATACCCAAATTAAAACTTATCTACATAGCTCAGTTAAAACATTCTAAATGTAAAAATAACTTACCCAGATTTAATTCTCTGGCCCTTGACCATAGGTCCTGCATCCATGGGTCTCATGCTCACATGATTCTGAGCAGGATCCACAAACTTGAACACATGTGATGATCCAAACTGGATGTTCATGCCACTTTGCAACATAGTGGTCTCAGTGATGTGCTGGCCATCAACATATGTTTCAGCATCAAAACTGCGAGGGGTAACTGTTACTATGCCATCCATGTTAGTAAGATCACAATGATGAGGTTGAATTCCTGGACCAAAGAGCTACAAAATCAAGTAAAGTTTTAAATGAATTGTAATAACTCAAATCAAAATTGTTCTCACCTCAAAAAAATTGATGTGCTGGGTTCATAATCTGCTTGTTTCTTAAAACAAACTGCCAAGTCAATTTTACAAATTTTCTACTGACATTTTCTAGTGAAATGTACTGTATTTTTATTAGCAAAAATTACACAGCACAAAAGTGATATGCAATATTCAGACGAGAAATGCAGCAATGTTTGCAGAAAAAGTTCCAGCATTCAATCAAAACATTAAATTGACCAAATGCAAGAATATGGATGCTGTAAATCTGAGAAAAATAGAAAATGTTAGAAATGCTCAGCTGGTCAGATATGCAAGCACAAAGGCAGTGAACAAAAGTGGGGGCCGCAGTGAGGAGAAAAAGGACAGTCTGTGATAGAATGGAGAACAAAAGAGATAGTAATGTGATAAGAAAGGAACGAAAAGATGGGTCTCCAGAGGATGTGTAAACAGGAGGGGTGGAATCAGCAACAGCTGAAATCTGGAAAAAGTGGGCAGTGCGATTATGATTGAATATTGTTTAAGTCAACAGACAATCTGAAAGGCTGTAAAGTGCTTAACTGGATAACAAGGGGACATTTCTCAAATTTACATTAAGCTTCATTGGCATTGGAGTACAAGGACAGAAAGGTCAGAGTGAAAGCAAGATAGAAAATGATAACAAGAGAAATCTCGACAAAATCATATTTGAGGACTTGTGCTCAAAAAGCAAATTACTCATTTTTAGAAAACAAATGCAATCATTTGCGACACAAAACTAAAGGTTTTCCTGCTCAGATTCCAAATTTTCTGGTCTATATTAATAATGGCAGTGCAAAAGAATCCTGGTGTAAAGAAAAATTCTGCTTCAAGTGATAATTCTAATTGAAGAGCTTTTGATCCCTTCACATGTCATTTTAAAGTAGTATAAAGCATGTCAGGAAATGAAATTAAGTTGATTTGCGTCATTGATGCTCACTAGATGTTGTATTGTTTAATATGTTTAAGGATGCCTAAGGAACTCTCCTCCTAAAATGACCCAAACATGATCAAGAAACCACTAGCAGGGCAAGAACGTTTATGGGACAAAATTGCACCTCCTTCTTACTTGCAAAAAGCTTTCCCCTCTCTTCTAAAACAAAATTGCAACACTGAAATTCAAATCCTGTTATCTTGTCTAAAAACTGCACTGGGTGCTTTCGCTCCAACACAATCCAGTAGCTTCTGGCATTCATGAGGCTCTTGTTCATTTCTCATTTGTTGTTATTGGTCACTGTCATGCGCAAAGACTATAGCATTCTACTTTCTTCTCCCCTTCATTTCAAAGGACTACTCAGGTCTGGACCTGAAACAGGAAGAACTAAAAGCCATAAGAGATGTTTGGTGAAAAGGGACACTGTTGTACTTGATACTTGCATCATCTGTTTAAATTAACCTTTTAATTTTGAATTCAGAGCAGGCCATACGAACAAGTAAACCATCAGGAAGCAGTGTTCTTTGAAGCACTGTTCGCTGGCATTATTTAAAAATGGAGTGCTTAAGTTTGAAATTGAACCTTATAACATCAATTTAAATTGCTTGCGTAGATTCTTTGGAAACAAAGTACAGGTATCACATTTCCCTGTGTAAACGGGAAATGCGACTGACTGTGTGGAGTTTGCACATTCTCTCCGTGTCTGCGTGGGTTTCCTCCCACAGTCCAAAAACGTGCAGGTTAGGTGAATTGGCTATGCTAAATTGCCCGTAGTGTTAGGGGTAGGAGAACGAGTCTAGGTGGGTTGCGCTTCGGCGGGTCGGTGTGGACTTGTTGGGCCGAAGGGCCTGTTGCCACACTGTAAGTAATCTAATCTAATCTAAATAGTTGACCATCACAAAAAGCAAATCCAAAAGTCTATAAAGCCATGTACATTTTGCAAATTAATGTACAAGAGAATCGGAAACATTAAATACACATGATCAAAAGGACTATGGAACTTCATCTGGCTAGATCAAAAATACGTCACAAACTCACTGTCTCAAATATTCAAGCTCGCCATTCATTTTTTTCTAGACAGACTCCATTGTTTCACTCAGTAGTGGACTTCAAACAATCATAACCCTCAGTAATAGGTTTGTCAGAGAAGTTGAAGTTCATGCAAAAGAAATCATGGTGTGATAGAAAACTGTGGAATGAACAATTGTTTTCCAATACAGTGGGGATCCCAGGGGTCGATAACTAAACTACTGCTTTTCTGGATGGATATTAATGACCCAGACTTGATGCCAAAATGTGCAGACGACAACTATTAAGAGTACTGTAAATGGGATGGAGTACAATCATAGACATCACAAGGACAAAGTTAGGCTGGTGGATTGAGCAACAGATTAGCTAATTAAGTAAAGCAAGTCTGCCATGTTCTTGTAGCGTAGCTGCTGAAGATATAAATTCAGGTGGTCTCTTATGCAGCTTGCAAGAGCAGAGCTGAAACTTTAAACAGAGGGAGTTTGGTGAGTACTGAGTTAGGTGAAGGCTGGGGAGAAACTGCGTTTATTCCCCCATTTATTTACTTACTTTCTTTGCTCAGTGCAGAAGTTGGTCCATGAGTAACTGGTGGGATATTGTATTTAAGGTGCTCTATCTGAATGCATGTATCAATTGTGAAAAGATTGAAGATTTCAATGCACAAGTTGAGATAAATGTATATGATTTAATTCCTATTATAGTGACACGGCTCAGTGTAACTAAGTTTAGGAACTGAAAACACTCAAGTGCAGAAGTAAAGATGTCTTGCTATAATTTCGTACAGCCTTTGAGAGATTTCATACTGTTATTTTAGTCTCATTACCCAAAGAGAGAAAGATATACTTGGCACAGTGGAAGCTCATTAGAAGTTTGCCGATTAATTTGTGGGATGGCAGGATTGATTTACGAGCAGAGATTGAGCATTCTAGGCACATATTCTCTCGAAGTTCGAAGAACAAAAGGTGGTCACATTGAAACTTAAGTAATTTTTATGAAGTGTGTAAGATCATCCATGATCTAGAATGGCAGAGCAGACTTGAAAGGGTGAATGACCTACTCCTATTCTAATATCCTTCCATGCTTCAGATGAAATTGAATGCCGAAATGTCAAGTGTTACATTTTTATGCGAAAGATGACATGCAAGATAAAATAGCCTACAATTCCAAAGTGGGTATAGAAACAAAGGCATACAGGACTTCAGAATCAGAATAGAAAACTGGAAATGCAGGACTGGTTTCATCTGGCATTCTGAGCCAATTCTGACACTGCATTTTAGGAAAGGTATAAAAAATTTAGAAAGGATTCAGAAAAGGTTTGAGAATGGCTCCAATTGAGACATTTAAAAATATGGAGAGACTGGGGAACTTGGAGTTCTAATTAGAGAAAGTTGAGGGGGGACTCGATAGAGTAATTCAAAATCATGAAGGATCGAGAAAGTGTAAATAGTAACTGTTCCTATTGGTGGAAGGATCAATAATCAGATTACATGGATTTAGGTTAATAGCAATAGTATTAAAATTTACATCAGGGAATATTTTTATGCAAGTGATTAGGGATGTGGATTAAGAATTTTCTCAGCCGAAGAATTTGGTGAAGGCAGGTATAAAAGCGAACTTTGAATGCAGATAGCCAGCACCAATTCAATGACTAAACAATGTCCTCCTGTGCCTTAATCATGATTTATATTCATAGAGTCATAGAGATGTACAGCATGGACACAGACCCTTCAGTCCAACCTGTCCATGCTGACCAGATATCCCAACTCAATCTAGTCCCACCTGCCAGCACCTGGCCCATATCCCTTCCTATTCATATACCCATCTAAATGCCTCTTAAATGTTGTAATTGTACCAGCCTCCACCACTTCCTCTGGCAGCTCATTCCATACATGCACTACCCTCTGCGTGAAAAAGTTGCCCCTTAGGTCTCTTTTTCTTCATGATTATTTACATACAACCTTTCACCAGCTAAGTTTCAACTTCTTTCCTCTTAAATTGACCAAAAATATGCTCACATGCATCTTCAAACACTTAGGATCAACAAAAAGTCAAAGAACTTGCCACACCTGTACAACAGATTAATTTGTTTTGCTTGCTTGTTCAACTGTGGTTAATCACATGACAAAGACTACTCGCATAAGAGAATAAAATGTGACAGAAAAGAATTGATATCAGCATTTTAAATCTGAAGTCTTTTCAAAAGATATGCAATAGCACTAGGTCAGTTAGGATAAAACATACAAGGACAACTATAATGTTAGAAAGTTTATTCTTACCTGGATGGAGTTCTCATCTGACTTTTCAGTGCCAACATCTGTAACATTCAGTTGTAAACGATACAGTTTTGGTTTATCTCTGGAATCTGAACCATCTGCAACATTTTGAAATAAACAGTTTGGCTTGCGTGCATCCAACTTTTAAATTTTCATATAATTTTTTGTTTTAAAATTTTGCATTTGTCATCAATTTGAAACATGAAATTATGAAAAACTAAGGTATAAACACCAGAACATCAATTACTGAATTCAGGTTTGAAATGTCAATAGCTTCCAAGTGTCTTTTTTTAAAATCATCGTTGGATCTGAGAGAGCACTATTTCACAATTGGATGAAATTCTTTATTTGCCATCAAGCTATGACTGGCAACATTTATTGAATACATATCTCAAGAGTTCCTAGCTGGCAGCATACAAGTTTGCCCAGAGAAATAAGAGAGGCACCAATTGAAAGGTTTTTCAATAGGTTACTCAGGATAGTTTGCGTGTCACTGAAAGGTTTTCGGCAGTGAATGAGTTGATGAGAGGGAGACACAGAAGCAAACTCTATTAGGAGTGCCGCAGTTAGTTACACTGCTTGTAAGGTCGCTGAACTACGCAGCTTGCATGTAGGGGACTTGGAGAGAAGTTAACAGCAATTGGATGGCTAAGTGCTGCATGAACAAGTTGAGCAATTAGTGAGCAGGTCATATTCAGGACTCAAGAAATCCTGGACATCTGAGAAAATGGAAATGAATTGTTAGGTGGGGCAGGTTATTTGGGCTCAAAAGAAGCCTGCAAGTCTAAATACTTTGTTACAGCTGAGTGTAAAATGGTTGAAAAGCTCACAAGCAGTATTTGCTTGAAGAAACTCAGTAAGATTGGAGTTCAGGCAAAAATCCACGGCAGGACTGGTTCAGTTAAGTAAAGATACTCTCAAGAGATTGAGAAAGGTAATTGACTAAATGGGAGCAGTCGTTGAGGTAGTTCATAATGGAGTGACTATTAAGAGGGAGTTTTAAGAGATTTTTAACCCCTTGTGAACTTTAATGAGATATGATTACCTACCATGACATGAAACATCTGAAGGGATCTAAGAAATCAGAGAATCTGCCTCGACAGCATTTTCTATTTGATGTGTGCTATGCAATGTTCACATTCTCTTACCTATATTTACTATGTTCACAGAGGAATTTCCTTTTGAGAAGTTGACTAGGTTAAGTTTTAATTACTGGAAATTAGAAGAAAGTCTTATTTTAATCTTGGAAGATTGTACACTATTTTTCTTTAGAAAAATGTAGGGGTGCTCTGCATAATGTATTAGTTTTGCTGACAAAAGCAAAAGCAAAACCTAAGCACTTATTTGTTTCTGTGCCTCCATGGAATTCCCAGAATACTTGTTGCCATAGGGCTTTTCCTTCTATACTGTAATCATACATGTTACTCTTCACACCTATTAAATTCTAGGCTGAATTGGAGGCATTTTAACTTATTAACTGCATCATTGGTCACAACCTATCAACTATATTCAGTTGTCAAGTAGTATAGGCCAAAAGACAAGTAAGATCATAAGTGGTTGGAAAGTCTAACATATTTATAAATTAAACTTGTGCAAGATATTTAAACACGCATTCACTCATTAACAGATGTACGAGAGAAAAGGAGGTCTGTTGTGGCAGTGGTAGTGTCAACTGCCCCTGGCCAAAATATCAATGCTTGAGTCCTGCCCACCCAGATACTATGTAGTAACATGGAATATGGTTGATAGAAGATTGTATTGCTTCTTGCACTGGAAAATTATTTTTAATGTACAACAATTATATATTTTTAAACAATTCCTAGTCACTGCTAGAATTTCAAAATGAGCAGGGAAGAAATCAAATTACAAAAGACACTAATGGCATGCCACTAAAAAAAGACTAAATTATATTTTCAGAATTTAACTAGATCACAAAAGGAACTTTTCTTAAAAGCACTTCTATCAAAATCACTTGAAAGTTCCATGATCAGTATGCCTTTCATCAACAATACTAATATGGTACACAGATGTCACCTTGGACTTCGGTCGCTAGTTTTTAATGTGCAGGATTCTAAAACAACTGACAGTTACTCCATTTACTAAATGTAACAGCTCACAACAAATATTTCGGCATATAGCAACATGGAAATTACTTTCAGTTGCAGAACTACTGCACTTAAAGTTAGGGTTTACATTTCAGATCTAATCCACATACTATTGAGCCTGCACTAGTCAAGTTACATTTCCAGATTGTATGTAGGCACAAAGCTAACATTTCAGTGAACTTTTAAGACATTACCATAAATTGATACAATATAAAATTTAATTATAATGCAGCATTCTGGATTTTCTTTCAAACTAGTGCTCCAGTATTGCATTCTAAAATTCTATGCACTGATAATTAAGATCACTTGCTCTTCTGTTCCATGACACCACTGATCTCCTAACTCCCTCAATCTTTCCTTGACTTGCCATGTTCTGGAAGTTCATCCCAAATTCTTTGAACAGCATAAAACCCGTGACTTCACGTCTCTTCAGTTCCAAAGAGCTACTGGACTCTTAGTTCTGTTTTTCTCTCCATGGATGTTTCCACACCTGCTGAGTTTCTCCACCATTTTGTTACCATTGATTTATAGTCATAGAGCTGTATAGCACAGAAACAGACCTTCAGTTGAATTCGTTCATGCTGACCAGATATCCTAAATTAATGTGGTCCCAGTTGCCAGCACTTGGCCCATATCCCTCTAAACCCGTCCTATTCACGCAGATCCAGATGCCTTGTAAATGTTGTAATCATACCAGCCTCTACCATTTCCTATGGCAGCTCATTCCATATATGCACCACACACCATGAAAATGTTGCCCTTTAGGGCCTTTTTAAATCTTTCCCCTCTCACCCCAGACCTATACTCTCTACTCCTTCACCCAGAGGGATATCTACCTTATCTATTTACCCTATCAATGCCCCTCATGATTTTAAAAACCTCTAAGGTCACGCCTCAGTCTCCAACACTCTAGGGAAAACAGCCCCAGTCCATTCAGTCTCTCCCTATAGCTCAAGCCCTCCAACCCTGGCAACATCATTGTAAATCTTTTCTGAACCCTTTCAAGTTTTACAACATCCTTCCTAGAACAGCATGTTCAGACCGCATTATGATTGTCCATTTTTCTGATGAATTTACACACCACCTATCTGAATTCATAACTAGTGATGACAAATGTGATTAATTATGACTAACTGTATAGCATCTCTGAGGAAGGGTAACTGAGGAAACGTTAACTCTGATTTCTCTTCAGATGCTGCCAAACCTTTCCAGCAATTTCTGTTTTTGTTTGTGTACACCACTTAAGTTTTTTAAGCCTGTTGTTTGATTCATCATTCAAAATGTTGACAAAAAATTGCTGAGTGAATTTATAACAGCCAGATTTGTCATTAGAGCAGTGTAGACTGGACCTGTGCATTGGAACCATGCAGAATTGACACTGCAGGCTCCAAGGCAACCGCCCAAAAAATTGAAAAGGCCAATGGTAAACTTCCTTATCTGGAATCCTCCAAGATTTGCCCAGAAAGTCTTCAGGAGGGTTCCAGCAGACTTAGGCTTAATAGTAATAAAATCTACTCTAGCTCCTGGGTTACCACTAAACTGAACCTATAACTCACGAATGTAAGGAATGTCAGTTCAGCCATGATCCTATTGAATGGGACAGCTGGCTTGAAGGGTCTTTTGACACTGCCCTCACCTGCACGCTACTTTCCCCACCCCCTTCAGTTACCTTACATACTTACCATTTCACTTACTACCAAGTTTCTGATGGACATTTATGTGACAAAATACAGCACCTAGTACTGTATAAAGCAGCATGATTGCTACAATGACCATTTGTGCTGCTGGATTCAATGATTTCTGGAATCTTCAGCTGTGAAGTCATTTAAATGAAAGTGAGTGTGTTAGCTAATCCATAAGGTGCGTTAGCTTTTATTGGTAGAGGGATTGAGTTTCAGAACCACATGCAGTACAAAACTCTAGTGCAGCCACACTTGGAGTACCACGTACAGTTCTAATCACTGTACTCCCAAAAGGATGTGTAACCTTTGGAAAGGGTTCAGGAGGAGATTTACTAAGATGTTGCCTGGTATGGAGAGAAGGTCTTACAAGGAAAGGCTGAGGGACTTGAGGCTGTTTCTGTCGAGAGAGAAGGTTGTTGAGAGGTAACTTAATTGAGACATAGATAATGAGGGTTAGATAGGGCGGACAGCGAGAGCATTTTTCCTTGGATGGCGATGGCTAGCACAAGGGGACATAGCTTTAAATTGAGGGGTGATACATATATGACAGATGTCAGAGGTAGTTTCTTTACTCAGTAGGAGGAGTGTGGAAGGCACTACCTACAGCAGTAGTAGACTCGCCAACTTTAAGAGCATTTAACTGGGCATTGGATAGGCACTTGGACGAGAATGGAATAGTGTAGATTAGATGGACTTCAGATTGGTTTCACAGATCAGCGCAACACTGACGGCTGTTGGGCCTGTACTGTGCTGTAATGTTCTATGAGTACTTTTCCCCAGTCAGATCAGGGATAGTGATAGGATTTCCAATCTTGATTTGAATTTCTGGGCCATTATTAAATCTTGCTATATCTGCACATGTCTTTTGGTAGAAAATGAGGACTGTAGATGCTGGAGAGTCGGAGTTGGAAATTGTGGTGCTGAAAAGCACAGGTCAGGCAGCATAGTCAAAGTCTCGGGCATAAACCCTTCAATATGAATGGGGAAAGGAAAGGTGGCTGAGATAAACAGGGGGGTTTGGGGCGGCAACGGGTGGATGCACATGGGAGGTAATTGTGATAGGTTGGTGGGGAGGGTGGAGCGGATAGGTGGGGCAGATAGGTGGGAAAGACGACTCCACCAATATCTGCTCCCAGGAGGTTCAATTCCACTCCAGGACATTCAAGATGTCCTCCTGTTTCAAGAACTGCAATTTCTCCTCCCACGTAGTCAATACCCTCCAACATATTTTCTCCACCTCCACCCTCAAACCCCATCCCTTCAATTGCAACAAGGATAAAACTCCCCCGGTCCTCACTTTCCACCCAAAAAACCTCCAGACAGAACACGTCATCTTCCGCCATTCTGCCACTATCTGCTTTCCACTGAGACCATTCCCTTATTGTCTTCCTTGTTAGGTCCATGCCCCCTCACCAACCCAGCTTCCACACGTGACACTTTACCTTGCCGTCGCACAAGGTGTAAAACCTGTGCCCACACGTCCCTTCCTCAACTCCATCCAAGACCCTAAAGGATCATTTCAAATCCGGATATTTTCCTGCACATCCACCCACCTCACCTACTGTGTCTGTTGCTCTCGATGTGGTCTCGTCTATATTGGGGAGACAAAACACCAACTTGTGGAGCAGTTCAGGGAACATCTCTAGGATATGCACCAAACAATCCCACCGCCTTCTGGCCAAGCACTTGAACTCCCCCTCCCGCTCCCCACAAGGACATGAAAGGCCTAGGCAGCCTCCGCTGCCAAATCAAAGCCATTGACCAACTGGAGGAAGAATGCCTCATCTTCTGCCTTGGTACCCATCAACCACACAGCATTAACATCGACTTCACCAATTTCCAAATTTCCCCTCTCCCACCTCATCCCAGATCCAATCTTCCAATTTTGCACCACCCTCTTTACCTGTCCTACCTGCACATCGTCATTCCCACCTATCCACTCCACCCTGCCCATCACAATCACGCCCACCTGCATCCACCTATTGCCTTCTCACCGACCTAACCCACCCCCCCTCCCCAGCACCACCCCCACATTTATCTCTCAACTTCCTTCCCCCTCCACATTCCTGAAGGGCTTATGTCCAAAACATTGACTCTCCTGCTCCTTGAATGCTGCCTGATTGCTGTGCTTTTCCAGTATCACACTTTCCAAAACATGTCTTACTTATCAAAATTCCAAATCAAACCAGCAGCTGCATACGTCTACCACTAGATGGAGCTTTAAAACCTCAATTAGGAGGCATTTGGAAAATTCAGATTAGATTAGATTCCCTACAGTGTGGAAACAGGCCCTTTGGCCCAACGAGTCTATACCAACCCTCCCAAGAGTAACCCACCTAAACCAATTTCCCTCCGATTAATGCACCTAACACTATGAGCAATTTAGCATGGCCAATTCACCTAGCCAGCACAGATTTGGACTGTGGGAGGAAACCGGAGCACTCGGAGGAAACCCATGCAGACACAGGGAGAACGTGCAAACTCCACACAGTCACCTGAGACTGGAATCGAACCTGGGACCCTGGTGCTGCAAGGCTGTAGTACTAACCACTAAGCCACCACATTTCACTACGCAAAGTCAAAATAGATTTACAGGTAATTCTCCTTTGTAAACACAAGTTGGGGGACCTTGAAGTTCAGGTGCACAGTTCTCTGAAAGTGGAGTCATAGGTAGACAGAGCAGTGAAGGCAGCTTTTGGCGCACTGGTCTTCATTATCAGTATACTGAATATAGAAGCTGGGAAGTTATGCTGCAGTTGTACATGATGTTGGTGAGGCCACACTTCGAATATTGTGTTTGGTTTTGGTCACCTTGCTATAGGAAGAATGTTATTAAATTAGAAAGAGTGCAAAAGAAACTTACAAGGATGTTGCCAGGACTCAATGGACTGAGCTATAGCGAGAGATTGGACAAGTTAGGAATTTTCTCTTTAGAGCATAGGAGATTGAGGAGGAAACTTATAGAAGTGTACAAGACCATGAGAGGCATGGATAGGATGAATGCACTCCATCTTTTTTCCAGGTTTGGGGAATTGAGGGCATCAGTTTAAGTTTAGAGGAAAAAGAATAAAAGGCAACCTGAGGGGCAACGTTTTTTTTGCAGAGGGTGGTGCACATACAGAATGAGCTGCCAGCGGAAGTAATTGAGGTGGGTACATTTACAAAATTTAAAAGGTATTTGGACCCTTACAATGGTATCACAATGTTCACTCCCACCACTGCCTCATATGAGCTAATTGCCGCACATTCCAGTATCAGATGTGCTTCAAGTCAAAAATAACCTAAAATGAACAAAGGTAAAGAAAAGAAAATTAAGGTAATTCCAGGGACTGTATAATTTACCCAGTCCATCAACTCCATACATCCCCAATTTTGCTCATCTCATGACTGAAAGACACATGATCTAGCAAGCTGAAAAACACAGCAATGGCTCACAGTAAATACTTAACATTTCTTGGAGCTCAACATTTATTTTGACTAATCCATGTATCATACAAATATGATTTCTAATTTATGTATCCTGGATAAAAGTACTTAAAGGAGTGGATAAAGAACAAAAAAAAGCACTCAAAGTGCAGAAAACCTGAAAGGAGTCTAAAGTGTATATAGATGAAATTGAAAGGAAAGCAAAGAGAACATGGAAAAGGACTGATATGTAAAATGAAGGAAAACCAAGTAATTTAATAAACACACAAGAGCAATAGATAACTAAAGGGCACGGTATATTAGGGCCAAAGGGTAACCTGTGGGAAGCTGCAGATGTTGGTTTGGTTCTTAATGAAGTCCCTGTGCTTGTTTTATAAAAGGAACAAGAGAGACATTGTAATGAACAAAATGAAATGTGCACTATTAACCAAAATTAAAACAAGAATACTGAGGGATTTAACATCTTTGAAAGTGGATAAACACACAGACCCCGATGAAATGTATCTGCGTCTACTTGAAAAAGCGAAAGATTTCCAAGAACTAGTAAAATCTTTGATAATAATTTCACAACCTTCTGGTTACAGATCTGGTGCCAAAGTACAGAGAGTCTGCATTTGAAATGGTTTAGTTAAGTATAGGCCAATCAGCCTAACCATGATGGTCTAAGTTACTAAAAAAGGCTAGGGACAGGATAAATTCTTAGTTTGAAAGACATTAGCCAAAGAGAATCAGCACTGATTTGTGAAGGCAAGTTTGTAATTAATTAAAGAGATTCACAATTATGAGTTGCTGGCAAGGTCAGTCAAAGACAGCATATTTGATATAATTTGCAGTACGGTGGCACAGTGGTTAGCAGGGACCCAGTTTCTTTCCAGCCTCAGGCGACTGTGTGGAGTTTGCACATTCTCCCAGTGTCTGCGCGGTTTTCCTCCAGGTGCTCCAGTTTCCTCCCACAATCCAAAGATGCGCAGGTTAGGTGAATTGGTCATGCTAAATTGCCCATAGTGTTCAAGGATGTGTAGATTAGGTGCATTAGTGAGGGGTAAATATAGGATAATAGGGTAGGGGAATGGGTCTGGGTGGGTTACTCTTCAGAGGGTTAGTGTGGACTTGTTGGGCTGAAGGGCCTGTTTCCACACTGTAGATTCTATGATTCTATGAAAGCAAGGGTTAAATTGTCACAAAATTAAACAGCCATAGGATCTAAAGCAGTGTAACAACTTGAATTCAGAGACAGGAAGCAAATGCCTAATAGTTGATAGGTGCTTTTGCAGATCAAAGGCTATATTCAATGAGATTTCTGCAGGCGCAGTATACTCGATCCCTTGCTTTTTGTAGAATGTAACAAGGATTTGGACTTGAATGTATGGATAGAATTTTAAAAATTTGCATATGCCACAAAAGAACGGTTGCAGTTGATAATGAAGGAAGTAAAAGGTAGAAATGGACTGATCAGGTGAGTTAGAGTGGCAATGGGAGTTAAATCCAACTATGTGAATACCACATTTAACAAAGGTTAACAAAGCAAGAGGATATAAAGTAAATAATACGATGCTAAGAATTATAGCGGAACAGAGGAACCTTGGAGTGAATGACTCAAAGATCCCTGAAAGTGGCTGGAAAGTTTACTTCATTACCTAAAGTGTACAGCATCTGAACTGGAAGTTTATGCTAGAACTACTTAAACCGGAGCTGGATTACGGTTTGAGGTCTGGTTACCATATCATAGGGAAGATGCAGCTGTACTAGAGTGCGTATTTGAACTGAAGATTGTAGCTACTTTAACTTCATAAGACATAGCAGCTGAAGGGGGTCATTCAGCTCATCAAGTCTGCTCTGTCACTCGATGAGGTCATGGCTAATCTGAATTCTCAACACCACTTTCCTGCCATATCCTTGCAACCCTCAATTCCCATACGGATTAGAAATCTGTGCATCTCAGCTTTGAGGAGTATTCTTTATAACCCAATTGTGACACCTCTCTGTGGTAAAGAATTCTTCAGAATAATGAGAATAAAAGCAAATTCCTAATCTGTCTGAAATAGGTGACCCCAAACTGAGATTATGCCCACTAGTTCTATGTTTTTGCATAAGGATAAACAACTTCATGGTATCTACCCTGTAAGCTCCCCAAGAATCTTGTATGTTTCATTTTAAATTCTGATGAGCACAAGTCCAACCTACTCAAACTCTGATAAGAAAACCCCTCCTTACCTGGGATCAACACAGTAAACCTTTTGAAGACTGCCTCCAGTGACAGTACCTCTTTCCTTTGTTAAGGGGACCAAAACTATTCATAATATCTTGGGTGTTGTGACAATACTGTGGCTTTAAGACATGCGCTTTGTCCTTGTTTCTCTGAGAGGGAGATTGGAGGAACAGATGCTGAGCAGTCTACGAGAAGATAAACAACTTGTGAATGCTTTGGGTTTCGTTTTACAAAGTTGCAATGAAGCAGCCTGAATGGGTGTGGTCAAGCTCCCACAGAGAGAACCAGGCTTTTTAGTTTTTTCAATATCAGTTGCTGTTGGGGTCAGGTGGTGAAAGCTATTCTTTCCACATTCTCGGTGACAGCCAAAAGCTGGGGGTTCTCTGCCTGCTGTGAGAGCTGCATGCGAGACAAATCAGTTTTCTGAAATTGTCTTTTGCCAGGGATGAGTTTATGGGATATTATTAAATTGGAATAGTTAATTAGTTATAGTTATAGCATCCATAACTCTTAAGTTTTCTAATAGTCATTCCAATTCCTTCCTTTTGTGGTATTTTAACTATAGTTGATGAACAAAGTGGGCTTTCCTTTAAATCCAGTAGTTTGACCAAAACATATTGCATCTGGAACTCAATACCTTACATTTATCTTTAAAATAAGAAAATGTTGGGATCTAGACTATGTTCTGAATATTTTGAGGGGTTTGGTCTGGTTCACAACAGTGTGGCTCAACTAGTACCTTTTATAGTTTTTACAAGACTTCCCTAATTTTGCCGTCATAAATTCCTGATGACGGGCTTACGTCCAAAACATCGACTGTCCTGTTCCTCGAATACTGCCTGATCTGCTGTGCTTTTCCAGTACCACACTTTTCGACTGACTCTCTAGCATCTGCAATCCTCACTTTCTTAGTTCCCTAAATTTATTGCAAATCAAACAAATAAAAACATATTGCTTGCGTTCCCTCCTGCCTGATTAATGCAGGCGCAAGGATTTTGAGATTCATGCACAATGGACCCCCAAATCCCTTTGATACAGTTTTCTGCATTTAAATTCAGCTCCTTTATTTTCCTTCCCAAATTCATAACCTCATTTTCCCCAAGTTATATTCCAAGTTATTACCCATTTACTTTATCGGTCTACTTCCTTCTGGAGACTCGGTCATCCTTAACTTGCCTTCTCAATCTATTTTGGCAAAAGTACACACACATTCCTCATCCAACACATTAATATTAGAAATAATTGGGGTCCCAGCACTAATCTCTGTAGCACTTCAATAATTACAGGTTGCCGTCTTGAAAATGCCTGCCTTATCGCAAGTCTGTCTTCTACTAATTAATCAATTCTCTAACCACAAACTATGCTAACCCCAACACCTTAACTCTTAAATTAAATAGTCAAACATGTGGTACCTTAATGAATATCTTTTAGAACTCGAAATACATTACAGGGGAACCTCTAGTATCCAAACAAGATGGGCGGGCACTTTTTCGTTCGGGTAATCGATTATTCAGTTAATCAATTAAATGACTTTCCTCTGAGGCTTGGAGTTTTTAAAGTCTGCTCCCCATTCAGGAGACTGCAGAACCACAGCGTGCGACCCCTTACCCCTACCCACCCTCGTCCAACACCACCCCTGCTCCCCCCGCCGTCCAACACTGCCCCCGCCCTGATCTCTCCTTCTGGCACTGCCCCCGCCCAGATATCTCCTTCTGGCACTGCCCCTGCACCCTCTCCGGGGCAGTTGGACTGCACACCAACAATAAGACTACTGCTGCTGGTGCCTTTGTGGGGTAAGTCTCCAAATAGCACGCGCACACACGCACCCCCACAGGTGCACACAACATTTTGCTGCACCTTTTTGACAGGTTCCACCTCTGCCCTGTACAGGACAATGTTGGTCAGATTATCTGTGGGGGGGTGGTGGTGGTTTAGGGTACATCCCTCTGTAGAACCCCAGGGAAAGTGAGAGGGGAGAGAGAAAGGGCAGGTGGTCAGTCATTTGGAGACTGTGCCATTTTAATCACTGTAAACAAGAAACGCGATCACTGCTGGAAACACGTCTTTGATGTAATGTTCCTACTGGGGCCCTAAGATCTCCTTCGGATAATCCAATTTTCGGATAATTGAGGTTCCTCTGTACATCGAATTGCATCCCTTTTCCTCAAACGATTTGATAAATTTGTTAGATATGATTTCTATTCATGAAGCCATGCTGAGTCTGCTTGATCATGTTATGCATTTCTAATTAAAAACTAAGAACGTGGGGGGATCCAAGATGGCGGCGACCCAACAAATATGAGTTTATCGTGCTCCTCCCAAGACTTACCCGCCTCCACCACACTCACCAAATCATTCAAAATAGTTTTTACTTAATGTAATTAGTTTCTTAGTACTGAATTTAAACAATTTAATCTCCAGTAAAAATGACTAAAGGGAAGGGAGCCCACAGTTCTCAGCAAGCAGGAACCCCTCCCCAACTGCAGTAGAGACGTCCGCAGCCGCCCCGGGGAACTTACCTATGGTGGCGAGCCTCGTGGAAATCATCTCTAAACTCAATGCGAAGATCGATGCCTTCATCGAAGAGTCCCGGAGCCGATGGGACTCACTCTCGGCCGTGCTACAAAAGCACAACCAAGACATCAAGGAAATTGAGCGGCGAGTCAGAGGGGTGGAGCTAAAGGCCGCGACCTCCGAGACTATAGCAGAATCAGCCGTGGATCGGGTCCGGACTCTTGAACAGCGAGTCCAGACCTTAGAGAATCACATTGACGACCTCGAGAATAGAGGTCGTCGAAAAAATATTTGTTTGCTGGGCCTTCCTGAATGGAACGAGGAAGGCCAGCTTACAGCGTTTCTCGAACAGTGGCTTCCACAGCTTTGAAATCTGGAGGATGGATCAGGCCAGGTAAGGGTGGAATGGGCCTATCGGGTTGCAATACGTGGGCCCGGCTCGAAACCAGCGCCCCTGCCCGGTCCTGTTCCGGCTGCAGAGCTATAAGGAGAGGCAGATGCTCTTAGAAGTTTCCAGAAATCTTGGGAAAGATCCCCAAACCATGATTTTTAAAGGATCCAAGATTATGTTATTCCAGGACTTTTCCCCAGCTCTGGTCCAATAGAGGAAGGCGTTTGATGAAGCAAAGTGTTTAAGGGACTTAAATATTCAGTACTCCTTGTGCTACCCAGCGACGCTACGCTTTAACCATGAAGGGTCCATGCATAACTTCGGATCGCCGGAAAAGGCCAAGGAATTTTTGGACTCTCTTAGATAAATTGTAAGAGTTAATTGATGTTGTTTTGCTCTCCCCCCACTCCGGTTTACGTTCCTTTTTTCTTTAATATTAATCCCTTTTTTTAACCTTACTGTTTAATATCATCTTCGGGGGGTGGGGAGAGGGATTTATTTATTTGTTCTCTACTTAGTGATTTTCTGCCCCTTTTTATTTAGGCTGAGGGGGTCTAGTTAATGTTGGTGGGGGGAGGTGGTTACCTTATCCTATTTTATTTCTGTCTTTAGGAGCGGGGTTGTTTTCCCCTGTTATTTTGTATTATTATACTTAATTATTACTTGTTGAGGCTATAATTTTATAGTTATATATGTGTATACATGGCATTAACATTACCAAATATATCTAGGTGTTGGTGTGGGGGGCGGGGTAGGGTGCTCACTGTTAACTCTAGCTCTGTAGTATATTTGAATTTTCTTCATTCTATTGAGGAGCGCCTGAGTCAAGGGTGGGGCACTGGTTGGGAGAGGATACGATGGACGTTTGGAAAGGAAGTGATACCCCCTGGGAACAAGGGGGAAAAATCTCCATTTAAATACATCTTATATTTGTTTTATTTAGAAATAGTTTTTTATTATACTGTTGTGAGTGTATTAGAGAGCCTTTATTTTTGTGAATTTTATATGCTCTATGCTCAGGATGTTCTGGATAGGGTTTCCCCTCCCGAGGGGTCTCGGATTTGCCCGGACGATTATGGTTGATCGGTCGGTTAAGTGGTGCACCTGGATTGTCAAGGGGAGTAATTCACCAGTCAAAAGGAAGAAAATATTATCAAACCTCAAGAAAGAAAAGGTTGATATAGCTCTCCTACAGGAGACACACTTATTGGATAAAGAACACTTGAAATTACGACAGGGTGGATTTGATCAGGCCTTTTTTTCTTCTTTTAGCTCAAAAAGCAGGAGAGTTGTTATTCTTGTTCGGAAAAATTTTCCTTTCAAAATCCTAAATCAGATACAAGACGAATCTGGATGATATATTTTGATTTAAAGTCCTTATAAATGGAGAGGAATATGGGATCTTAAATTTGTTTTGCCCCCCGGCACATCCTTTTAAATTTATAACAAAAGCCTTCTCAAAATTGATGGCTCTCAGTGCTTGTCATACAATTATAGGGGGAGATTTTAATTGTATTATGGATCCGGAAATAGATAGGATTCCCAAGAGTACTGCAGGAGTATCTCCCAGATTGAGACAATTGATGGATTTGAACAAAGAATTAGGACTAGAAGATGTATAGAGATGCCTTCATCCACAGGGCAGAGATTTTTCTTTTTACTCCAATCCACATAAATGCCATACCAGAATCGATATGTTTTTTGCCCCCTTGATTTTTTTAAATTCCATATCATCCTGTAAAATAGGTAGTAT